>NW_021703781.1:26459442-26555687 GCF_005190385.1 Monodon monoceros
TGGCTATGCTCTTAGACTACATTTGGCTATGCTCTTAGACTACATTTCTGCCTAGGCTGTGCTGCCTTAGTTGGCCCTGTGAAAATTCTCCTCAAGGTCCTACAATCCTCCAAAGCCAACCTTCTTGGGACAGATACTGGGGTAACCCTTCAGCCATACCTGCCCTATCCCTAAGAGGAGACGCTTGGTAGATTCTATTTATTAAACATTTCTCATATTTTTGTGCTTCTCTCTATTCCCTGACCAATCCTAATCCAGGATTTTATTCTTTTTGCCTAGAATTATTATAATAGTCTCTGTGTAGACTTTCCTTGTGTCCACACAGCCATCTGATTGCATTATTCCCCTGCTTAGTCATTAATTGCTCTCTATTGCCTATAGATGAAAAAATCTGAATTCCTAAGCTTGCCATACAGATCCCTTCAGCTTGTTCCCAGGTACCTTTCCAGTCTTTTCTACAACTACTTTGTCCCCCAAAGTCTTCTTCCCCTCTCATTTCACTTGTCTTGTTTGCTTCCTGCCCCTGCCCCCCGTCTCTCCCTCTCTCCCTCTCTCCCTCTCTCCCTCTCTCCCTCTCTCCCTCCCTCCCTCCCTCCCTCCCTCCCTCTCTCCCTCTCTCCCTCTCTCTCTCCCTCTCTCTCTCTCTCTCTTTCTCACACACACACACACACACACACACACACACTAAACTTTGGCCACACTAAATCTGTAATGCCCTTACGCACCTCGAGTTTCCTAAATGTATAGCCCTAATGTCTCCTGTTTTCTATCATTTTCTCTGACCTCTTTTGCCCTAGGAAGAATGTATCACTTTCATTTCTGTTTTATAAACTACAGCACCTAATGTACAGTATTATATTTATGCACTCAGCGGTCTTCTTCATTACACTGCACATTCTTCAAATGCAGGGACTATGTCTGTTCCATCTTTAACAGCTAGTCCTGTGCCTCAAGAATAGAAAGCATTCTATTAATATTAGCTGGTTAAATGGAAATGCTACAATCTTTTCGGTCAAGCGTCTGCAAACTGCAGCCAGCAGGCCAATATGGTCCAGCCTGTTATTGTATATAAAGATTTTCTTGGAACACAGCCACCCCTACTCATTTACATATTGTTCATGACTCCTCTTATGCAGAAATAATAAGGTCCTTAAAGCCTAAAATATTTACTCTCTGGCCCTTTACAAAAAAAAAAAGTAAATGATTAGCCTTGTTTTGGGTTATTGAAGAGTATACTTAGCAAATGTTAAGTGTAATTTTATATACAAAATTTTCATCCTTGATATCACTGTTCTAATTTGTTCACACTAGATCCCATGACTTTAATGCATCAAGAATAAAATGTCCCAGTAAGTTAGAAAAAAATAATAATTTCTCTCCAGGAATCTCACACTGCTCATTTCCTTCCTCAGGAGTTCTGTTCTGCCATGAGGCACTTCTCTTATTTTGCTGAACCATTGGATGGTTTGGGGAAAATTGCTGTGGAATCATGGTCTTAGAAGGTTTAAAATAAGGCAAAATGTTTCTCCAGGGAAATATATTAAAAGATCATAAGTCTAAAATAATCAACCAGAGCCACTGGGAAGAGTGGGCTTCCCGGCTGATGTGGAGGAGGCATATTCAGTGAGTGCCTTGTGTCCTTACACGTTGCTTTGGCAGGGTGTTAATGGGATTACCCACGCTTCATTTGGAGGAGGCTTGGCTCAGAATACATATCTGGATGGTACCTAAATACCAAAGGAGAGCTTCCTCCATCATAAACATACCTGAGCCCTTGCACAGATGTTAAAACCTTGGGTGCCTTTGTTGTGGTCCTTAATTTTGTTAATCGCCCTAGGTACAGATTGGCTGCTCTTGTCAATTTCATTCAGCTTCAGACAAAGCAACAAGGTCACTATTTTTTCGCCTTCTTTCTCTCTCTCCCTCTCCCTCTCTCTCTTTGCCAGCGAACAGGATTGAGTCCTCATGTAGCTCTAATAGGCAGCGTGGGGAATCGTTAGTCCACCTCAACGCCCTGACTGATGGGCACTTCACTTCAGTCATCTGCCTGAGCAGTGTGGCCCAGTACTATTGACACTGTGTCAGCTGCGGGAGAAAGTGCCTTAATCGGCCTTGACACCCTCTGCATTGATTTGACAAGTTGCTGTAATGACCTTCTTGTTTCTCTGAAGGATTACTATTTACTCGGGAGGTGCTGCTGACTAAATGTACTTCATTGTCATGGAAACGCTGATGGTGGATGCTACCTCCCCACCAGGCCTGGGTGGAGGGTGACATTGATAGGAGACTCTGAATATTTCAGTGAACTGGTCTGTCCCAGTAGTACTAATTCCAGCCCATTAATCAGACCTACTCTGAAGAGCCAACTGGAATTAGGGACCAGCCTTGTCAGGTCCCCTGTAAAAGACAGTTTGCTGTAAAACTCATTATTTTCCCAAAATTCATGTTGAGGTTTTCCTTGAAGTGAGAAGGCACTGTTCATTGTGGCCACCTCCTGAGTGCACCTGGAAATTATTCTCATTTACATATTATTGAAGGAAGTTGCTTTCTCCTTCACAGACTCACCCTTGCATTAGAAGAAGGGATAAGAATGGAAGGAAAGAAAACACTTTGAACACCTACCATGTTACTGGCAATGTGTCAGCACTGTTACATTTATGAATAAGAATTGCTCTATAAATGGTAGGTTTTGTTATTATTTTATTTCACTGATTCTAAGATAGACAATTTGCCCATCCTAACATTTCTGAAATCAGGCACCTCATAAATCAATCTCAGTGTACATTTGTTGTCAGCCAGATGGCACTTGTGACACAGTTGGGAGAAAACGTTCCATTGACATTTTCTAGTAAGAATGAAAAACAACAGCATCAAAGTGTCTTAGATTCAATATTGAAGATTTTTGCAGTGAGTTCTTTATACAATACTTCTTTGAATTCTTAACAAATCTTGTGCAGTTGCATGTTGCGTTTGGCTACGAGTAACAGAACCCTGTCTACAGAGGACTAACCACAAATGGATTTTTTTATCAAATAACAAGAAATCTAGAAGTAAGAGTTTGTTGGCATTGTCTCAGCAACTCAAGGATGTCAGAGCCAAGGTCTCAGCAATTCTCTTTGTCTTTTCCTCATGGGCCCAAGATAGCTGCTGAAGTTGAAGACATAACATCCTAATTGCAGATAGAAAGAAGGAATAAAACAAATAATATAGCTCTCAGCTGTATCAGCCTCCTTTAAAAGGATTCCTGTACATCACTTTTAACCATTTCCACTTATATCTCATCTACCACTTCTATCTGCAAGGAAGCCTGGGTCTTTTAAAAATCATGCATGTTGCCATCCCTCCCAAAACTGGGACTATGTCACTAAGGAAGGAGAGCAGGACATATATTGAATAGGCAACTCTGACGTATCCTATGAACAAGATATTACTATATGCCCATTGTACAGATTGTGAAATTGAAGCTTAAAGAGGTTAAGTGATTGAAGCCTCACAACTGTCCCATGAAATAAATATTCTTATTCCAATACTACAGATAAAGGATAAGCCAAGGTTAGAGATTAGGGAACTCGCCCTGATCATCACAAGTCTGTCTTATCCTAGAACTTTGGCACCATGTACTACACCACAGGTCATTCTAGAGAGGGCTTAGATTCAATGGCAAGACAATTTGAAGATGGAAAGAGGAACTGGGCTAGGAAACACGGTTGAAAGGATGTTTTCCTTCTTCCAGTGATCCAGCCAGTGGTCATGAGCAGAATCCATTTTTTGGATGTGTGTGATTTGTTTCATGTTTATTAAGTGAGCACAGAATGTCTGGCTGATTTTCCAAGACTCTTGAATGGAGACCATCTGCCCATTTTTACTGCTTCTTTTACGGCTTATTGGCCAGGCTAGTGTTTTGTCTCTTGGGCTCTTGTTGACTCCTGACTTCCCTGGAAAGTCCTGAGCAATGTCATCTGTGATTTAAAGGAGGCTTAGGAGAGAGGAAGAAAAGAAGTTGACACCTGGGTGGAGGGTAAAGGATTGTAGAGTCTTGAGTGTGGTCAAATAAGGAGAGATGACCATCTGAGGTGATCTGAGTCAAGGCACCTGGGTAGGTAAGTTGGAGAGGTGGTTTCTACTTCTAATTCCCCTTTTCTATGAAAGCTACTCTTCCCACCCCACCCCCCAACACACAACCATTACATGTGTTTCCGATGGGGCTGTTAATCATGGAATCCCACTTAGCCCCCTGCCCTAAGCTGGGCTCAAGTCTCCAGGCTAGACCCAAAGTGTAAACAAATCCAGGGATTAGTCCAATGACTGGCAATGTGAACCTAGTAGGGCCATTCAGAAATCTCTCTGAGATTCTAAATCTTGACACTGAAAGAATGTCCCTATTCTTTTTGATGATGAGCTATTAGTATAAGGGTCTGGGGATGCTAACAACCATCTTTCTCACCACCTGGAAAGAACTTATCTGAGAATGATATAATCATACACTGGGGAGTGAACCTCAACATGTCAAGATAGCCAGAGCCCTGACAACATGATTTGAGCACCTGCATCTAGCATCACTTAAAGTTATATATCTATGACCTATTTCAAACTAGGTTAAACAAAGCAACAGCAACAAAAGAACAACAGCAAAGAAATCCATTGGCTGGTGTAACTGGAAATGCTCTATCACTTTTGATAACAATGATCCCGACTAATACTCAAGGAATGAAGCACCATTGCTAAAAAAGCCAAGGCACAGCCAACTAAAAAGTTTAAAGGATCATAAACAAGGCAGTTATCCAAGACTCTTTGGAGGACAAGTAAGGAATGAGTTGAGAAGAATGCCTCAAAACTGAGTTTGAGAACGTGGAAGATGAGATATAACTTTTCTTCACACAGTGAGTGTATATATTCAAGTATATATATGAATACATATACACACACATACCTATATTTGTATATACACATATGCACACATACACATATATACCCTGTAGTATCTCATGGGTGTATGTGTGCATGTGCAGGTGTATCTATGTGTATACACTGTTATTTTTCAGATCCATTTAAGGGCTACTGTGATTGAATTTGTAGTGCTTATAGACAAATCTGAATTTTCTCCAAGGTCCTTTTTATCATTTCCTAAAGCAACAAATAAGAAAAAATTGTTCCTACCCCAGTCTCGAAAAGGTCAGTGAATTTTTTGGTGTTTTGCTATGGTCTAGTGGCTAACTGAAAACTCTCCCCATCTCTTCCCCCAGAAAGAGCTTCAGAAAAACAAAAGCTGATGCAGTGTCCCTAGTTCTTAAACCTCCTCCTCCAGACTCTTTCCTTTAATGGGTTTAAAAACTCAATAATAACTATGCATATTGGACCAGAATCAATTGTGTCATCCTTGTTTAAGTTTTCCACTATTTTTCTAACATCTTTATTGGAGTATAATTGCTTTACAGTGCTGTGTTAGTTTCTGCTGTATAACAGGGTGAATCAGCTACACATATACAAATATCCCCATATCCCCTCCCTCTTGCATCTCCCTCCCACCCTCCCTATCCCACCCCCCTAGGTGGTCACAAAGCACTGAGCTGATCTCCCTGTGCTATGCGGCTGCTTCCCACTAGCTATCTATTTTACATTTGGTAGTGTATATATGTCCATGCCACTCTCTCACTTCGTCCCAGCTTACCCTTCCCCCTCCCCATGTCCTCAAGTCCATTCTCTACATCTGCATCTTTTTCCTGTCCTGCCCCTACGTTTTTCAGAACCTTTTTTTTTTCAGATCCCATATATATGTTAGCATACGGTATTGCTTTTTCTATTTCTGACTTATTTCACTCTGTATGACAGACTCTAGGTCCATCCAAATCACTACAAATAACTCAGTTTCGTTTCTTTTTATGGCTGAGTAATATTCCATTATATATATGTGCCACATCTTCTTTATCCATTCATCTGTCGATGGACAGTTAGGTTGCTTCCATGTCCTGGCTATTGTAAATAGAGCTGCAATGAACATCGTGGTCCATGACTCTTTGAATAATGGTTTTCTCAGGGTATATGCCCAGTAGTGGGATTGCTGGGTCGTATGGTAGTTCTATTTTTAGTTTTTTAAGGAACCTCCATACTATTCTGAATAGTGGCTGTATCAACTTACATTCCCACCAACAGTGTAAGAGGGTTCCCTTTTCTCCACACCCTCTGCAGCATTTATTGTTTGTAGATTTTTTGATGGTGGCCATTCTGACCAGTGTGAGGTGATACCTCATTGTAGTTTTGATTTGCATTTCTCTAGTGATTAATGATGTTGAGCATCCTTTCATATGTTTGTTGGCAATCTGTATATCCTCTTTAGAGATATGTCTATTTAGGTCTTCCGCCCATTTTTGGATTGGGTTGTTTGTTATATTGATACTGAGCTGCATGAGCTGCTTGTAAAATTTGCAGATTAATCCTTTGTCACTTGCTTCATTTGCAAATATTTTCTCCCATTCTGAGGGTTGTCTTTTGGTCTTGTTTATGGTTTCCTGCGCTGTGCAAAAGCTTTTAAGTTTCATTAGTTCCCATTTGTTTATTTTTGTTTTTAATTCCATTTCTCTAGGACATAGGTCCAAAAGGATCTTGCTGTGATTTATGTCATAGAGTGTTCTGCCTATGTTTTCCTCTAAGAGTTTGGTACTGTCTGACCTTACATTTAGGTCTTTAATCCATTTTGAGTTTATTTTTGTGTATGGTGTCAGGGAGTGTTCTAATTTCATTCTTTTACATGTAGCTGTCCAGTTTTCCCAGCACCACTTATTGACGAGGCTGTCTTTTCTCCATTGTATATTCTTGGCTCCTTTAGCACACATAAGGTGACCATATGTGCGTGGGTTTATCTCTGGGCTTTCTATCCTGTTCCATTGATCTATATTTCTGTTTTTTGTGTCAGTACTATACTGTCTTGATTACTGTAGCTCTGCACTACAGTGTAAAGTCAGGGAGCCTGATTCCTCCAGATCCGTTTTTCTTTCTCAAGATTGCTTTGGCCATTTGGGGTCTTTTGTGTTTCCATACAAATTCTGAAATTTTTGGTTCTACTTCTGTGAAAAATGCCAGTGGTAGTTTGATAGGGATCGCATTGAATCTGTAGATTGCTTTGGGTAGTATAGTCATTTTCACAATGTTGATTCTTCCAATTCAAGAACGTAGTATATCTTTCCATCTGTTTCTATCATCTTTCATTTCTTTCATCAGTGTCTTATAGTTTTCTGCATACAGGTCTCTTGTCTCCTTAGGTAGGTTTATTCCTAGGTATTTTATTCTTTTTATTGCAGTGGTAAATGGGAGTGTCTCCTTAATTTCTCTTTCAGATTTTTCATCATTAGTGTATAGGAATTCAAGAGATTTCTGTGCATTAATTTTGTATACTGCTACTTTACCAAATTCATTGATTAGCTCTCGTACTTTTCTGGTAGCTTCTTTAGGATTCTCTATGTATAGTATCATGTCACCTCTGTGTATAGTATCAGTGTCATCTGACAGTGAGAGCTTTACTTCTTCTTTTCTGATTTGGATTCCTTTTATTTCTTTTACTTCTCTGATTGCTGTGGGTAAAACTTCCAAAACTGTGTTGAATAATAGTGGTGAGAGTGGACAACCTTGTCTTGTTCCTGATCTTAGAGGAAATGGTTTCAGTTTTTCACCATTGAGAATGATGTTGGCTGTGAGTTTGTCATATATTGCCTTTATGATGTAGAGGTAAGTTCCCTCTCTGCCTACTTTCTGGAGGGTTTTTATCATAAATGGGTGTTGAATTCTGTCAAAAGCTTTTTCTGCACCTATTGAGTTGATCATATGGTTTTTCTCCTTCAATTTGTTAATATGGTTTATCACATTGATTGATTTTTGTATATTGAAGAACCCTTGCATTCCTGGGATAGACCCCACTTGGTCATGGTGTATGATCCTTTTAATGTGCTGTTGGATTCTGTTTGCTAGTACTTTGTTGAGGATTTTTGCATCTATGTTCATCAGTGATATTGGCCTGTAGTTTTCTTTCTTTGTGACGTCTTTGTCTGGTTTTGGTATCAGGGTGATGGTGGCCTCGTAGAATGAGTTTGGGAGTGTTCCTCCCTCTGCTATATATTGGAAGAGTTTGAGAAGGATAGGTGTTAGCTTTTCCCTGGATGTTTGATAGAATTTGCCTGTGAAGCCGTCTGGTCCTGGGCTTTTGGTTGTTGGAAGATTTTTAATCACAGTCTCAATTTCAGTGCTTGTGATGGGTCCGTTTATATTTTCTATTTCTTCCTGCTTCAGTCTCAGAAGGTTGTGCTTTTCTAAGAATATGTCCGTTTCTTCCAGGTTGTCCATTTTATTGGCATAGAATTGCTTGTAGCAATCTCTCATGATCCTTTGTATTTCTGAAGTGTCAGTTGTTACTTCTTTTTCATTTCTAATTCTATTGATTTGAGTCTTCTCCCTTTTTTTCTTTATGAGTCTGGCTATAATGGTTTATCAATTTTTGTTTATCTTCTCAAGGAACCAGCTTTTAGTTTTATTGATCCTTGCTATTGTTTCCTTCATTTCTTTTTCATTTCTTTCTGATCTGATCTTTATGATTTCTTTACTTCTGCTAACTTTGGGGTTTTTTGTTCTTCTTTCTCTAATTGCTTTAGGTGTAAATTTAGGTTGTTTATTTGAGATGTCTCTTATTTCTTGAGGTAGGATTGTATTGCTATAAACTTCCCTCTTAGAACTGCTTTTGCTGCATCCCATAGGTTTTGGGTCGTCGTGTTTTCCTTGTCATTTGTTTCTAGGTTTTTGTGATTTCCTCTTTGATTTCTTCAGTGACCTCTTGTTTAATTAGTAGTGTATTGTTTAGCCTGCATGTGTTTGCATTTTTTACAGATTTTTTTCCTGTAATTGATATCTAGTCTCATAGTGTGGTCAGAAAAGATACTTGCTACGATTTCAGTTTTCTTAAATTTACCAAGGCTTGATTTGTGACACAAGACATGATCTATCCTGGAGAATGTTCCACGTGCACTTGAAAAGAAAGTGTATTCTGTTGTTTTTGGATGGAATGTCCTATAAACATCAATTAAGTCCATCCTGTTTAATGTATCATTTAAAACTGTGTTTCCTTATTTATTTTCATTTTGGGTGATCTGTCCATTGGTGAAAGTGGGGTGTTAAAATCCCCTACTATGATTGTGTGACTGTTGATTTCCCCTTTTATGGCTGTTAGCATTTGCCTTATGTATTGAGGTGCTCCTATGTTGGGTACATAAATATTGACAATTGTTTTATCTTCTTCTTGGATTGATCCCTTGATCATTATGTAGTGTCCTTCTTTGTCTCTTGTAATGGTCTTTATTTTAAAGACTGTTTTGTCTGATATGAGAATTGCTACTCCAGCTTTCTTTTGATTTTCATTTGTATGGAATATCTTTTTCCATCCCCTCACTTTCAGTCTGTACGTGTCCCTAGGTCTCATGTGGGTCCCTTGTAGACAGCATATATACGGATCTTGTTTTTGTATCCATTCAGCCAGTCTGTGTCTTTTGGTGGGAGCATTTAATCCATTTACATTTAAGTTAGTTATTGATAGGTATGTTCCTATTACCATTTTCTTAATTGTTCTGGGTTGGTTATCGTAGGTCTTTTCCTTCTCTTGTGTTTCCTGCCTAGAGGAGCTCCTTTAGCATATATTGTAAAGCTGGTTTGGTGGTGCTGAATTCTCTTAGCTTTTGCTTGTCTGTAAAGGTTTTAATTTCTCCATCGAATCTGAATGACATCCTTGCTGGGTAGAGTAATCTTGGTTGTAGGTTTTTCCCTTTCATCACTTTAAATATGTCTTGCCACTCCCCTCTGGCTTGCCGAGTTTCTGCTGAGAGATCAGCTCTTAACCTTATGGGGATTCCCTTGCATGTTATTTCTCCCTTGCTGCTTTTAATGTTTTTTCTTTGTATTTAATTTTTGATAGTTTGATTAATATGTGTCTTGGCATGTTTCTCCTTGGATTTATCCTGTATGGGATTCTCTGTGCTTCCTGGACTTGATTGCCTATTTCCTTTCCCATATTAGGGAAGTTTTCAACTGTAATCCTTCAAATATTTTCTCAGTCCCTTTCTCTTTCTCTTCTTCTTCTGGGACCCCTATAATTCGCATGTTGGTGTGCTTAATGTTGTCCCAGAGGTCTCTGAGACTGTCCTCAATTCTTTTCATTCTTTTTTCTTTATTCTGCTCTGTGGTAGTTATTTCCATTATTTTATCTTCCAGGTCACTTATCTGTTCTTCTGCCTCAGTTATTCTGCTATGGATTGCTTCTAGAGAATTTTTAATTTCACTTATTGTGTTGTTCATCCTTGTTTGTTTGCTCTTTAGTTCTTCTAGGTCCTTGTTAAACATTTCTTGTATTTTCTCCCTTCTATTTCCAAGATTTTGGATCATCTTTACTATCATTATTCTGAATTCTTTTTCATGTAGGCTGCCTATTTCCTCTTCATTTGTTAGGTCTGGTGGGTTTTCACCTTGCTCCTTCATCTGCTGTGTGTTTCTCTGTCTTATTTTGCTTAACCTACTGTGTTTGGGACCTCCTTTTCACAGGCTGCAGTTTCGTATTTCCCGTTGTTTTTGGTCTCTGCCCCCAGTGGGTGAGGTTGATTCAGTGGGTTGTGTAGGCTTCCTGGTGGAGGGGACTAGTGCCTGTGTTCTGGTGTATGAGGCTGGATGTTATCTTTCTGGTGGGCAGGACCGCTTCCGGTGGTGTGTTTTGAGGTGTCTCTGACCTTATTATGATTTTAGGCAGCCTCTCTGCCAGTAGGTGGTGTTTTCTTCCTGTCTTGCTAGTTGTTTGGCCTGGGACATCCAGGAGTGGAGCTTGCTGGTCATTGAGTGGAGCTGAGTCTTAGCGTTGAGTTGGAGATCTCTGGGAGAGCTTTTGCTGTTTGATATTACGTGGAGCCAGGAGGTCTCTGGTGGACCAATATCCTGAACTTGCCTCTCCCACCTCAGAGGCAGTGGTCTGACACCTGGCCAGAGCACCAAGACCCTGTCAGCCACATGGCTCAGAAGAAAAGGGAGGAAAAAAGAAAGAAACAAATAAAATAAATAAATAAAGTTATTAAAATTAAATTTTTTAAATTATTATAAATTTTTTAAAAAAGTAATTCAAAAACAGAAAGAAAGAAAGAAGAGAGCAACCAAACCAAAAGAACAAATCCACCAGGCTTCCCTGGTGGCGCAGTGTTTGAGAGTCCGCCTGCCGATGCAGGGGACATGGGTTCGTGCCCCGGTCTGGGAAGATCCCACGTGCTGCGGAGCGGCTGGGCCCGTGAGCCATGGCCACTGAGCCTTTGTGTCCAGAGCCTGTGCTCTGCAATGGGAAAGGCCACAGCAGTGAGAGGCCCACGTACCACACACACAAAAAACAAAACAAACAAACAAAAACAAATCCACCAATGATAACCAGCGCTAAATGTACACTAAAAAAAAAAACAAAAACGGACAGACAGAACCCTAGGACAAATAGTAAAAGCAAAGCTATACAGACAAAATCACTCAAAGAAGCATACACATACACACTCACAAAAAAGAGAAAAAGGAAATATATATATATATATCTATATTTTTTAAAAAAAGGAAGAGAACAACCAAGTCAATAAACAAATCTACCAATGATAATAAACTCTAAATACTAAACTAAGATAAACATAACACCAAAAACAAATAGATGCAGAAAGCAAGCCCCAAGTATACAGTTGCTCCCAAAGTCCACCTCCTCAATTTGGGATGATTTGTTGTGTATTCGGGTATTCTACAGACGCAGGGTAAATCAAGTTGATTGTGGAGATTTAATCTGCTGCTCCTGAGGCTGCTGGGAGAAATGTCCCTTTCTCTTCTTTGTTTGCACAGCTCCTGTGGTTCAGCTTTGGATTTGGACCTGCCTCTGCGTGTAGGTCGCCTGAGGGCATCTGTTCTTCGCTCAGACAGGACGGGGTCAAAGGAGCACCTGCTTAGGGGGCTCTGCCTGGGGGGAGGGAGGGAGGGAGGGAGGGGTACGGATGTGGGGCGAGCCTGTGGCGGCAGAGGCCGGCAGGACGTTGCACCAGCCTGAGGCGCGCCGTGCATTCTCCTGGGGAAGCTGTCCCTGGATCATGGGACCCTGGCAATGGCGGTCTGCACTGCCTCCCGGGAGGGGAGGCGTGGATGGTGACCTGTGCTCGCACACAGGCTTCTTGGTGGCGGCAGCAGCAGCCTTAGTGTCTCATGCCCGTCTCTGGGGTCTGTGATGATAGCCGCGGCTCACGCCCGTTTCTGGAGCTCGTTTAGGTGGTGCTCTGAATCCCATCTCCTCGTGCACCCCGAAACAATGGTCTCTTGCCTCTTAGGCAGGTCCAGACTTTTTCCCGGACTCCCTCCCTGCTAGCTGTGGCACACTAGCCCCCTTCAGGTTGTGTTCACGCCGCCAACCCCAGTCCTCTCCCTGGGATTTGACCTCCGATGCCTGAGCCTCGTCTCCCAGCTCCCACCCGTGTCCCGGCGGTGAGCAGACAAGCCTCTCGGGCTGGTGAGTGCTGGTCGGCACCGATCCTCTGTGCGGGAATCTCTCCGCTTTGCCCTCCGCACCCCTGTTGCTGCGCTCTCCTCCGTGGCTCCGAAGCTCCCCCCTCCGCCTCCCGCAGTCTCCGCCCGCGAAGGGGCTTCCTAGTGTGTGGGAACCTTTCCTCCTTCACAGCTCCCTCCCAGAGGTGCAGGTCCCGTCCCTATTCTTTTGTCTCTGTTTTTTCTTTTTTCCTTTGCCCTACCCAGGTACGTGGGGACTTTCTTGCCTTTTGGGAGGTCTGAGGTCTTCTGCCAGCGTTCAGTAGGTGTTCTGTAGGAGTTGTTCCACATGTAGCTGTATTTCTGATATATCTGTGGGGAGGAGGGTGATCTCCATGTCTCACTCCTCCACCGTTTTGAAGGCCTCCTCGGGTTTTTCACTATTAACATCGTGTATTTATAAATATTTTCATGGGAGGATGCATGCATATTTCATATGCCATGCTGGATGTGCTTTCTATACAGGTTGTCAGGAGGCAAAATACAGGCACACATGAAATGTTCAACTAGATCATATGCAAGTCAGTTAAAAATACTGAGATGACAGACTAACAGTGATTCACTGTAAAACTGCTAATAGACTGAACATTGTCTGTTATGCCCATATTGTGTGTTGCCACTGAGTCAGATTAAAGGGTGAAGAAAGTTAGATGTATGTGTCACTTTAAATTGAAGCCTGCTTCAATATGCTATCGAGCATAATAAAAGAATACCTATATACCATCTTCTGTTGGCCTGGTAATGTATTAAGCTAAGATAAATGGGGCAGCCATCTGAAGCAGGAACTAGTGATGGCCAGAGCAGCAGTTAACAAGCTGGGGACCTGACATGTATCAGGTTTTGAGAGACAGAGAAAACATTAACAGCCCTGTTGATCAAGATCTGATGAGGGTTTTTTTGGTTTTGTTTTTATTTATTTATTTATTTATGGCTGTGTTGGGTCTTCGTTTCTGTGCATGGGCTTTCTCCAGTTGCGGCGAGCGGGGACCACTCTTCATCGCGGTGCGCGGGGCTCTCACCATTGTGACCTCTCCCGCTGCGGAGCACAAGCTCCAGACGCGCAGGCTCAGTAGTTGTGGCTCACGGGCCTAGTTGCTCCACGGCAGGTGGGATCCTCCCAGACCAGGGCCCGAATCCATGTCCCCTGCATTGGCAGGCGGACTCTCAACCACTGCGCCACCAGGGAAGCCCTGATGAGAGTTTTTTTAAAAAAGTTCATTGGGTCTTGCTAACCCCACACCTAAAAGAAAGAGTCACTTTTTGTATTAGCAGTGGTTGCAGTGATTGGGAGGACTGGACCTCCTTATCCATACCTCTCCTCATGCCACCACCCCACCTATGTCATCTCAGGATAACTACCAGATGCCTTAAGGTACTCAATGAAGTGTACCTCTTGGCAGAAGGAAAAGAAAATTCAAACTGTGAATTATGTTTCAGAGCTTAAATGATGTGGGTTTGGTTTTTTTTGTTGTTGTATTTTTTTTTGGTGTTTTGGATTTTTGTTTTGTTTTTGTTTACATCTTGAAAGATTTGTCCTACTCCATCATTCCAGGCTAGAATGCCGTCTCATTCAGAGAGCAGGGTAGTACCATCATGCCTCTGCTGGGCCACAACCAAGCCCACTCCTTCCTCAGCAGACTCTTAGGCCACAAGCCTGGTAAAAAGGAGTTTGCATTCAGTGCCCCAGAGCTGCCCCACCTGTTTCCTTTTCTGTCCCTCTCTCTCCCATTCCATTCTGAGTGGCCTCCACTCCTCTCTTTTTCTTCATGCTGTATTTTTACTTATTTGTAATGAGCACCCACTGAGGTACCCAACCTCCCATTCTACTCCTGAGATACACCCCCTAAAATTTTGTTAGGAGATTGGGGCCATACGACAATTCTGGAAAGAATGTATATATCTGCCTATATGAGCCCCGAGGCAGCTGTGACATGGACTGAAATGAACTGGTCAGTGAGTATCAGATTGATTGTGTGTACATCTAAGTGATCCTGACACAGTTGTGTATGCATGTCTGTCACAGTCTGGGGAGCATGAAGAGCAGTGACCTCTATGCAGGTGAAGACATTTAACAGGGGCCAGATCGACCCTCGGCTCCCTCAACCCCAGTCATGGATAAGTAGATATCCTGATAAACCCTTCTCTACAACTGTATTCAGGAGGATTTGATAGTAATAAATTACCTTTCCTGCATACACATGTGCATGTTACTAGGAGTCCCATGGTGATTGGATAGATTAATAAGAATGCTACAATAGTGGGATTTGGAACCTCTTTAGCAGCCATTGGGACCTTCCAGTTCCTCTCAAAACCATCTGCAGAAGCAGTCACACATGTGATCCCTATAAAGAGCTGGGTTTTATCGTGGACAAAACCCCATCATTAACTTGTACATGTTTATTTTTCTCGTGCAGCAACAGAAACATGAGGTCGGTCCAGCCTGAGGCAGTTTGTCCAAGAGAAGATGGAGGAAGGACTGCTAAGTGATTGGAAGTCTGACTTGCCTTTCATGGCAGAAGATGACTTCATCTTTTGGAAACAACAAACCCTCTGTGGTACCTCAGTGGGATCGTTAGTGGTGAGTGAGCCTCTCCCGGACTGGGCGAAAGCTCTGTTACGTTTACCTGGCCCCGAGCTGCCTCTTCAGCATCACCTCCTTTCCCTCGCCAGCTTTACATTTCCGGTTCCAGCCAGCACCTCCATTTCCCCAAGTGGCATCTGCCTATTGCCTCCAGATTTGTGGACATTCTCTCCTCCTGCATCTTCACCTGGAAACCTCTCAGTGATAGTCTAGGTCTAGGTCTCAGCTTCTGTTCTCTCTGCGTACAATACTATCTCTAACCCAGTAGTCCTCAAAGTGTGATCCCCAGACCAGCAACACTGACATCGTGTGAGAGCTTATTAGAAATGCAAATTCGTGTGAGCATATATTGCTTATCTTTTGGAGAGCATGGAGGGAAATAACCATGCAGTTACCTTTCATCGTGAGGTCTTATCCATCAGACCCATTGTCCTTTTGAGCCGAGATTGCGCCTGTTCTTGCTTGTGTCCTTTGTGCCCATGTGTTGTTGCTGAGGGAGGTTCCGAACCTGGCTGATGGGGAGATCAGTAAGTGTCTCTCGAATGAATGAATGCATGAATGATACAAAAGTGATTGAGAGGCAGAATCATAAGGTGGTCCAATGCCTACGCTCTGTAGCCAGATTGCCTCAGAGCAAATCCTGGCTCCTGCATTCCTGGTTCCGTGGCCCTAGACAGTTACTCAGTCTCTATGCTTGCTGGCAAAATAAGCACGGTAACGGCCCCAATTCTGTAGGCCCGGCCTGTGGATTCGATGCATTAATACTGATAAGTACTTTGAACAACGCATGGCATCTAGTAAGCACCCACTATTATGAGTATTAAAAAGGACTTTAATTATGACATATTCCAGTAGCCAGAAGGATTTCGTTGGATTTCCCCAAAGAACACTTGGGATTAGAGTCTGGAATATACACATAGACAGTCTGTGACTTCCGATGGTTCGACTAACGATTTTGCAGTGTTATGATGACGTGAAAGCAATGTACATTCAGTAGAAACTGTACTTTGAATTTTTCATTTTAATGTTTTCCTGGGCAAGTGATATGCGTTGCAAGACTGTCTCATGAAGCTGGGAGCGGCAGCCACAGCTCGCAGGCAGCCCTGACTGACAACCAACATACAACTACTCAGTACCCAGGCAGCCATTCTGTTTTTCATTTTCATTGCAGTATCCAATAAATTACACGACAGAGTCAACACTTGATTATAAAATAGGCTTTGTGGTAGATGATGTTGCCCAACTGTAGGCTAATGTAAAGTGTTCTGAGCACGTTTAAGGTGGGCTGGGCTGGGCTAAGCTGTGATGTTTGGTAGGTTAGAGGAACTAAATGCATTTCCATTTATGATGTACTCAACTCACGATGAACTTATCGGGACATAACCCCATCATAAGTCAAGGGAGAGCTTGACTTATGATTATATATATAATCTTCTGATTCTGTTTCTTGGCACTTTTCAACACAGTGTCTGGAGAAGAGCTTTATTTGGCGATGTCATCTTCCATCCAATTAACAGTGTTTATAATTGGAAGCAGAGTTGAGGAGAATAGGATTTGCTGAAGCGTCTCTCACTACTCCCTTCACACCTCTCCTTTTGCTCAGCCCCCTTCTTTTTTTCTTTTTCCTTCTGTTTCCTTTTTCCCCTTTTTCTTTCTTGCTTTCTTTCTATCCGTCTCTCTCCTCTCTCTGCCCGCCCTTGTTCTCCCACACTAATGACTTCCTCCTTTCTCTTCCTCTCTCCCCCAGATGTTTCTGGATCCATCACACTGGTTTCTGCCAAAACTCTTAAACGCCACAAAGAGTCTGAGATATTATAAATGACTCTTAACAGCGCATGGTTTTTAGCCCAAATGAACATGCTAGGAAGGTTCCAGGGAAAAGAAACGTTAATGCAAATGAAGTCCTCAAAGTTGTATTTTCACTGTACCTGAAACTGAGCTTCTTTACTCTGCTTTTAGCTGAGAGCATCCTGTTGCAAATTGTCCCCAAAGCAAAGGCAGGAGGGGCTGTGCGGGGGCCACTTGGGTACACCTGGTATCCCAGCCCACCAGCAGAATGCCAGTCTCACCTGCCTTGCAAAGCAGACAGACTGCAGGTTGCTGTGGCTGCTGCCTGGCGTTGGATGCTTCAGCCACCCCCGCAGCTTGCAGTGGGCCTATAGTGGAAAGAGTCCGTGGTCCCGCTGTGTTCAGAGTCTGGGTCTGCCCCTCCCAAGTACTGAGGAGAGGATTCTGATGTTTAGTGGGAGGTCGGACAAGATTAGCTCAGAGATTCCTTCAAAGTGGAAATTCTGGGCTTCCCTGGTGGCGCAGTGGTTGAGAGTCCGCCTGCCGATGCAGGGGACGCGGGTTCGTGCCCCGGTCCGGGAAGATCAGAGCGGCTGGGCCCGTGAGCCGTGGCCGCTGAGCCTGCGCGTCCGGAGCCTGTTGCTCCGCAACGGGAGAGGCCACAGCAGTGAGAGGCCCGCGTACCGCAAAAAAACAAAACAAAACAAACAAAAAAAAGTGGACATTCTGTGATCGTGTCAATTCTTGACCTCCAAACTCTTGCTGGAGGGAACTGGAATTCTGCTCTATTGTGGGTCACCTCACCTCACCCATCTAACCACAGAGGCCTTTCTTTTTTTTTTTTGTACGCGGGCCTCTCAGTGTTGTAGCCTCTCCCGTTGCGGAGCACAGGCTCTGGACGCGCATGCTCAGCGGCCACGGCTCACGGGCCCAGCCGCTCCGCGACATGTGGCGTCTTCCCAGACCGGGGCACGAACCCGCGTCCCCTGCATCGGCAGGCGGACTCTCAACCACTGCGCCACCAGGGAAGCCCACGGAGGCCTTTCTTAATGGTCAGCATCCTCTCAGCCCTCTGGCAGTCAAACGAATCTCCTCTGGGTTCCACCTTAGCCCTGTACTCTTTCTCAAGAATAAACAATAAGTCAAACACCTCCCTCTGAAGTGGCCAAGAAGATGGGGCTTTGCCCACCCAGGCCAGCTGATGGTGGCTTTTCAGCTCAGACAGGGTGTGGCTCGATACAGCAGGGAAGTGATGGTGACAATGGACCATGCCCTCCCTCGCCTCCCCTCTCAGCAGAGAAGCCCTCTCCTCCTCCTGGGGATGCATCCTCTTCCCTTTTTAAAAGCCAGACCGAATTTCTACCCCCTTGCCTCTCCCAGCCAAACAGGTGACTCCTGCCAGGGCAGGGAGAGAAAAAGGCCATTGTCTGCATCTACCTCTGGCTCCCCTTCATTTCATTGAGCTCACGCGTTCCCTCTTCATGTCACTGAAAATGTTATTTATCGATCCTGCTGACAGCAGCAGTAAATAGAGCCCGGGCTGTTTTACATCACTGATGAGAAGGCAGGCTCCATAACTCATCAGGCCCAATCTGATTCTACATCAGTCCTCTTCCCCTTTTTTCTCTTCTGTATCTCATTACAGAAACAGGAATTAATACACATGGACAGAAGAGAAATGAGTTTGGCTGCTCTTAGGGCTTTTGTGGGAAAGTGGGCATCCTCAGTGGCTCCTTAAGAAGAATTGACGGAGGGGCAGCCCAGTTGCTGTCTGCAGGCACGCCCTCACCCTCGCTGAGGGCCGTTAGCTGTGCCCCGATGATCATAGGCTGTGGGGTCATCATCACACATGTGGGCTGGAGCTGAGATTTGGGGGTTACGCTAGAGATAGCCCTCAAGCATTCTTTTGAATCTCAGTGTACACCTGTGGGCCGGGGATGGCCTGAACTGTAAGAAAAAATGGTGCATTTTCTTGGAATACCTATTTTCCTTTAGATGGAAGAGGAAATGTATATTAAAAGAAACACACATTTTAATGTGGGGTTGACCCAAATGGACATGAATTTTAACGGGAAACTTCCAAGAAACTTCACTTTTGTGATGAGCCCCTTGGAGCTATGCTTCAGACCTCAGTAACGGGCAGTCCCTTTACTCAGGCTTTGGAGCCTTCTCAAATAAAATATTTTCAGAAATGAGCCAACCTACTTACCCTACTCTTCTGAAAGCACCATCCTTAAACAGGGACCTTGCTTTGTGTTGAACCCACAGCAATAGACAGTGAGTCTACCCCAGGACAAGGGGTATCGAGTGGAATCCGTGCTGGATGTAGGGTGGGAACACTGAGATTATTTTCCAGGTCCATCCCTTTGTTGCTGGACTTCAGGCGTATAGCTCCTTTCCCCCAAAAACTCACTGTCCTCCTCTATTTAATGGGGGTGGTGGTATCTGCCTGCCTGGGCCCTTGTGAGCAATAACTGAGACAAAGAGGGGAACTTTGCTTGTCAGTAGTCTCGTACATGGGATTTTTCTTCAGTATTAAAGCACAATCAGCACCAATTTCTGATGGCAGGTACATCATGATCGTAGGGGTGCATGAAAGGACTCCATGTTACAAACTGTCCCACCATGTAAAACACAATTCTTATCATTATTGAGCACCCACTAGCTGAATTAAGGCCAGGCATGGAGAATACTAAGTGGGACTACAAGACGACTCTGATCTATGGAACTCCCCATCTAACTGAGAAAATTAGACAAATGTCACCAATGTGGGACAGCTAGCAAGCAGTAGCTAGATTGTGCAGGTGAGCTGTGTGTTCAGACTTTATAATAAAGAAAATAGGACAATCACAGTGAATCTTTACGGAGGTTTAGTGTATGCTAGGCATTGTCCTAAGGGCTTTACCTGTAGTTATCTCTTCTAGACCTTCTAACAGACCTCCAAAATGTATCTTCTTTTATAATTGAAGAATGGAAGCTTAATGAGATGAAGAGCCTTGCCCACGATCCTGTAGTGTTTGCACCAGATTTGTTTGACCTGAAAGCCTCTGACTAAAAGGCTTTCCCAGGGAGCTGTGACCATGTGGGGCAGGCGTGCATGAAAGTTGCCAAGGAAGTCCGATTTTCTTCACTTCTTATCCCCTGAGCGCTAGAGCTCCGGGACCCCTCATTGTGCCTCAGTTTCTTCATGTGCAAACTAAAGTGATTGACTTAGTTGATCCCAATTCTGAGGCTCTAGATACACTTGTGAAAAGGGAAACTAGGCAGATTCAACCTCAGTCTACAAACGCTTCTGAGAGGTTTTTTTCCAAATGGAATGAAAAACGGCATGATACGATCCTAAACTAGGCCTCATTTATCTCGCAGAATATGATGCATTTAATTTTGGAAAAATAGAGATAGGGCAAAAACTGCACAAGTCATCCAGTGCTTTGAAATAAATTTTGAATATGTGTGCATGTATGTGTGTGTGTGTGTGTGTGTGTGTGTGTGTGTGTATATATACCTATATATACTGAAATGTAAAATATAGATGTTTGTATATAATATATACGGTATATATGTACGTAAGTCTAGGTATATGCATACAAACATTTATCATTACTATCACTGCAGCTTTTATTCCCCTGCTTGAATTTTAGGCTGACTCTCCCTCTCCTATACTCAGAGCTTAGAGCTGTGAGTACTGAGACATCGGGAAATCCCAGCTTTTACTCCTTTATTCGCCACCTTTAGAAGTTGCTGCTTCTTGTTCTCTAGCTATTTCATAGTTCCTAACTTTGCTTAAAAGCATTTCTAATTCCTCACATTGAAAAGTGGATTGCAAATGAAGTTTAATACGGAATGTTTTGTACCAAGAAAACTAATGCCCCATTTTCCCCCCTAATGAATGCCAAAATCATCACAGACTTAAGGCTCATGAATAATGTATATCATCCAATTAAGTGCAAATGCTGTTCAGTTCTTGCAACTGGTATGTGATGCCAGTTCTGGCCTCAGAATGGGCCCTGAGGGTGGGGTTGGGAGAAGGGCTTGAGGAGGGTTGAGGTTGTGTGTGTGGGTGTCTGACAGCTAAGCCCCTACAACTTGTAGCGTGCTCATTATGTCCTGGGAGCTAAACTTCCCATGCTCGAGTCTACAGAGAGGTGTTTTTTTCCAACCATAAATAGAACTTATCTTAAATTTCTAAATCCTCAGTCTCTAATAGTTTGGGAGCTCTTGCCTGGTCATGTAAAACCATCAACATTTTTGCCTGTAAAACCATCAACTCTAATTGGCCAGCAGACCCCTCTCCCCAAGCTGAACTGCTTCAGGTGGTCAGCCTCTGGAGGCTGACCCTCCGAGGGAGACGCAGCAGTCATTCTTTGCACCCAAAGAGTACATTTTATTCTTTCGGGTCCTGATCCAGATGTCTTTCTTCACCAAGAGATCCTGGCAGCCTTTTAAGGCTGCTAAACTGGGTGGGATTTTGGTTTTGGGGTTTTGTTTTTTGTTTTGTTTTAGCATTTGTTTATTTATTTGCATACAATACTGTGGTCAGGCACTTGTTAATTCTCCAGGGAAACTGTTTGCAATGCATCACTGAGGCGACAACTTAACAATTCACACTGATCATTCCCTGTGGTCTGCCATGGTGACGGTGATGCTTTCATGTATCGTGAGCATGAATTGGGCGCGTTCTTTATCTTCCACTGCCAAAAACACAGAGCCAGGAGGACATGATATCAAGTCACTGCTTTCACACACCTGGTCAAGGTGGTCATTTCACATATCTGGGCCTCAGTTCCCTCATCAGGAATAGAAGATGGTAACTGACGATTGTTTTATCCAGGTGGGTGTATAAAGTAAAAGCGGTATTATCTGTGAATCCTGAGGCCTTGGGCAAACGTTTGTAACTGTCCTCTTGGCTTTGAGTGTATAGACGTTCTTACTTGCAGCTTCACGACTGGACATGACAGATCTCTATACCTTGGGCTTGCCCAAGCCTGATTAATGTTGCTCGTAGAAATATTCATCCATCAGGGTTTGCATGTGTAGCATTTAGTTGTGTCAAATATCAGAGCCAGCCAGTGGTTTCTTAGAATTATACCGCCTAATAATGAATGCTGGAGACAGGACTTTTTTCAGCCTAAAATCTCTTCTTACAACTCAGGGCTGATGAGTACTGCCCTACATTTCTCGATGGATCCAATTTAACACCAGGCGGAGCAGTGACTCAGACTAACTTAAATATCTCAAGATGAGTTTCACCTTTTCCTCTGAGGCCATATCAGTTCAATTGCATAAGTGCAAATTTATTGAAAGTGGTTTGGTGCTTAGCTTTTCTCTATTGGCAGTAATGGACTTTAAATTTATAGCAGGCTGATGAATTTCAGATAAGAGAACCATTACCTTACAAAAACATTAAGGAAAAATATATAACTACACTTGCTGAACCTCAAATGCATACTGTTGGAATGAGGGGAGATGGATGAGGTAGGCTGACATTTGCAAATGCAATTGCTCTCCATCCTCATGGTGCTAGCCCAGGAGTTCGAAAGCATGGCATATTCCAGAAAGGGCTCGGGATAGTTAGGCATTACAAGTGCATTATAACAAAATAGCAGGAGTAGGATATGATCTAGAGGTGAGGGATTTTTCCTTCTCTTAATTAATATAATTGAAGGAGTCTTTTGGCAATGGACCAAGGCTGTCAGAGGGCTTGGGTGGTTCATTTGGTACCTGTGATGTCCTTTCCCATGTGTTATTTTCCTTTTATACATGGCTTTGTCTTCCCACAGGGTGGGACTCTGGCATTGTGTAGACTAAAATGAAGGATGCCCAGTACAAATGTGAGGTCCAAAGAGACCTAGGCTTCTCCATTTTCTTGGGGCTTCCGGTATACTGGGGTGGGGGGGGGAAGGAGTGAAATTGAAACAGTTACATTTTAAAATATTTTGTTACATTTTAAAATATGCTGAACAAATTAACTCTTTAACTTAAAAAAATGCAATAGGGCTTCCCTGGTGGCACAGTGGTTGAGATCCGCCTGCCGATGCAGGGGACACGGGTTCGTGCTCCGGTCCGGGAAGATCCCACATGCTGCGGAGCGGCTGGGCCCGTGAGCCATGGCTGCTGAGCCTGTGCGTCCGGAGCCTGTGCTCCGCAACGGGAGAGGCCACAACAGTGAGAGGCCCGCGTACCGAAAAAAAAAAAAAAAGCAATATAGTTGTGCTACACATAAGATAATCACAGAATTGATAAAATAGGGGTTATAGACAGTATTTTTCCACAGTGGAACACAGGTTTTGGGTTGTGTGATGAACTTTATTTTTTCCCCAGTTCTGTCACGCATCTTAGCAATTGTGTGAATAACCTCGTTTGGAGATAAAGTCTCTTTTGTAAAGTTTATTTTTATTGAAGTGTAGTTGCTTTACAATGTTTCAGGTGAGCAAAGGGACTCAGCCATACATACATATATTCTTTTTCAGATTCTTTTCCATTATAGGTTATTACAAGATACTGAATATAGTTCCCTGTGCCATACAGTAAGTCCTTGTTGTTTATCTGTTTTATATATAGTAGCGTATATCTGTTAATCCCAAATTCCTGATGTATCCCTTCGCTGCTTTCCCCTTTGGTAACCATAAGTTTGTTTTCTGTGTCTGTGAGTCTGTTTCTGTTTTGTAAGTAAGTTAATTTGTATCATTTTTTTTTTCTAGATCCCACATATAAGTGACATCATATGATATGTCTTTCTCTATCTGACTTACTTCGCTTAGTATGGAGGTAACGTCTTAACATGAGATCCTTTGTGGGCTTGTGTGTCAAATAGCCTTTCTGCTTTTCCATTTCCATCCCATTCCCCTATAGGACATAGCTTTCCAAAAAGTTTCATTCTTGGGCAAATTACTTATTTTTCTGGCTCTTGTTCTCCTTATCCATAAAATGCATGTGTGTCTGTGACAGGGGTAGAGGTAGGGGATTCCCAGCGCCACTGTGGTCCAAGATGAGACCCCAAATTTCCCCAGGATGCAAGGCATTTTCCCTGCTTTTGAAGAGAAAAGTCGCTTCACCCAGCCTCCAGGAAGACCCCTCTTGGGGTGGTTTCGCTGTGGTCTGGTTTCTCTGTGGTCCTCTCTCAGTCCAAGGCCGCTTCTCTGCAGTTGATGCTGTGCAGGGGGAACCAGCCACATCCGGCCCTGAGAATGAGAAGAAATGGAGGAAAACGACATTGCATTTCTACGAATCCCCCTGAGCCTCCTGAGAAGGGAGGGATGAGCCATGAAAACTGCCTGTGTCATTTTATTTATTTATTTTATTGATGTATAGTTGATATACAATGTTGTATTAGTTTCAGGTGTACCAGCAAAGTGATTCAGTTATGTAGATAGATAGATAGACAGATATTCTTTTTCAAGTTCTTTTCCCTTACAGATTATTATAAGATATTGAGTAGAGTTCCCTGTGCTATACAGTAGTTCCGTGTTGACTATTTTATACATAGTAGTATGTATATATGCTAATCCCAAACTCCTAATTTATCCCTCCCCACGCCCCCTTCCCCCTTTGGTAACCATAAGTTTGTTTTCTATGTCTATGAGTCTATTTCTGCTTTGTAAATAAGTTCATTTGCATCATTTTTTTAGATTCCACATATAAGTGATATCATATGAGATTTGTCTGTCTGGCTCACTTCAGTTAGTATGATAATCTCTAGGTTCATCCATGTTGCTGCAAATGGCATTATTTCTTTCATTTTTATGGCTGAGTAATATTCCATTGTATATATGTACCACATCTTTATCGATTCATCTGTCAGTGGACATTTAGGTTGCTTCCACGTCTTGGCTATTGTAAATAGTGCTGCTAGGAACGTTGGGGTGCATGTATCTTTTTGAATTAGAGTTTTCATCTTTTCCAGATTGGAATTGCAGAACATATGGTAATGCTATTTTTAGTTTTTTAAGGAAACACATACTGTTCTCCATGGTGGCTAAACCAGTTTACATCCCCACCAACAGTGTAGGAGGGTTCCCTTTTCTCCACACCCTCCCCAGCATGTATTATTGGTAGACTTGGATGATTCTGACTGGTGATCCCTCATTATAGTTTTGATTTGCATTTCTCTAATAAGTAGCGATGTTGAGCATTTTTTCATGTGTCTGTGGGCCTTCTGTATGTCTTCTTTGGAGAAATGTCTATTTAGATCTTCTGCCTATTTTTTTGATTGGGTTATTTGTTTTTTTGATATTGAGCTGTATGAGCTGTTTGTATATTTTGGAAATTAATCCCTTGTTGGTCATGTTGTATGCAAATATTTTCTCCCATTCCATAGATTGTCTTTTTGTTTTAGCAATGGTTTCCTTTGCTGTGCAAAAGCTTTTAACTTTCATTAAGTCCCATTTGCTTCTGTTGATGGATATCTGGGTGGCTTCCATGTCTTGGCTATTGTAAATAGTGCTGCAAAGAACATTGGGGTGCATGTATCTTTTCGAATTATAGTTTTCTCCTGTGTCGTTTTAGACACTGCTCCTCTGGCCTTTGTCCCAGCACTGCAGGCAGGGAATGGAAATCCACTCAAACTGCCTTGCACACGGAGGGTTCTTCCTGTGTGGCTTGCAGTCTCTGTCCTAGGACACCAGAGGCAGCCCAACACTTAAAACGCAGTTAGCTTTAGGAGAGAATCTTCAGGTTTCTATAAATAATGCCAGAGGGATTTGTGTAGAATGAGGCATTAGTTTTGTAGTTATACACACAGCAAATTTGAAAGAAAGGGGGCTGAATTCAGTTGGCTGGTGGTTTATTATGAAAAAAACTAGCTATTAATTGAACTCAGCAAAGTTTGAATGAAATTAGATCGGCAAACACATGATGTTTTGCCAGCAGTTTTCTCAGCCAACAAACAGCTATTGGTGTGGCCCAATCTTGGAAAAGTTGATACTGTCATTCTGGGCGAAAGCAACTGACTGTGTGGTCCCTTGTTATAATAGCCCATTAGAAAAAACACAGACTAACGTGGCCTTGAGGAGAAAATTGTATTTTAAATGCCAATTGCAGAACAGTGTCCATAGCTGATCCAAGAACATCAATTATAATTTTAATGTGGAGTCTTTAAGGCTCCGTCAGTAACCCCAGGTCGTTTGTTTTTAATGTAAGGACAATGGCACACACCAAAATAGTAAAATTAAAAGTAACCATAACTATCATATTACATTTCGATTCACAGACAAACATAATTTTGAAAGTGAGAGATAATGAGAGATTATTTAGTTCAATTTTCTTATTTTACAGATGAAGAAACTGAGACCTATACAAATGACCCTGCCTTCCCTGGGGTGGAGATTCCAGCCCCATCTCCTCCTTTTAGTGTCTTGCCTTACAGAAACTGACATCATGGAGCTTCATGAATTAGGAAGGACAGATTATTTTTTTTGGTCCCATTTTAATTTTTCTCAAAACTCATAAAATATCATTAGAGTGCTGTTTAATTTTTTCTGAAAAGCAGGAAATCGTAAGATTGATAAATAGTTTAATGTGAACCTGATGGCTTGATTAATTAATCACCAAGCTGAGGAACCACTACAATTCATATGTCAATTCAGACTATTTTCGAGAAATGATTTGAATCAATTGCTAATGAAACTGAGGAATTTAGGAGCTGCTTTCTGACTTCCAAATGACAGGGCTCATATTTAACTCAAGAGACGTGACAGTTAATGACAACATTAAAAAGTGCCATGAATTATTTTCCAGATCATGGGAAAATTATAGCATCTCCCCATTGAAATAGCTCTCAGCTCATCAGCATGAAGATAAACAGCCTTAATCACATGCTAAGAAATCTTCGATGCTGTTTAAAATCTAGGTTGTTTTTCTGAAATAAACAAAGACCATAATCCTCAGGAATAATTGTAATATTTCATAACCTCCTCCTTAATACAGAGTTATAGGTGAACCTAGTCTAACTGATATGACTTCTGAAACCCTATGGAAAAAAAAATTGTGGATCATTGTTCATAGATCTAATTACTTTAAATCCTTAAAATAGGTAGAGTTTAATTTTTCTTCCCTGCTTTAATTCATAGGCTGAGGTTTCCAATCCTGTTTATGTATAAAAGGGCTAGCTTTGTACATCTTTCTGTAACTTTTCATTTCCAGCCAGACTCTTTAATTAATTTAAAGTTACATCTAGATATAACAAGACAGTTATTATGTGTTAACGGAATATCAGTGGCAAGTGGGAAAGGGCACTGATCAATATTTAATCTAATTAAGGTGTACACAAGGCAATATTATTATGTAATTAACTCAAAATAGCATAAGTAATACATGCCTGTTTAAATTTTTATTAATATATTTGTTAAAAATTTTTAGGTCATGCTGTTTTATGGGCTTTCTTGAGAGATATAAAAGTAAAATGTTTGTCAAGATGCTACCGGAACAACTGTTAAATGTGGCTCTTAATCATCTTAACAGTCTTTAAGGTTCCAGTGCAGTTCTAATAGTCTCACTAAGGATGAAAGATGAATTTGCCACAGACAAGAGTCCACATGTAAAACCTTTTTGGAATGGTCTTTTAATTTTCTTCTTCTAAGTTCTCATGCTGCTTTGCAAGGAGAATGTATGACAGGACTTGGACGTGTAAGAAAGTTTGAAATATGTTTACTATTTTTAAGTACATTCTTTAAAGAGCTGCATGTTGCTGGGGAGAAAAATATATGGAACTGTAAATATCATGGGGTTACTCTACATATATCTTACGGGATTTTAATACCACAGCTTCACAAATTCCTGTAGGATTGCAATTTGGGGGGTGAACTTTGGTAGGACAGTGATTATCTCATAGAAAGACCAGAATTGATTGTTATGATTTTCAGAGCTCCAAATATACAAAGTTACAATATGGGAAAACACTTAAATGAGGATCTTGAAGCCCCAAATCCAGGAATAGGCCATTGTGCACAGAACTTAACATGGGTAGTGCTGTGGGATGCACATTTGTACTGAGTATGGTGAAGAACGGGTTCAAGGTTACCAAGTCGAAGCTCTTTTTTAGGGTCATTGCTCACAAAGTTTGCAGTGTCTCATGGTCCCCTAAACCCCACAAGCAAATCTAGCTCTTGAACCAGAGAACCGTCTACTTGAATCTACCCCTTCCATGTACAGATAGGTGTGGCTAGAGGTTCTCTGATCCCTGTAGCCGCTGGAACACTGAAAATACAGGGAGAATTTTTATCTAAATAAAGATTGCCTGTGGTGGCACAGTGATTTTATTCCAAAGGCTTCCATTGCTTCCCTCCATCCTATCGTTTTATTGTGGAAAGAGTATTGGAGTTGCTGGGGAAATTTATTGTTCTCCGCCATTCCTGGTATGTATGTCTTGCCTAAATGTTGGGATGGCATTTCTATGTTTTTATCTCTGTGAATGAGGGAGTGAGGGATAACTCATAACTTATGATTCCCCGTCTCTCCTGTGCGTGATGATGGCAACAGGGTTGAATCATTTCTTCCTCTCTCTCGAGAAGGGCTGCAAATGCTGAAGATGACAGTTAGGGAAGATGAAAAATCCATAAAAGGATGGAATAAAGATGTTCCAAATAGAAGGAAACTTTTAAATACTTCTGTGTGACCGTGTTTGGTAATGAAGCCATTGATAACGTGTGTAGCAAGCTAACAAGAATAGCAGAAAACGATTACCTTCGCCTCTGGGCTTTTTTCACTGTAGTTAGAATTATCTTGAGTCCACAATTCCTGTTGTGCTACAAATCTTTTATAGCTAGACAGTTTTTAGGCCTAGGCAGCTGTTAAGGCAAGTAAGGGAAAGATTCACAATGTCCTTCCTTCTGTAGGCTCATGTCTGATCCCAGTCTTATGGTGGGGCAGGACAATCAGTCTTGGAGTTCGTGGGGTGAGGGGGTGGACTTTACCAACCCAATCACAAACTCCCCCTCCCCCATACTGTCTCCCCACAGAAATGAGGAAAAGAGAATACTGGCATTTCTTTACCCTTTTCTTATCAAAACTGAAATTTTAAAGGTTCTTGGCCAATAAAGGAAAAATTGATCTTTAATCTTAAGGAAAAGGAAACAAACCAGTGAAACTAGGCGAGTTTTCTAGTAGTCACTTCTGAACCTGATGTAATGAAAGCATTCCAACTGGCTTATTATATTATCCTCAGCTCTTAATTCCCAAAGAAAAACAGTTCTTTATTTTCTCTGTCATTCCTGAGCCTTTCTTTTTTATCAGCTTTGTTGAGGTGAACTTTACATAGAAAAAAAAAAATCACGAATTTTAAATGTACAACTTTATGAGTTTGGCAAATATGTACAGTCGTTTAATAACAACAGTCAAGATATAGAATAATTCCATCACCCCCACAAGTTTCCTCCTGCCCCTTTGCGGTCAGCACCCTCCCGTGACAGCCATAGGCAACCACTGATGCTTCCTATTTCTGTAATTTTGCCTTTACTAGAATTTTAATTCAATGGAATCATATAAGATGGTCTTTTGTGTCAGGCTTCGTTTATTAGCTGATGCTTTTGAGGTTCATCATGTTGATTATTTCAATAGTTTGTACTTGCATACTGCTGAGTAGTATTCTCTGAATGGATTTGCCACAATATGTTTATTAATTCACCAGTTAATATACTTTTGGTTTATTTTCCATTTTTAGCTATGAAGACTAAAGCCCATATGAACATCTGAGTACAGATCTTTCAACAGACCTATGTTTCCATCTCCTTAGAATAAGTACTCAGAAGTGGGAATGCTGGACCAGCGGTAAAGGTAAGTGTAAATACTTAGAAACTGCCAAGATACTTAAAGTGGCCATATAACTTTGTATTCACACCAGCAATGTCTGAGAGGTCTAGCTACTTCACATCCTCGCTGAGACTTAGGTTGGTGGTCTTTTTATTTTAGACATTCTATTGGATGTGTAATAGTTTTTCATCTGGTTTTAATTTTCATTTCAATTCTGTAGAGATGTTTAGCATCTTTTCCTTCCTCATTTAGTCATATACACTCTTTGGTGAATTATCTGTTCAGATGGTTTGCCCTTTTAACAAAGTACTTTTTTTTAATAATCCATTGTAAGAGTGCTTCTTTCTGAATACAAGTCCTTAATCAGATATGGTTTTTTTGCTTTTTTTAAAATTTTATGTGAGTATATATGATTTACAATGTTGTGTTAGTTTCAGGTATACAGCAAAGCGATTTATACATCTATATATATTCATTCTTTTTCAGATTCTTTTCCCATATAGGGTATTACAGAATATTGAGCAGAGTTCCCTGTGCTATGCAAGGTCCTTGTTGATCATCTATTTTATATATAGTAGTATGTATATGTTAATCCCTACCTCCTAATTTATCCTTCCCCCAACTCTTCCCCTTTGGTAAACATAAATTTGTTTTCTAAGTCTTCGAGTCTGTTTCTGTTTTGTAAATAGGTTCATTTGTATCAATTTATAGATTCCACCTCTAAGTGATGTCATATGAAATTTATCTTCCTCTGACTTACTTCACTTAGTATGATAATCTCTAGGTCCGTCCACGTTGTCGCAAATGGCATTATTTCATTCTTTTTTTATGGCTGAGTAATATTCTGTTGTACGTATGGGTATGTGTATATGCATGTATGTATATATATATATATATATATATATATATGTGTATATATACATACATACACCCACATATGTATACCACATCTTGTTTATCCATTCATCTGTTGATGGACATTTAGGTTGTTTCCATGTCTTGGCTATTGGAAGTAGTGCTGCTAGGAACGTTGGGGTGCATGTATCTTTTTGAATTAGAGTTTTCGTCTTTTCCAGATATATGTCCAGGATTGGAGTTGCAGAATATATGGTAACGCTATTTTTAGTTTTTTAAGGAAACACATACTGTTCTCCATAGTGGCTAAACCAAGTTACATTCCGAGTAACAACGTAGGACAGTTCCTTTTTCTCCACACCCTCTCCAGCATTTATTATTTGTAGACATTTTGAGGATGGCCATTCTGACTGGTGTGAGGTGGTACCTCATTGTAGTTTTGATTTGCATTTCTCTAATAATTAGCACTGTTGAGCATCTTTTCATGTGCTTTTTGGCCATCTGTATGTTTTTGGTTTGTTTTTTTGTTTTTTTTTTTTTGAGAAATGTCTATTTAGATCTTGTGTGCATTTTTTGATTAGGTTGTTTTTTTGATATTGAGCTGCATGAGCTGTTTGTATATTTGGGGGATTAAACCCTTGTCGGTCACTTTGTTTGCAAATATTTTCTCCCATTCTGTATGTTGTCTTTTCATTTTGTTTATGGTTTCCATTGTTGTGCTTTTAAGTTTCATTAGGTCCCATTTGTTTATTTTTGTTTTTATTTCCATTACTCTAGGAGATGGATTGAAAAAGATATTGCTGTGATTTATGTCAAAGAGTGTTGTGCCTATGTTTTCCTCTAGGAGTTTTATAGTATCCGGTCTTACATTTAGGTCTTAAATCGATTTCGAGTTTAATTTTGTCTATGGTGTTAAACAACGTTCTAATTTCATTCTTTTACATGCAGCTGTCCAGTTTTCCCAGCACCACTTATTGAAGAGGCTGTCTTTCCTCTATTGTATATTCTTGCTTCTTTGTTGTAGATTGACCATAGGTGCGTGGGTTTATTTCTGGGCTTTCCATCCTGTTCCATTGATCTATATTTCTGTTTTTGTGCCAGTGCCATACTGTCTTGATTACTGTAGCTTTGTAGTATAGTCTGAAGTCAGGGATCCTGATTCCTCCAGCTCTGCCCTTCTTTCACAAGATTGCTTTGGCTATGCAGGGTCTTTTGTGTCTACAAACAAATTAAAAATTTTTTGTTCTAGTTCTGTGTAATTGGAAAGGCTTTGCATTGAATCTGTAGATTGCTTTGGATAGTGCAGTGATTTTGACCATACTGATTCATCCAATCCAAGAACATGGTATAGTTCTCCATCTGTTTGTGTCATCTTTGATTTCTTTCATCAGCATCTTATAGTTTTCTGAGTACAGGTCTTTTGCCTCCTTAGGTGGTTTATTCCTAAGTATTGTATTTTTTTTGATGTGATGGTAAATGGGATTGTTTCCTTAATTTCTCTTTCTGATCTTTTGTTGTTAGTGTATAGGAATGCACGAGATTTCTGTGTATTAATTTTGTATCCTGCAACATTACCAAATCCACTGATTAGCTCTAGGAGTTTTCTGGTAGCATCTTTAGGATATTCTTTGTATAGTATCATGTCAAACAGTGACAGTTTTACTTCTTCTTCTCCAAGTTCGATTCCTTTTATTTCTTTTTCTTCTCTGATTGCCATGGCTAGGACTTACAAAACTGTGTTAAATAAAAGTGGCGAGAGTGGACATCCTCAGAGGAAATGCTTGATCTCAGAGGAAATGCTTTCAGCTTTCACCATTGAGTATGATGTTAGCTGTGGGTTTGTCATATATGGCCTTTATTATGTTGAGGTAAGTTCCCTCTATGGCTACTTTCTGGAGGGTTTTTATCATAAATCGGTGTTGAATTTTGTCAAAAGCTTTTTCTGCATCTGTTGAGATGAGCATATGGTTTTTATTCAATTTATTGATGTGGTGTAATCACACTGATTGATTTGTGGATGTTGCAAAATTCTTGCATCCCTGGGATGAATCACAGCTGTTTATGGTGTAAGATCCTTTTACTGTAGTGTTGGATTCAGTTTGCTTGTATTTTGTTGAGGATTTTTGCGTCTATGTTCATCAGTGATATTGGCCTATGTTTTTCTTTTTTTGTTATCATTGTCTGGTTTTCGTATCAGGGTGATTTTGGCCTCATAGAATGAGTTTTGGAGTGTTCCTCTGCAATTTTTAAAAATAGTTTCAGAAGGATAGGTGTTAACTCTTCTCTAAATGTTTGATAGAGTTCACCTGTGAAGTCATCTGTCCTGGACTTTTGTTTGTTGGAAGTTTTTCAGTCACAGCTTCAATTTCAGTACTTGTGATTGGTCTGTTGGTATTTTCAATTTCTTCTTGGTTCAGTCTTGAAAAAGTGTACCTTTCTAAGAATTTGTCCATTTCTTCTAGGTTGTCCATGTTATTGACATTTCTTTGCTTATAGTAGTCTCTTATGATCCTTTGTATTTCTGTGGTGTCCTTTGTAACTTTTCCGTTTCATTTCTAATTTTATTGATCTAAGGCCTCTCCCTTTTTTCTCCTGATGAGTCTGGCTGAAGGTTTATCAATTTTGTTTACCTTTTCAATGAACCACCTTTTAATTTCATTGAACTTTTCTATTGTTTTCTTTGTCTTTATTTCTTCTCTGATCTTTGTGATTTCCTTTTTCCTAACATTGGGTTTTGCTTGTTCTTCTTTCTCTAGTTGATTTAGGTGTAAAGTTAGTTTATTTGAGATGTTTCTTGTTTCCTGAGGTAAGATTGTATGGCTAGAAACTTCCCTCTTAGAAATGCTTTTGCTGTGTCCCAAAAGTTTTGGATCGCCGTGTTTTTGTTTTCATTTATCTCTAGGTATTTTTTTTTATTCCTCTTTGATTTCTTCAGTGATCCATTGGTTGTTTAGTAACATATTGTTTAGCCTCCACGTGTTTGTGTTTTTCACGGTTATTTTCTTCTAGTTGATTTCTAATCTTATAGTATTGTGGTCAGGTAAGATGCTTGATATGATTTCAATTTTCTTAAATTTACCCAGGCTCTTTTTGTGGCCCAGCATGTGATCTATCCTGGGGAATGTTCTAACTGCACTTGAGAAGAGTGTGTACTCTGATGCTTAAGTTCATCTGGTCTAATGTGTCAGTTAAGGCCTGTGTTTCCTTATTGATTTTCTGTCTGGATGATCTGTCCATTGATGAAAGTGGAGTGTTAAAAGTCCCCCACTATTATTGTGTTACTGTCCATTTCTCCTTTCATGGCTGTTAGCATTTACCTTATGTATTGAGGTGCTCCTAGGTTGGGTACATATATATTTTCAATTGTTATAGCTTCTTCTTGGATTGGTCCCTTGATCATTATGTAGTGTCCCTCTTTGTCTCTTATAACAGTCTTTATTATAAAGTCTCTTTGGTCTGATATGAGCATTGCTACTCCAGCTTTCCTCTGATTTCCATTTGCATGGAATAAGTTTTTTCATCCCCTCATTTTCAGTCTGTATATGCCCCTAGATCTGAAGTGAGTCTCTTAGAGACAGCATATATATGGGCCTTATTTTTGTATCCATTCAGCCAGTCTATGTCTTTCGGTTGGAGCATTTAATCCATTTATGACTAAGGTAATTATTGGTATGTATGTTCATAGTGCATTTTGTTAACTGTTTCTGATTTGTTTTTGAAGCTTCTCTTTATGAAACATTTCTTGTACCTCCTTGGTCTGTGACTCCATTCTTTTTCCGAGATCCTGGATCATTTTTACTCTTAATTCTTCTTCTGGCAGATTGCCTATGTCCACTGCTCTTAGTTCTTCTGGAGTCTTATCTTTTTCCTTTTTCTGCAACGTATTTTTCTGCCATCTCATTTTGTCCAATTTTCTCTGTTTGTGGTCTCTGTTCCTCAGGCTGCAGGATTGTAATTCTTGGTTCTGCTGTCGGCCCCCTGGTGGGTGAGGTTGTCCCAGGAGCTTGTGCAGGCTTCCTGGTGGGACGGACCGGCTGGTGCCTTCCCATTGGTGGGTGGAGCCAGGTCTTGTCCCTTGGGTGCACAGGGTTGCATCAAGTGCTGTGTTCATAGACAGCTGTTGGCTCAGGATGACTTCAGGCAGCCTGTCTGCTGATGGGTGGGTTTGTGTTCCCACCCTGTTGGTGGTTTGGCCTGAGGCGTCCCAGCACTGGAGCCTGCAGGCTGCTGGGTGGGTCTCCATCTCAGTGCCAAAATGGCAACCTCTGGGAGAGCTCATACTGATGAGTATTCCCTGGGGCCTCCACCACTTGTATCCTTGCCCTCACTGTGAACCACTGCTGACCCCCACCTCCACAGGAGACCCTCCAAGACCAGCAGGTAGCTCTGGCCCAGGCTCTTGTGCAGTCACTGTTTTGCCCTGGGTCCCAGTGCACGTGAAACCTTGTGTGCGCTTGCCAAAGAGTGGACTCTGTGCGACTCCTGCACTCAAGCCTCACTGGCCTTCAAAGGCAAATGTTCTGGGGGCTCTTCCTCCTGATGCCAGACCCCCAGGCTGGAGAGCCTGATGTGGGGCTCACTCTCACTCCTGTGGGAGAACCTCTGTGATATAGTTATTTTCCACTTTGTGGGTTGCCCATCTGGTGGGTATGGGATTTGATTATATTGTGAAAGTGCACCGTGTACCATCTTGTTGTGGCTCCTTTGTTTTTGGATATAGCATATCTTTTTTGGTAGGTTCCAGTCTTTTTTGTCAATGGTTGTTCAGCAGTTAGGTGTGATTTTGGTGTATTCAAAAGAGGAGTTGAGCTCAAGTCCTTCTATTCTGCCATCTTGTGTCCTCCTCCTCCTATTTACTTATTTATTAAAATCTTTATTGGAGTATAATTGCTTTACACTGGTGTGTTAGTTTCTGCTTTATAATAAAGTGAATCAGTTATACATATACATATGTTCCCATATCTCTTACCTCTTACATCTCCCTCCCTATCCCACCCCTCTAGGTGGTCGCAAATCACTGAGCTGATCTCCCTGTGCTATGCGGCTGCTTCCCACTAGCTATCTAGTTTATGTTTGGTAGTGTATATATGTCCATGCCCCTCTCTCACTTTGTCCCAGCTTACCCTTCCCCCTCCCCATATCCTCAAGTCCATTCTCTAGTAGGTCTGTGTCTTTATTCCCATCTTACCCCTAGGTTCTTCATGACTTTTTTTTTTCTTAGATTCCATATATATGTGTTAGCATACGGTATTTGTTCTTCTCTTTCTGACTTACTTCACTCTGTATGACAGACTCTAGGTCCATCCACCTCACTACAAATATCTCAATTTCATTTCTTTTTATGGCTGGGTAATATTCCATTGTATATATGTGCCACATCTTCTTTATCCGTTCGTCCGATGATGGACACTTAGGTTGTTTCCATCTCCGGGCTACTGTAAATAGAGCTGCAGTGAACATTTTGGTACATGACTCTTTTTGAATTATGGTTTTCTCAGGGTATATGCCCAGTAGTGGGATTGCTGGGTCGTATGGTAGTTCTATTCGTAGGTTTTTAAGGAACCTCCATACTGTTCTCCATAGTGGCTGTATCAGTTTACATTCCAACCAACAGTGCAAGAGGGTTCCCTTTTCTCCACACCCTCTCCAGCATTTATTGTTTCTAGATTTTTTGATGATGGCCATTCTGAGCAGTGTGAGATGATACCTCATCGTAGTTTTGATTTGCATTTCTCTAGTGATTAAGGATGTTGAGCATTCTTTCATGTGTTTGTTGGCAATCTGTATATCTTCTTTGGAGATATGTCTATTTAGGTCCTCTGCCCATTTTTGGATTGGGTTGTTTGTTTTGTTGTTATTGAGCTGCATGAGCTGCTTGTAAATCTTGGAGATTAATCCTTTGTCAGTTGCTTCATTTGCAAATATTTTCTCCCATTCTGAGGGCTGTCATTTCATCTTGTTTATGGTCTCCTTTGCTGTGCAAAAGCTTTTAAGTTTCATTAGGTCCCATTTGTTTATTTCTGTTTTTATTTCCATTTCTCTAGGAGGTGGGTCAAAAAGGATCTTGCTGTGATTTATGTCATAGAGTGTTCTGCCTATGTTTTCCTCTAAGAGTTTGGTACTGTCTGACCTTACATTTAGGTCTTTAATCCATTTTGAGGTTATTTTTGTGTATGCTGTTAGGGAGTGTTCTAACTTCATACTTTTACATGTACCTGTCCAGTTTTCCCAGCACCACTTATTGAAGAGGCTGTCTTTTCTCCACTGTATATTCTTGTCTCCTTTATCAAAGATAAGGTGACCATATGCGCGTGGGTTTATCTCTGGGCTTTCTATCCTGTTCCATTGACCTATATTTCTGTTTTTCTGCCAGTGCCATACTGTCTTGATTACTGTAGCTTTGTAGGATGGTCTGAAGTCAGGGAGCCTGATTCCTCCAGCTCCATTTTTCGTTCTCAAGATTGCTCTGGCTATTCTGGGTCTTTTGTGTTTCCATACAAATTGTGAAATTTTTTGTTCTGCTTCTGTGAAAAATGCCAGTGGTAGTTTGATAGGGATTGCACTGAATCTGTAGATTGCTTTGGGTAGTACAGTCATTTTCACAATGTTGATTCTTCCCATCCAAGAACATGGTATATCTCTCCATCTATTTGTATCATCTTTAATTTCTTTCATCAGTGTCTTATAATTTTCTGCATACAGGTCTTTTGTCTCCTTAGGTAGGTTTATTCCTAGATATTTTATTCTTTTTGTTGCAATGGTAAATGGGAGTGTTTTCTTAATTTCACTTTCAGATTTTTCATCATTAGTGTATAGGAATGCCAGAGATTTCTGTGCATTGATTTTGTATCCTGCTACTTTACCAAATTCATTGATTAGCTCTAGTAGTTTTCTGGTAGCATCTTTAGGATTCTCTATGTAGAGTATCATGTCATCTGCAAACAGTGACAGCTTTACTTCTTCTTTTCCAGTTTTGATTCCTTTTATTTCCTTTTCTTCTCTGATCGCTGTGGCTAAAACTTCCAAAACTATGTTGAATAAGAGTGCTGAGAGTGGGCAACCTCGTCTTGTTCCTGATCTTAGTGGAAATGCTTTCAGTTTTTCACCTTTGAGGACGATGTGGGCTGTGGGTTTGTCATATATGGCCTTTATTATGTTGAGGAAAGTTCCCTCTATGCCTACTTTCTGCAGGGTTTTTATCATAAATGGGTGTTGAATTTTGTCGAAAGCTTTCTCTGCATCTATTGAGATGATCATATGGTTTTTCTCCTTCAGTTTGTTGATATGGTGTATCATGTCGATTGATTTGCGTCTGTTGAGGAATCCCTGCATTCCTGGAATAAACCCCACTTGATCATGGTGTAGGATCCTTTAATGTGCTGTTGGATTCCGCTTGCTAGTATTTTGTTGAGGATTTTTGCATCTATGTTCATCAGTGATGTTGGCCTGTAGTTTTCTTTCCTGTGACATCTTTGTCTGGTTTTGGTATCAGGGCGATGGTGGCCTCGTAGAATGAGTTTGGGAGTGTTCCTCCCTCTGCTCTATTTTGGAAGAGTCTGAGAAGGATAGATGTTAGCTCTTCTCTAAATGTTTGATAGAATTCGCCTGTGAAGCCATCTGGTCCTGGGCTTTTGTCTGTTGGAAGATTTTTAATCACAGTCTCAATTTCAGTGCTTGTGATTGGTCTGTTCATATTTTCTATTTCTTCCTGGTTCAGTCTCAGCAGGTTGTTCATTTCTAAGAATTTGTCCATTTCTTCCAGGTTGTCCATTTTATTGGCATATGCTTGTAGTTAATCGCTCATGATCCTTTATATTCCTGCAGTGTCAGTTGTTACTCCTCCATTTTCATTTCTAATTCTATTGATCTGAGTCTTCTCCCTTTTTTCCTTGATGAGTCTGGCTAATGAATGGTTTATCAATTTTGTTTATCTTCTCAAAGAACCAGCTTTTAGTTTTATTGATCTTTGCTGTTGTTTCCTTCATTTCTTTCTGATCTGATCTTTATGATTTCTTTCCTTCTGCTAGCTTTGGGGTTTTTTTGTTCTTCTTTCTCTAATTGCTTGAGGTGCAAGGTTATGTTGTTTATTCGAGATGTTTCCTGTTTCTTAAGGTAGGATTGTATTGCTGTAAACTTCCCTCTTAGAACTGCTTTTGCTGCATCTCATAGGTTTTGGGTCGTCGTGTCTCCATTGTCATTTGTTTCTAGGTTTTTGTGATTTCCTCTTTGATTTCTTCAGTGATCACTTCGTTATTAAGTAGTGTATTGTTTAGCCTCCATGTGTTTGTATTTTTTACAGATCTTTTCCTGTAATTGATATCTAGTCTCATAGCGTTGTGGTCGGAAAAGATACCTGCAACGATTTCAATTTTCTTAAATTTACCAAGGCTAGACTTGTTACCCAAGATATGATCTATCCTGGTGAATGTTTCAAGAGCACTTGAGAAAAATGTGTATTCTGTTGTTTTTGGATGGAGTGTCCTATAAATATCAATTAAGTCCATCTTGTTTAATGTATCATTTTTAATGTATCATTTAAAGCTTGTGTTTCCTTATTGATTTTCATTTTGGATGATCTGTCCATGGGTGACAGTGGGGTGTTAAAGTCCCCTACGATGAATGTGTTACTGTCGATTGCCCCTTTTATGGCTGTTAGTAGTATTTGCCTTATGTATTGAGGTGCTCCTATGTTGGGTGCATAAATATTGACAATTGTTATATCTTCTTCTTGGATTGATCCCTTGATCACTATGTAGTGTCCTTCTTTGTCTATAATAGTCTTTATTTTAAAGTCTATTCTGTCTGATGTGAGAATTGCTACTCCAGCTTTCTTTTGATTTCCATTTGCATGGAATATCTTTTTCCATCTCCTCACTTTCAGTCTGTATGTGTCCCTAGGTCTGAAGTGGGTCCCTTGTAGACAGCGAATATATGGGTCTTGTTTTTGTATCCCTTCAGCCAGTCTGTGTCTTTTGGTGGGAGAATTTAATCCATTTACATTTAAGGTAATTATAGATATGTATGTTCCTATTCCCATTTTCTTAATTTTCTTGCCTGGAGAAGTTCCTTTAGCATTTGTTGTAAGGCTGGTTTGGTGGTGCTGAACTCTCTCAGCTTTTGCTTGTCTGTAAAGGCTTTAATTTCTCCATCAAACCTGAATGAGATCCTCGCTGGGTAGAGTAACCTTGGTTGTAGGTTCTTCTCCTTCATCGGTTTAAATATGTCCTGCCACTCCCTTCTGGCTTGCAGAGTTTCTGCTGAAAGATCAGCTCTTAACCTTATGGGGATTCCCTTGTGTGTTATTTGTTGTTTCTCCCTTGCTGCTTTTAATATGTTTTCTTTGTATTTAATTCTTGATAGTTTGATTAATATGTGTCTTGGTGTGTTTCTCCTTGGATTTATCCTGTTTGGGACTCTCTGTGCTTCCTGGACTTCATTAAGTATTTCGTGTCCCATATTAGCGGTGTTTTCAACTATAATCTCTTCAGGTATTTTCTCAGTCCCTTTCTCTTTCTCTTCTTCTTCTGGGACCCCTGTAATTCGAATGTTGGTGTGTTTAATGTTGTCCCAGAGGTCTCTGAGAGTGTCCTCAGTTCTTTTCATTCTTTTTTCTTTATTCTGCTCTGCAGTAGTTTTTTCCACTATTTTATCATCCAGGTCATTTATCCGTTCTTCTGCCTCAGTTATCTATTTTTCATGTCATTTATTGTGTTGTTCATTGTTGCTTGTTTCCTCTTTAGTTCTTCTAGGTCCTTGTTAAATGTTCCTTGCATTTTCTCTATTGTATTTCCAAGGTTTTGTATCATCTTTACTATCATTATTCTGAATTCTTTTTCAGGTAGACTGCCTATTTCCTCTTCATTTGTTAGGTCTGATGGGTTTTTACCTTGCTCCTTCATCTGCTGTGTATTTCTCTGTCTTCTTATTTTGCTTAACTTACTGTGCTTGGGGTCTCCTTTTTGCAGGCTGCAGGTTCATAGTTCCTGTTCTTTTCGGTGTCTGTCCCCAGTGGCTAAGGTTGGTTCAGTGGGTCGTGTAGGCTTCCTGGTGGAGGGGACTAGTGCCTTTGTTCTGGTGGATGAGGCTGGATCTTGTCTTTCTGGTGGTGTGTTTTTGGGTGTCTGTGGCCTTATTATGAGTTCAGGCAGCCTCTCTGCTAATGGGTGGTGTTGTGTTCCTGTCTTGCTAGTTGCTTGGCATAGGATGTCCAGTACTGTAGCTTACTGGCCGTTGAGTGAAGCTGGGTGCTGGTGTTGAGATGGAGATCTCTGGGAGATTTTCGCCATTTGATATTACATGGAGATGGGAGGTCTCTTGTGGACCAGTGTCCTGCCCACCTCAGAGGCACAGCACTGACTCCGGGCTGTGGCACTAAGAGCCTTTCATCCACACGGCTCAGAATAAAAGGGAGAAAAAGTAGAAAGAAGGAAAGAAAGAGGATAAAATAAAATAAAGTTAATAAGGAAAAAAAAATTTTTTAAGTAAAAAATCCAAACACAACGGATGGACAGAACACTAGGACAAATGGTGAAAACAAATCTATACAGACAAAATCTCACACAGAAGCATACACATGCACACTCAGGAAAAGGGGAAAAAATAATATATCTTGCTCCCAACGTCCACCTCCTCAATTTGGGATGATTCGTTGTGTATTCAGGTATTCCACAGATGCAGGGTACATCAAGTTGATTGTGGAGATTTCATCCGCTGCTCCTGAGGCTGCTGGGAGAGATTTCCCTTTCTCTTCTTTGTTCGTACAGCTCCTGGGGTTCAGCTTTGGATGTGGACCCGCCTGTTCGTGTAGGTCACTGGAGGGCGTCTGTTCTTCGCTCAGACAGGACGGGGTTAAAGGAGCCGCTGATGTGGGGGCTCTGTCTCACTCAGGCCGGGGGCGAGGGAGGGGCACAGAGTGCGGGGCAAGCCTGAGGTGCGCCTTGCGTTGTCCTGGGGAAGTTGTCCGTGGATCCCGGGACCCTGGCAGTGGCGGGCTACACAGGCTCGCACACAGCCTTCTTGGTGGCAGTAGCAGCGACGTTAGCGTCTCATGCCTGTCTCTGGGTCCAGGCTGTTGGCCGCGGCTCGCGCCTGTCTCTGGAGCTCCGTTAAGCAGTGTTCTTAATCCCCTCTACTCGCGCACCAGGAAACAAAGAGGCAAGAAAAAGTCTCTTGCCTCTTCGCAGCTCCTCTCCTGGACTCCCTCCCGGCTAGCCGTGGTGCACTAACCCCTTCAGGCTGTGCTCAAGCTGTCAGTACTCTCCCGAAGCCCGAGCCTCAGCTCCCAGCCCCCGCCCGCCCTGGCGGGTGAGCAGACAAGCCTCTCGGCCTGGTGAGTGCCCGTTAGCCCCCATCCTCTGTGCGAGAATCTCTGTGCTTTGCCCTCCACATCCCTGTGGCTGCACTCTCCTCCGTGGCTCCGAAGCTTTTCCCCCCTCCACCTCCCACAGTCTCTGCCCACGAAGCCTTTCCTCCTTCACAGCTCCCTCCCGCTGGTGCAGGTCCTGTCCCTGTTCTTTTGTCTCTGTTTTTTCTTTTGCCCTACCCAGGTACGTGGGGAGTTTCTTGCCTTTTGGGAGGTCTGAGGGCTTCTGCCAGCGTTCAGTAGGTGTTCTGTAGGAGCAGTTCCACGTGTAGGTGTATTTCTGGTGTATCTGTGGGGAGAAAGGTGATTTCCACGTCTTACTCTTCCGCCATCTTCCTCAACTCCTCCCTCCTCCTATTATGTCTTGAAGTTTGGTAATGTGAGCCCTTCAACTTTGTTCTTCTTGATTCAGTATTGTGGAACTGTTCTGTCTTTTGCTTTTCCCTATAAATTTTAGAATTAGTTACCAAAAACAGCTTGCTGGGACTCTGATTGGGATTTCAGCAACTCTGTAGAACAAGTTGGGAAGAACTGACATCTTAACAATTATGAAACTTCTAATGCAGGAGTTTTGACTCTCATTTATCTAGATCTTTTTTTGATTTATCTTACCAGTGTTTTATAGTTTTCCACATACAGATCCTGTCCATATTTTTTTGATTTACAGCTACGTACTTCCTTTTTAGGTGCTATTGTATATGGTGTGTTTAAAATGTTTTAAATTTCAGTTGTTTGTTTGCTTATGTAAAGGAAAGCAGTTGAGTTTTGTACACTGAGCTTGTATCCTGGAACCTTGCTGTATACCCCCTTATTAATGCCAAGGGTTTACTTGTTTTTTATAACATGGTAGAGTTTCTACATAGACATGTAATCCATGCTTCCTTTTCAAGCTGTGTAACTTTTATTCTTTTTCTTTTCTTACTGCACTACCCTGGGAATTCTAATATAATATTGAATGTATGTAGTAAGAGATGGCATCTTTTTCTGGTCCAAAACTTAGGAAGCAAGTATTCAGTGTCTTATACTGTTAGCTATAGGGGTTCTTTAATATATCCTTCACTGGTTAAGGAAATTCCCTTTAATTCTAATTTTTAAAAATCCTAAATGGGTGCTGCATTTTGTTAAATGAGAAGATGGCTTTATTCAGTCTGCTAACATAGTGAAATTGATTGATTTATGATATCAAACTGTCCTTGACTCCCTGGAATGAACTCTGCTCAGTAGTGCTGTATTATCCTTTTCATGTGTTGCTGGAGTCCATTTACTTGTATTGTGTTAAAAATCTTTTGTCTACGTTTATGAGCCATATGGGCCTGTAGTTTTCTTTCTCATAGTGTCTTTACCAAGTTTTTGTTTCAGGGCAATGATGGACTCATAAAATGAGTTGGGATGTGTTCCCTCATGAAGAGAAAATTTTAAAGATATTGTGGAGTATTGGTATCATTTTTTCTTTAAAAGTGTGGTTGAATTCACCAGTTAAATCACCTGAACCTGGTGATTTCACTTTTGGAAGGCTGTAAATGATGAACTCAATTTCTTGAATAGCTGTGGTACCATTCAGATTATCTATGTCTCTCCTTAAGTGAGATTTGGTAATTTTTGTAATTTAAGACATTAGATCATTTTATCTGAGTTATCAAATTTGTGGGCATAGAGTTGTTCATAGTACTTCTTTTTAATGTCCTTGGGAGTAGCGTGACCCCTGCCTCATTCCTGATATTTGTAATTTGTATCATCTTTTTCAGATTGAGCCATGTAGAGCCTGATCAATTTTTATTAATCTTTTCAAATAAGCACTTATTGGTTTCATTCATTTTCTCTGTGCTTTCCTAGTTTAACTTCTGTTGCTTTCTCCTCTAGTTTATATAATTTGTTTCCTCTGCTTGCTTTAGGTTCAATTTGTTCTTCTTACTGTAGTTTTCTTAGATGGAGATTTAGGTAATCAATTGCAAATGTGTCTTCTTTTCTAATATATGTGCTTAATGCTATAAATCTCCCTCTCAGCACAATTTGATGTTATATTTTCATTTAGTTTAAAATTTCTTTGAAACTGTCCAGCTATACCTTTCTGTTAGTGATTTCTTGTTTGATGCTGTGGTAATCTGAGAGCATACTCTACATGATTTCTGTTCTTTTAAAAATGTTAAGGTGTATGTTATGGCCTAGTGTATCGTTCTTTCTATTTTGGTGACTAGTTCATGTGTTCTTGAGAAGAATGTGTGCCTTACTCTTGTTTGATGGAGTACTCTACTTATTTCAGTTTGATCAAATTGATTTATAGTGTTGTCCAGGTCACTTATGTTTTTACTGATTTTTTGCCTGCCTAACCTAATCTATCAATTACTGACAGAGTTGTGTTGAAGTCTCCATAGTCTCCTGCATTTTGATGCTCTTTTGTTAGTTACATACATGTTTATGATTTTGTATGTGTTCTTGGAGAACTGACTTCCCTCTATCATTATCCTTCTTTAACCCCTGACAATCTGTTTCATCTGAAATTAATAGTTACTGCAGCTTAATTATGATTAATGTTAGCCTGTTATATCATTTACCATTGCTTTACTTTAGCTGGAGTCTTTAAAGTGGCTTTCTTCTAGATGGCACATAATTCTGCTTTTTTCCTCTGGTCTGACAATCGTGGACTTTGATTAAAATCTGCCATCTTTGAAACTATTCATTTGTTCTTTCCTTCTTTTTACCTCCTGTTTCTCTGTCTCCTTTGGTTTTAATTGAGAATTTTATATGATTCTCTTTATCTCGTCTTGATGTATCATATTTCCTTTTAAAGTGTTTTTAGTGATTTTCTTAGGGTTCACAATACATAGATTACAAACAATCTAAATCGACTTTCAGATAACATTATACAACTTCATGTATACAACTTCATGTATAGTACAGGGACCGTATAACAGAGTATTCTCAATTCCTCCAGCCATCCTTTGTGACATTTCTGTAATACATTTCACTTACTGATATGCTATAGTTACCCAATACCTTGTTCCTTTATTGCTTTGAACAAAAAGATGTCTTTTAGATGAATAAAGAATAATAAAATATTTACCTCTATTCCTTCTCTGACAGACACTCTTCCTTTCCTTAGGTAGATCCAAGTTCTTAAGGTAGATAATTAATTTCCATCTGCCTGAAGAAAGTTTTAGTTTTTTAATAGGACTGTGCTGCTGGTAGCAAGTTCACTATGTTTTTGTCTGAGAAGGTCTCTGTCTCCTTTACTTTAAAAAAATACTTTTGCTAGACATTGCATTGACTTCCATGTTGGCCATTTTCTTTCAACATTTTACAGTATTCTCCTTTTGCTCGCATGGATTCTGATAAGAATCTTCTGAGAAGTTTGCTGTGTTCTTACCCTTGTTCCTATATTGGGAAGGTTTCCTTCCCTCTTTAGTTTCTTTCAAGATTTTCTCTGTCTCTGGTTTTCTACAGGTGAAGATAATACATCTAGGTGTGGTTGTTTTTGGTATTTATCTTACTTGGTGTTCTCTGAGCTTCTGAAAATTGTGGTCTGGTGTCTGTCAATAACTTTGGTACCATCTCAGCAATGATTACCTCCCTCAAACATTTCTTCTTCTGCCCCATTCTCTCTTTCTGCCAGTTCTTGATCTATCTTCAAGTTTACCGATTCTTTCCTTAAGTCTACTTATGAGCCACCCAAAGTGCTAACTCTGTTTCTTTTTGATTTCTAACATTTACTTTTGAAATCTCCACAACTCTGCTGACATTACCCATTTGATCGTGCATGCTGCCTATTTTTTAATTAACATATTATTAATCATGGTTATATTCCAAATGCCTTATCTCTTATGATGATTGCTTTTTCTCCCCAAACTGCCTTTCAGTATGCCTTTTAATAAAAAAGTAAAAGTTGTCATGTATCAATAGTACCTGCAGGTAAATAGACCTTTTAGGGGCAGGATTTATGGTAATCTGGATATCTGGATATGAGCTGGACTGCTTTAATGTTTGTTTGCTAGAGCTACAGAGGAATGTGGAGTCTCTACTACCTAGTGTCATTATTTGTTTCCTCTTTGGGCTTGAAGGCTTTTCTTTGTCCTATTCATACTTCTCAGAGGGGGGCTATGTTTGTTGGGTGCAGAGGAGGTAAGAAATAGTCTTTTAGTGGAGATTTGTCTCCGAGTGGCCTTCCCAACTGTTTCTGTCCCTCTTCAAGGTACATAGCTCCTCCCATCTTCCTTGTACCAGTACCAAGTTCCCAGTATATTTCCTTGAAGTTCTGTCCCCTGTTGTCTTTCTGCTCTTAGGTGAAATACAAATGCTAGAAATCTCTTTCCCCAGGTGAGATAAGTCAGTCTTTGTTATAGAGAAGAGAATGAGAGGATTACCTTTGCTGCTTTCCCCCTTCCTTCGTCAGAGCTGCAGGAGATTTTTCTTGAATCCATACTGTGCAAAGCTGTAGGGTTCCTAGAAGGAAGGAAAGCCCAAAACAGTGTAAGTGATTGCAGCCCCCAGGAATGTGTCGGGATCAAGCTAGTTAGCACTCAGCTTACAGCAAATTGTCAAGATTACTACTAAACGAAGTGTTTATTACAGCTTGTGGCTTCCCCTCCAGGTAAGCAAATTTCTAATTTCTGGTGCTGTATTTCTCTGGATGCACCAATCTCTCTGATTTTAGAGGGACAGTTTTCCCTGTGGCCCCAGTTCCTTGATAGGCTCAAGAACTTTTTTCTTGCACTGCCAAGAGCAATGACTTGTAAGCTCTTTTACATGTTAGAGCTGAACTAGATAAACCCATGTCTATCAACTGGGAACGGGAAAAATTAGATGCGCTTCATTTCAAGCCTAGAGACCCACATAATTTGCACAAATAGAAATAGGTACATTGAACAATTAAACAACTTTATATGAGATGATAAACAATACTTTAAAACCCAATAAATACATTATGTAATACAGATTTAGTGTACTCTACATAGAATGAAAAGTTTAGAGTAAGTGGTGTTCGGTGGAGAAGAAGGCCAGGGTTTGCTCTTTGGAAGGTGCATTCATCATTCTGCACCTCTTTCTTAGTTAACAATTGGAGTTTATATATGTTTTTACCATGCACTCAAAAACAGCAATCTAGGAAAAATAAAGGGTAAGTCTAGAAACATATGGAAAAAGTGCACAGACTGAAGAAGCAACTCTTCGTCCTTCTCACTTGGCATAAATTCACCAATAAAAATGCTGTGGCTCACTGAACCATGACCTGCAGTTTAAATTTGTTTCATATGCTATTCTCTGACTAGAAAGTGTGTCTAGTAAATTGCTGAAGGGCTCTGCTTGAACATGTAACATCTTAGAAAACACCACGTCTGTCTCAGAGGGCATCTACTTAGTGCGTTTTTAGGTGATGTCATTATGCTGAAACAAAAAAAGAGTGGTGTCCAAAAACTGGTATACTATGTCAAGAGCTGTTATGGTCCAACATCATTAACTGAGCAGTCCCTATGTGAGGTAATTCCGTAACTTGCTGTAGTTTTTATTTTATTTCATTTAAAGTCTGGAATCAGCTAACGAGTAACGTGTCATGCAGACCAATGTAAAAATTTCACACGCTTTCAGTTTTCTTCCCCCCGCCTCTGCCCCAACGTCCGTGTGGAAAACGCCTAGAAGATTAGTTCATATTATTGTTAAGATTCCTTTCTTTTCATAACAAATACTCATTTAGGCCTAGCAACGAGTAGTTCTCACTTCTGTATCTTCACACATACTCCTGCTTCTTTCTGGATTGACTATTTTTCCTGATGTAATTCAGCCTCTAAAAAGTAGGTATTTTCAGACACAGCCTATAAACTCTAGAACTTTAAACTCTAGAACTTCTGCGTTCGAGCTCACCCTTACCTGACCAGTATCTGGGGGCATAGAATTCTAAAATCAAAGACTTTCCATCTGTACTTTGCAAGCGTTCCACTGCCTTCTCGTTGCCAATGTTGTTGTTGACAAACCTAGTGGTGTTACCTGAATTCCTGAAGCAGGTTCTGAGGCAAAGATGTGAATACGTAGATTTTTCTCCTCTTTACTGACAATGCCCTGAGGTGTATACACAATGCGTCAATATAGTTTTGGTGCTGTTGTGTTACTCTATTTTTTTAAATTAATTTTTGGCTGCGTTGGGTCTTCATTGCTGCACGGGGGCTTCTCTCGTTGCAGAGCACAGGCTTAGTTACTGCTCCGCGGCATGTGGGATCTTCCCGGAACAGGGATCGTGTCCCCTGCACCACCAGGGAAGCCCTGTTGTGTTACTCTTATTGCTTTTCATTCATTCTCTCTCTATTCTTTTCTCCAAAACATAATACATATTACGTTGGGACTTCTAGCCATAAAATGTTCTTTATATATTCTGGACACAAGTCCTTTGTCAGATATATGTGACTGACTGACTGCAAATATTTTCTACCACTCTGTGGCCTGTCTCTTCATTCTTTAGAAGAGCAGAAGTCCTTAACTTGGTAAGAAAGCTTTTCTCCTACAGTTTATTCTAGAAATTTTACAGTTTTAGGTATTATATTTAGATCCAGAGTTTGAGTTATTTTTTTGTAAATATCAATATCAACTTTTTTCAGCATTTGTTGAAACAGCTATTTATCCTCCATCAAGTAATTTTTCCTTCTTTGTTGAAAGTCAACTAACCATATCTATTTCTAGTTTCTCTATTCTAGTCTATTGTTCATTTATCTTGACTCTAACATCACAGTTTTTGATTACTGTAGCTTTAGAACAACTCTTGAAGTCAGCTAGTATAATCCCTCCAACTTTTCAAACAAAGTCTTCTAAAGTTAAGTTGTTTTAGCATTTCTGGGTCCTTTACGTTTCCATAAGAATTTTAGCAACAGCTTTTCAGTATCTACCAAAAAGCCTTTTGGAAGTTTGCTTGGAATTGCACTGCACTGACAGTACACTATGGCAACAACTGATAATATACCTCACCACTTACTTATGTCTTTTTCACTTACTCAGTGGGAAGAAAAATTCCTCAACCTGATGAAAAACCTACAGCTGACATCATCCATAAGGCTAAATGCTTTATGTCCATGATAGGAAAGAAAGAAACAAGGATGTCTGCTCTCACCAGCTCAATAAGCAAAATGAACAGATTGAAAAGGAATGAAGAGGACTATACGTATTTGTAGATAACATGATCATCTAAGTAGAAAATCCAAGGAACCTACAAGAAACTACGCAAACTAAGGAGTGATTTTAGTAGGATGGCAGGACACAGTGTTTACACACAATTGATAGCATTTCTATATACTATACTAGCAACTGATAATTGGATTCCATAAAAATACCACTTGCAATATCATAAACATGAAATATTTACAGATGAATATAAGACAATCTGTACAAGAGGTGTATGTCAAAAACTGCAAAATATTACTGAGAGAATGTCAAATTTTACAAAATTAATGTGGTGCCTCAGTGCAATCAAAATCCCAAGAGACTTTGACAATTTGATTCTAAAATTTATGGAGGTGGAAAGGCCAGGATAGTCAAGGCTATTTTGAAAGTGTTGATCCTTGGAGTGTAAAACTAGCTAGCAAGACTTTATAGTAAGCTACAGTAATTAAAACAGTGTGATAGACATATACTTTAATGGAATAGACAGTCCAGAAATAGTATTGCACCCATACGATTGATTTTGAACAAATCTGCCAAGGAAATACAATGGGAGCAAGACAATTCTTTTCAAATTGTGCTGAAACAACTGGGCCTCCTATTGAAAAAATAAACCTCAACCCTAATCTCACACCATGTACAGTGAATAACTCACTCATCATGGATCACAGCTCTAAAACTGATAACTAAAAATTTCTAGAAAAATTTAATGAAGAAATCTTAGTGGCCTGGAGTTAGAGCTTTCTTGATATGATTCATGCTTGTTTTGTGTCCTAAGAAAAAAACTGAAGCAGTTTAACGAAAATTTAAGAAACACTGGAATAAAACCTACATAAGGAGGCCAAAGACATGTACTTTGAAAACTGTAAGAAACTAATGAAAGAAGTTGAAGAAGACACAAACATATGGAAAGATATACTGTGTTCTTATATTGAAAGAATATTGTTACAATAACCATACCACCCAAGGCAATCTACAGATCCAGTGCAATCTCTATGAAATTACTAATGGCATTATTCACAGAACAAAAAATTTTACAATTTGTATGGAAACACAAAAGACCCCAAATAGCAATCTTGAGGAAGAAGAGAGCTGGAGGAATCAAGCTTCCTGACTTCAGACTATACTACAAAGCTACAGTGAGCAAAACAGTCTGATACTGGCACAAAAACAGAAACATAAATCCATGGAACAGGATGGAAAGCCCAGAAATAAACCCATGCACCATGCACCTATGGTCAATTAATCTACAACAAAGGAGGCAAGAATATACAATAGAGGAAAGACAGCCTCTTCAATAAGTGGTGCTGGGAAAACTGGACAGCTGCATGTAAAAGAATGAAAGTAGAACATTCTTTAATACCATACACAAATCAATTTAAGACCAAAATGTAAGACCAGATACTATAAAACTCCTAGAGGAAAACACAGGCAGAGCACTCTTTGACATAAGTCACAGCAAGATCTTTTTCAATCCGTCTCCTAGAGTAATGGAAATAAAAACAAAGCTAAATAAATGGGACCTAGTTAAACTTAAAAGCGTTTGCACAGTAAAGGAAACCATCAACAAAATGAAAAGACAACCTACGGGATGCAAGAAAATATTTGCAAACAATGCAACTGACGAGGGATTAATCTACAAACAGTACGTGCAGGTCAACATCAAAAAAACCAGTCCAGTCAAAAAATGGGCAAAAGTCCTAAGTAGACATTTCACCAAAGAAGACATACAGATAGCCAAAAAGCACATGGAAAGATGCTCAACGTCACTAATTATTAGAGAAATGCAAGTCAAAACTGCAGCTACCTCACACCAGTCAGAATGGCCATCATCAAAAAGTCTACAAACAATAAATGCTGGAGAGGGTGTGGAGGAAAGGAAACCCTCCTATGCTGATTTGGGGAATGTAAATTGGTACAGCCACTACAGAGAACAGTAGGAATATAGCTACCATATGATCCAGCAGTCCCACTCCTGGGCATATATCCAGAGAAAACCATGGTTCACATGCACCCCAGTGTTCACTGCAGTGCTGTTTACAATAGCCAAGACATGGAAGCAACCTAAATGTCCATCGACAGATGAATGGATAAAGAAGATGTGGTGGATGTGTGTGTGTGTGTATACATACATACATATATATATATATATATATATATATATATGTATGTATACACACACACATATACACATGCCTACATATGTATGTATATGTGCACCACACAATGGAATATTACTCAGCCACAAAATATAATACCATTTGCAGCAACATGGTTGGATCTAGAGATTATCATACTAAGTGAAGTCAGTCAGAGATAGTCAAATATGATATCACTTATATTTGGAATCTAAAAAGATGATACACCTGCAAGCTGTGTGGCATGGCCAAAAATAAATTAATAATAAAATAGAAAATAATGGCTATAAAAAAATCACACTACTATATATAAAATCAACAAGGACCTACTGATAGCACAGGGAACTCTGCTCGGTATTCTGTAATACCCTATATGGGAAAAGAACCTGAAAAAGAATGGATATATGTATAACCGATTCACCTTGCTATACACCTGAAACCTACACAACATTGTGAATCAACTATACCCCAATATAAAATAAAAAATTTAAAAAAAAGACATAATATGCCTTATACTTCTTTTAGAGACAGTGCAGTTTTGGTGAAAGAATAAACACATAGATCAGTGGAAGAGAATAAAGATACCACATAATCACCTGATTTTTGACAAAGGTGCAAAGGCAGTTCAATGGGGAAAGAGTAGTCTTTCCAATAAATAGTACTGAAACAAATGGACATCTCTCTTTACACACAGACACCTCAAGAAGAAAACTAGTATGATATACATTGGTTATGACCTTTTAGGTACAAAAACCAAAAGAATGATCCATGAAAAAGTGGCTAAGTTGGATGTTATTAAAATTAAAAACTTGCTCTGTGAAATACATTGTTAAGAGAATGAAAAGCCACAGACTGCTAGAAAATATTTGCAAATCACACGTCTGATAAAGGACTTGTATCCAGAATGTACAAAGAATTCCTAAAACTCAGCAATAAAAAATAAGCCAATTTAAAAAGAGTAAAGTATCAAGCACATCAGCAAAGCAGATATACAAATGGCAAACAAGCATATGGAACGACACTTAACAGCATATGTCATTAGGGAAATGCAAATTCAGACAGCAATGAGATACCACTATCAAAACAAGAATGAGATATCACTATACACCTGTTAGGATAGATGAAATTAAAACCCCAAAACAAAGTCTGACAACTAAATGCTAGTGAGAATGTGGAGCAACAGGAACTCTCATTCATTGGAAACAAGTTGGAAGGGTTCTTTGTTTTGTTTTTTAAACAAAGCATATTTGAATTGTGGTAAAATATACATAACATGAAATTTACCATTTTAAGTGTATAGTTCAGTGGCATTAATGGAGGATATTCACATTATTATGCAACCATCACCACCATTCATCTCCAGAACTTTTTTCATCTTCCCAAACTGAAACTCTGTATCCATTAAAAGTTTATTCCCTGTTCCTGCCTCCCTCAAACATCGTTCTCCAAGAAAAGAAATTAGGGCTTCCAGGAGAAATGACAGCTTTGAAAGCCAAGGCAAGGATATGCAGGATGAGCCTGGAGCATCTTACAGTGTCAGAAAGTAAGGAAAACAAAACAAAACAAAAACCCATAGGGTATGTCAGAGGGACACAGGAGCCAACTGAAAGAGCTCCCAATGTCCAAAACTGAAACCTTGAGCAGTAAAATAAATAACATGTATTAGAATATAACCCAATGTATAAATCTAAACCTAAATATCTGAGTCTATAGTGATGTAATAAATAATTAATTAATAAGAATAGGCAAATCTCCCATACAGAAGAATTCCTGACAATTTATGTAGTTACTCTCTCATCAAATAGGTGGAGCATAATTCCCCACTCCCTTAATTGTGGGAGGGACTGACTTCCCTCTAAATATAGTACAGAAAAGTGAGGGGGGTAACTTTACAGTGGAGAAAGTTGGCAAACACTACCTCAGCCATGTGATCAAGTTTAACATCTTGAGTGATTAATAATATGGGTAAAATATGCACTTAATATGATGCGAAAAAGCTATCACTTTACAAACCCTGTGGTCTTCCAAGAACCGGCAAGCCCAATGCAATCAAGAGAAGAAGAAAAAAAAAAAAATCAGACAAACCCAACTTGAGAAGCATGCTACTCAATACCTGACCAGTATTCCCGTAAAGTGTCAAAGTCATCAAAAACAAGAAATATTTGAGAAATTGTCATAGTCTAAAGAGCTCTAAGGAGTCATTAGGACCAAAGGTAATGTTCTATTCTAGATGGAATCCTGGGACAGAAAAAGGACATTAGGTAAACACTAAGTAAATCTGAATAGTTTGGACTTTAGTTAGCAATCATTAGTTAGCAATCATAGCAATCAACATTGGTTAATCAGTTTTGACAAATACACTAAAGTAAGATAGTTCCGCTCTAGAACATGAATGATTAAGGTCTTTAAAACATGATATATTAATACTGTCTTTCCGTGTTCAACCCCCAGAAGTTTAATAAATGCAGTAAACTATCAAAAATAAATGATCTTTCTTTCAGAATCCCGTTTCTCATTTCCTCAAGGTCCAATCCTCACAAGCCAGGACGATTCAAGCACATCCCAAACCCATAGTCATTCGTATTGTGACCCAGTGAAACGGAGCTATTGGTTTCCCTACAAGTTTTCCTTCTGTAGATCTTTGTGAAAGCTTGAACATCAAGCTTTGTGAAATGACTCTGATTCTTCACCATATCTGTATCTTGTTCAGTGGAGGACATGCAGTCCTGGAGCTGATTCTAGAATCCATTTCAAAAATAAGGGAAGCGAGAGAGAAAGTGACTCCAAGCAAAATGTCCCTGACATTTCTTCATTCCAAGAGGGTGTTTTTACCATAAGAATCATAGATTACTGGAGTTGGAAAAAAGCCATGGATAAGATCCTTATACTGGATGTAGAGATCAAGCCCCATAGAGATTAAATGACTTGCCCAAGGTCACAGTTTGTTAGTTTCTTAGAAGAAATAATACATTTTTCTAAAATAGGATGCTTCTCACATTTTAGTCTTTTACTCTCCTTAGCAAATTTAACCTTTTCCATGCAGCTGTTGAGATAACCTACTGGTTGTATAAGCTACATCAACACAAGGGATGTATCTCAGAAAATGCCCCCAGACTGCCTCCCTTTTCATTATTGAAAACCATGAGATGAAACTCTTTAATAACCCACTGCACAAGAGGACCATTACTGTCAGCATATACCACTCAGCCATATATTATAGCTTTTTACTTCTCCACACAAAATTGCCTTGAAATTTACATTTGCTATAAAGGATTCAAGTCCATCACCGTTAATTTCCCTCTACAAATTATGTTTAATTATCACCTCTTTCCACCTAAAGAAGCCCCTCTTTTACTTCTGTCTCCATATAGCTCTCAAGAAGAGTTTCCTCAGCATGACTCTTTGATGGTGATTTTATATCCCTTACATGCCCTTCCTTGACAAGCTCACACAGCCGACTTAGAGATATGGAAATGAACGGCTTGCCTGGCTCCTCATTTCCTTCATACATATGAAATCTGGTCTCCCTAAGCAGGAGAAAAAGAGGAACATTTTCCAGCTTTCGCCTGTGGACAATTAGGCTAGAGACATCCCATTCTAGGATTCAAAGAAGCTTTGAAAGGCTATCCATGATTGATTGCTTAACAGGTCATATACTACATCTAATCTTTCTGATGCTTCAAGAATCATCTTTATTCTCTCCCTCAGTTGTGGAGCTCTAGAAGAAATCAGTTTAAGGGAAATATTGAGAAATCCAAAAATTATATTTTACTCTTTTTTTCATTTAATTTCTATGCTTCCTTAGTACCATATAAAGAGCATGGTCTTCAGAGTCAAAGATGTTAGTCAAATCATAACTACCAAAAATTTACGTAACTTCAAGCAAATTGCTTATCTCTGAGTCCCTGTTCTCTCAACCTTAAACATAAAGCTATTTTAAGTTTAACTAAGATTAGCATGTATTATGCTTGGCACATTCAAGGAATTCAAATGTTAATTATCCCCTTCCAGCTTCAATGAAGCAGTATTTTCATCTATAATCTACTGTCTGCAGCTGATGGAAACTCAACTCAAACTAGCTGAAGCGAAAATGGAATTCACTGACTCACATAACCAGGAAGTCCTGGCATGTCTCTGGCTCTGGACATAGCTGGATTAAACTTCCCAAACAATGTCGCCATGGCTCTGGACTCTGTTTATCTCTGCTTGGAGTTGCTCTGAACATAAGCACTGACCAAATGACTGGCAAAATAGCTAGTAAAAGTTAAAGATCTTCAGCCCCCTCTCTTAGTAGACCCTCAGTGAAGACAACTGTCTCCTACTATTTACGTATCAAGTTCAGGGAAGATTCTTAACTGGCCTTGCTTGAATCATGTGCCTGCCTCCCAGTCACTGTGACCATTGGGAAGGCACTACTCAGTTTGGCCACCCTGGCTAAGGACCTACCATTGTGGTAGAGAACAAAGTGCCATGATTTATAGTCGTAGGATTAAATGGAGTGACAGATCCTCAAGAAACCAGAAGGACAATTAAAATAATACTGGGAGAAAAAATTTAAATAAATGACAACTATAGCTTCCAGTGTGCATTTTTGTCAATCAATAAATAAGTTCTTGGTTTCTTTATTCATAACCAGATTTTCTTTTGCACTTCAGATTGTCTTGTATGGGGACCTGTAGTCTTATGTCAGGGATTAGCAAACTACAACCCAGAGACCAAATGTGGCCCACTGCTTGTTCTGTAAATAAAGTTTTATTGAAACACAGCCACACTCTTTCCTTAATGTATTGTCCATGGTTGTTTTGACACTACATTATCAGGGTGGAGTAGTTGGAACAGAGTTCATAGAGACTGCAAGGCCTGAAATATTTACTATCTCATTCCTTTCAGAAAAAAGTTTGCCAATCTCTGATCTATGTTACAATAACAAGATAACGAGAGAGGCAAAAAAAAAGAAAAAGAAAGAAAGAAAGCTTACTTAGAATATTTGTTTGGATTCTGGAGAAGATGGCGGAAGAGTAAGAGGCGGAGATCACCTTCCTCCCCACAGATACATCAGAAATACATCTACACGTGGAACTGCTCCTATAGAACACCTACTGAACACTGGCAGAAGACCTCAGACCTCCCAAAAGGCAAGAAACTCCCCACGTACCTGGGTAGGGCAAAAGAAAAAAGAAAAACACAGACAAAAGAATAGGGACAGGACCTGCACCACTGGGAGGGAGCTGTGAAGGAGGAAAGGTTTGCACACATTAGCAGCCCCTTCGCGGACAGAGACTGCGGGAGGTGGAGCGGGGAATAGCTTCGGAGCCACGGAGGAGAGCGCAGCCACCGGGGCGCGGAGGGCAAAGCAGAGAGATTCCCGCACAGAGGGTCGGTACCGACCAGCACTCACCAGCCCGAGAGGCTTGTCTGCTCACCCGCCAGGGCAGTCGGGGCTGTGAGCTGAGGCTCAGGCTTCTGTTGGATCGCCCAGAGAGGACTGGCGGGGTGAACACAGCCTGAAGGGGTTAGTGCACTACAGCTAGCCAGGAGGGAGTCCGGGGAAAAGTCTGGACCTGCCGAAGAGACAAGAGACTTCTTCCCTCTTGCTTTCCTGGTGCGCGAGGAGAGGGGATTAAGAGCGCTGCTTAAAGGAGCTCCAGAGACGGGCGTGAGCCGCAGCTAATAGCGTGGACCCCAGAGACGGGCGTGAGATGCTAAGGCTGCTGCTGCCGCCACCAAGAAGCCTGTGTGAGAGCACAGGTCACTATGCACACTTCCCCTCCTGGGAACTTCTGCAGCCTGCCACTGCCAGGGTCCCATGATCCAGGAACAAATTCCCCGGGAGAACGCACAGCACGCCTCCAGCTGGTGCAACATCACGCCGGCCTCTGCCGCCGCAGGCTCGCCCCGCCTCCATACCCCTCCCTCCCCCCGGCCTGAGTGAGCCAGAGCCCCTGAATCAGCTCCTCCTTTAACTCCGACCTGTCTGAGCGAAGAACAGACGCCCTCAGGCGACCTACACGCAGAGGCAGGGCTAAATCCAAAGCTGAACCCTGGGAGCTGTGCGAACAAAGAAGAGAAAGGGAAATCTCTCCCAGCAGCCTCAGGAGCAGCGGATGAAATCTCCACAATCAACTTGATGTACCCTGCATCTGTGGAATACCTGAATACACAACAAATCATCCCAAATTCAGGAGGTGGACGTTGGGAGCAAGATATATTATTTTTTCCCCTTTTCCTTTTTGTGAGTGTGTATGTGTATGCTTCTATGTGAGATTTTGTCTGTATAGCTTTGCTTTCACCATTTGTCCTAGGGTTCTGACGGTCCAGTTTTTTTTTTTTTTAATGTTTAAAAATTTCTTTGTTAATGATTATTTTTTATTTTAATAACTTTATTTTATCTTACTTTATTTTATCCTCTTTCTTTCTTCCTTCCTTCCTTCCTTTCTTTCTTTCTTACTTTTTCTCTGTTTTATTCTGAGCCGTGTGGAGAACAGTCTCTTGGTGCTCCAGCCAGGCGACAGGACTGCCTCTGAGGTGGGACCAACACCCAGCTTTACTCAATTACCAGCAAGCTCCTGTGCTAGAACCCTATGCCAAACAATTAGCAAGACAGGAACACAACCACACCCAGTAGCAGAGAGGCTGTCTAAAATCATAATAAGTCCACAGACACCCAAAAACACACCACCACACGACCTGCCAACCAGGAAGACAAGATCCAGCCACATCCACCAGAACACAGGCACTAGTCCCCACCACCAGGAAGCCTACACAACCCACTGATCCAACCTTAGCCACTGGGGACAGACACCAAAAAGAACGGGAACTACGAACCTGTAGCCTGCAAAAAGGAGACCCCAAACACAGTAAGTTAAGCAAAATGAGAAGACAGAGAAACACACAGCAGATGAAGGAGCAAGGTAAAAACCCATCAGACCTAACAAATGAAGAGGAAATAGGCAGTCTACCTGAAAAAGAATTCAGAATAATGATAGTAAAGATGATACCAAATCTTGGAAATACAATAGAGAAAATGCAAGGAACATTTAACAAGGACCTAGAAGAACTAAAGAGGAAACAAGCAACGATGAACAACACAATAAATGACATGAAAAATACTCTAGAAGGGATCAATAGCAGAATAACTGAGGCAGAAGAACGGATAAGTGACCTGGATGATAAAATAGTGGAAATAACTACTGCAGAGCAGAATAAAGAAAAAAGAATGAAAAGAACTGAGGACACTCTCAGAGACCTCTGGGACAACATTAAACACACCAACATTCGAATTATAGGGGTCCCAGAAGAAGAAGAGAAAGAGAAAGGGACTGAGAAAATATTTGAAGAGATTATAGTTGAAAACACCCCTAATATGGGACACGAAATACTTAATGAAGTCCAGGAAGCACAGAGAGTCCCAAACAGGATAAATCCAAGGAGAAACACACCAAGACACATATTAATCAAACTATCAAGAATTAAATACAAAGAAAACATATTAAAAGCAACAAGGGAAAAACAACAATTAACACACAAGGGAATCCCCATAAGGTTAAGAGCTGGTCTTTCAGCAGAAACTCTGCAAGCCAGAAGGGAGTGGCAGGGCATATGTAAACTGATGAAGGAGAAGAACCTACAACCAAGGTTACTCTACCCAGCGAGGATCTCATTCAGACTTGATGAAGAAATTAAAACCTTTACAGACAAGCAAAAGCTGAGAGGGTTCGGCACCACCAAACCAGCTTTACAACAAATGCTAAAGGAACTTCTCTGGGCAGGAAACACAGTAGAAGGAAAAGACCTACAATAACAAACCCAAAACAATTAAGAAAATGGGAATAGGAACATACATATCAATAATTACCTTAAATGTAAATGGATTAAATGCTCCCACCAAAAGACACAGACTTACTGAATGGATACAAAAACAAGACCCGTATATATGCTGTCTACAAGAGACCCACTTCAGACCTAGGGACACATAACAGACTGAGAGTGAGGGCATGGAAAAAAGATATTCCATGCAAGTAGAAACCAAAAGAAAGCTGGAGTAGCAATTCTCATATCAGACAAAATAGACTTTAAAATAAAGACTATTACAAGAGAAAAGGATACTACATAATGATCAAGGGATTGGTCCAAAAAGAAGATATAAGAGTTGCAAATATTTATGCACCCAACGTAGGAGCACCTCAATACATAAGGCAAATACTAACAGCCATAAAAGGGGAAATCGACAGTAACACAATCATAGTAGGGGACTTTAACACCCCACTTTCACCACTGGACAGATCATCCGAAATGAAAATCAATAAGGAAACACAAGCTTTAAATGATACATTAAACAAGATGGACTTAATTGATATTTATAGGACATTCCATCCAAAAACAACAGAATACATATTTTTCTCAAGTGCTCATGGAACATTCTCCAGGATAGATCATATCTTGGGTCACAAATGTAGCCTTGGTAAATTTAAGAAAATTGAAATCGTATCAAGCATCTTTTCCAACCACAACGCTATGAGACTAGATATCAATTACAGGAAAAGATCTGTAAAAAATACAAACACATGGAGGCTAAACAATACACTACTTAATAACGAAGTGATCACTGAAGAAATCAAAGAGGAAATCAAAAACTACCTAGAAACAAATTACAGTGGAGGCACGATGATCCAAACCTATAGGATGCAGCAAAAGGAGTTCTGACAGGGAAGTTTATAGCAATACAATCCTACCTTAAGAAACAGGAAACATCTCAAATAAACAACCTAACCTTGCACCTAAAGCAACTAGAGAAAGAACAAAAAAACCCCAAAGTTAGCAGAAGGAAAGAAATCATAAAGATCAGATCAGAAATGAAGGAAAAAGAAATGAAGGAAACGATGGCAAAGATCAATAAAACTAAAAGCTGGTTCTTTGAGAAGATAAACAGAATTGATAAACCATTAGCCAGACTCATGAAGAAAAAAAGGGAGAAGACTCAATAGAATCAATAGAATTAGAAATTAAAAAGGAGAAATAACAACTGACACTGCAGAAATAAGAAAGATCATGAGAGATTACTACAAACAACTCTATGCCAATAAAATGGACAACCTGGAAGAAATGGACAAGTTCTTAGAAATGCACAACCTGCCGAGACTGAAGCAGGAAGAAATAGAAAATATGAACAGACCAATCACAAGCACTGAAATTGAAACTGTGATTAAAAATCTTCCAACAGACAAAAGCCCAGGACCAGATGGCTTCACAGGCGAATTCTATCAAACATTTAGAGAAGAGCTAACACCTATCCTTCTCAGACTCTTCCAAAATATAGCAGAGGCAGGAACACTCCTAAACTCATTCTACGAGGCCACCATCGCCCTGATACCAAAACCAGACAAAGATGTCACAAGGAAAGAAAACTACAGGCCAATATCACTGATGAACATAGATGCAAAAATCCTCAACAATATACTCGCAAACAGAATCCAACAGCACATTAAAAGGATCCTACACCATGATCAAGTGGGGTTTATCTCAGGAATGCAAGGATTCTTCAATATACGCAAATCAATCAACGTGATATACCATATTAACAAACTGAAGGAGAAAAACCATATGATCATGTCAATAGATGCACAGAGAGTTTTCAACAAAATTCAACACCCATTTATGATAAAAACGCTGCAGAAAGTAGGCATAGAGGGAACTTTCCTCAACATAATAAAGGCCATATATTAAAAACCCACAGCCCACATCGTCCTCAATGGTGAAAAACTGAAAACATTTCCACTAAGATCAGGAACAAGACAAGGTTGCCCACTCTCACCGCTCTTATTCAACTTAGTTTTGGAAGTTCTACCCACAGCAATCAGAGAAGAAAAAGAAATAAAAGGAATCCAACTTGGAAAAGAAGAATTAAAGCTGTCACTGTTTGCAGATGACATGATACTCTACATAGAGAATCCTAAAGATGCTACCAGAAAACTACTAGAGCTAATCAATGAATTTGGTAAAGTAGCAGGATACAAAATTAATGCACAGAAATCTCTGGCATTCCTATACACTAATGATGAAAAATCTGAAAGTGAAATTAAGAAAACACTCCCATTTACCATTGCAACAAAAAGAATAAAATATCTAGGAATAAACCTACCTAAGGAGACAAAAGACCTGTATGCAGAAAATTATAAGACACTGATGAAAGAAATTAAAGATGATACAAATAGATGGAGAGATATACCATGTTCTTGGATGGGAAGAATCAACATTGTGAAAATGACTGTACTACCCAAAGCAATCTACAGATTCAATGCAATCCCTATCAAACTACCACTGGCATTTTTCACAGAAGCAGAACAAAAAATTTCACAATTTGTATGGAAACACAAAAGACCCAGAATAGCCAGAGCAATCTTGAGAACGAAAAATGGAGCTGGAGGAATCAGGCTCCCTGACTTCAGACCATCCTACAAAGCTACAGTAATCAAGACAGTATGGCACTGGCAGAAAAACAGAAATATAGGTCAATGGAACAGGATAGAAAGCCCAGAGATAAACCCACGCGCATATGGTCACCTTATCTTTGATAAAGGAGACAAGAATATACAGTGGAGAAAAGACAGCCTCTTCAATAAGTGGTGCTGGGAAAACTGGACAGGTACATGTAAAAGTATGAAGTTAGAACACTCCCTAACACCATACACAAAAATAACCTCAAAATGGATTAAAGACCTAAATGTAAGGTCAGACAGTACCAAACTCTTAGAGGAAAACATAGGCAGAACACTCTATGACATAAATCACAGCAAGATCCTTTTTGACCCACCTCCTAGAGAAATGGAAATAAAAACAGAAATAAACAAATGGGACCTAATGAAACTTAAAGGCTTTTGCACAGCAAAGGAGACCATAAACAAGATGAAATGACAGCCCTCAGAATGGGAGAAAATATTTGCAAATGAAGCAACTGACAAAGGATTAATCTCCAAGATTTACAAGCAGCTCATGCAGCTCAATAACAACAAAACAAACAACCCAATCGAAAAATGGGCAGAGGACCTAAATAGACATTTCTCCAAAGAAGATATACAGATTGCCAACAAACACATGAAAGAATGCTCAACATCCTTAATCACTAGAGAAATGCAAATCAAAACTACGATGAGGTATCATCTCACACTGCTCAGAATGGCCATCATCAAAAAATCTAGAAACAATAAATGCTGGAGAGGGTGTGGAGAAAAGGGAACACTCTTGCACTGCTGGTGGGAATGTGAATTGGTTCAGCCACTATGGAGAACAGTATGGAGGTTCCTTAAAAAACTACAAATAGAACTACCATATGACCCAGCAATTCCACTACTGGGCATATACCGTGAGAAAACCAAAATTCAAAAAGAGTCATGTACCAAAATGTTCACTGCAGCTCTATTTACAATAGCCCGGAGATGGAAACAACCTAAGTGCCCATCATTGGATGAATGGATAGAGAAGATGTGGCACCTGTATACAATGGAATATTACTCAGCCATAAAAAGAAACGAAATTGAGCTATTTGTAGTGAGGTGGATGGACCTAGAGTCTGTCATACAGAGTGAAGTAAGTCAGAAAGAAAAAGACAAATACCGTATGCTAACACATATATATGGAATTTAAGAAAAAAAAAATGTCATGAAGAACCTAGGGGTAAGACAGGAATAAAGACACAGACCTACTAGAGAACAGACTTGAGGATACGGGGAGGGGTAAGGGTGAGCTGTGACAGGGCGAGAGTCATGGACATATATACACTAACAAACGTAAGGTAGATAGCTAGTGGGAAGCAGCCGCATGGCACAGGGATATCGGCTCGGTGCTTTGTGACCGCCTGGAGGGGTGGGATAGGGAGGGTGGGAGGGAGGGAGACGCAAGAGGGAAGAGATATGGGAACATATGTATATGTATAACTGATTCACTTTTTCATAAAGCAGAAACTAACACACCATTGTAAAGCAATTATACCCCAATAAAGATGTTAAAAAAAAAAAAAAACTACAATGAGATATCATCTCACAGCAGTCAGAATGGCCATCATCAAAAAATCTAGAAACTATATGCTGGAGAGGGTGTGGAGAAAAGGGAACACTCTTGCACTGCTGGTGGGAATGTAAATTGATACAGCCACTATGGAGAACAGTATGGAGGTTCCTTAAAAAACTAAAAATAGAACTACCATAGGACTCAGTATATATTTTTAATACATATTTAACAGCACAACCATCCACTAAATTCACTCAAGCTCCCAAACTAGGAGCTCTCTTTGAAGCATCCTTTTCCCTCACACTCCACTTCATCCATAACTTCAAATCCTCTCAGGTCTACCCTCACACTACATCCTAAATACCTCTAGTTCTCTCCATCTTTCAGCTTCCTCCCTAGAACAAGCCAACACCATTTCTTGTGTAGACTAATGCATTAGTTTTGGGGTTCTTAGATAAATAAATTTATTTATGTCTGCATTGGGTCTTCGTTGCTGTGCAGGGGCTTCTCATTGCTGTGGCCTCTCTTGTTGCAGAGCACAGGCTCTAGGTGTGCATGCTTCAGTAGTTGTGGTGTATGACCTTAGCTGCTCTGCAGCATGTGGGATCTTCCCGGACCAGTGGTCGAACCCGTGTCCCCTGCATTGGCAGGTGGATTCTTAACCACTGCACCACCAGGGAAGTCCCTGCATTAGTTTTGTAATGGTCTCCCTGCTTCTATTCTTACTCATCTATACTCCATAATCCCTTCAACCTCCAAGTTGGACCCTTTTAAAAACAAATTGGGTAATACTGCCTTCCTCCCCAAAGCCCTCCAGTGGCTTCCCACTTTGCTTAGACTGAAACCCAACTTGCTCCTTGGACTGCAAGTCACTACGTGAACTGGTCCCTGCCCACCTCTTAGCCTCAAACAGAGTCACTCTAGCCCCTCTGCCCCACTCCAGCTATGAAAGACTTCCTTGGTTCCTAGAATATGCCATGCTCATTCCCTCTGTAGGATTTTTCCTTCCCTCCTTCTGCCTGGAACTTTCTGTTCCCATCCCCACATGGCTGGCTGATTTTGCCTAGTAATTCAGGAATCCAAAGGTTACCTCTTCACTGGAATAAAAGATATTTTCCCATAACTTTTATAGAATATATTATATTGTGGTATTAAAAGTTATGTTCTATTTTCTAACTGGTTACCACATACATTATGAGATTTGCATTATGTGTAATTACAAAGTAATTGACATCCATAACCTTATTGGTTATGACTTATCATCCCATGTTAATAGCCTGACTTTCTAACATGATCTAGGTGGTGATTGGAGGAGTATGATGATGATATATGCTAGGTGAATGACTCTTTTAATGAGATGTAGCAATACGATATTCATTTATTATTTTCATAGACTTTGACTAATTGTTTCATAATTAGCTCCAGCTCATTTACAAGTTTTGTGAGCTTGTTGTTGAAGTTAACAATCATTGGCTAAAATAGATTTGATGCTGATGTGTACTATGAAAATATGGGTCTATACAGTCTGTTTAGATAATTCAATGAAGTTGTATATTTTGACCCCGGAGCTTTTGACTTCAAGTAGCTCAGAGAAAAAAAAAAAAAAAAAAAACAAAACCATCATCATGATCAAAACATCAAATCTTATGACTTTTTAGAATATTGTGAGACAGGAGGTATTTACAGATTTTCTGTTATAGGACATAGAGTTTTAATTGACACTGAATAAACTTTGATCTAACAGGGTGTTAGCACTACATAAAAAAAGCTTCTGGGGCTTCCCTGGTGGTGCAGTGGTTGAGAGTCCGCCTGCCGATGCAGGGGACGCGGGTTCGTGCCCCGGTCCGGGAGGATCCCACATGCCGCGGAGCGGCTGTGCCCGTGAGCCATGGCCGCTGAGCCCGCGCGTCCAGAGCCTGTGCTCCGCAACGGGAGAGGCCGCAACAGTGGGAGGCCCGTGTAGCGCAAAAAAAAAAAAAGAATAACAAAAGCTTTTATTGCACTATGACTGACCTCTGCCGGTTCACAGTTATTCTGAATAGCCACAGGTTGAAATGAATATATTAATGCAGGTTAAAACTAATATTTAAATCCATACCTTTTGAACTTCAGCCAAGTGCTAACCACCTTACTGAGTATGTCAACCCCATATTTGTCCGCAAAGACATTTTGACGACTTGGTGAAATGCCATTTAAAAAACATCCAGATACAAATGCTTGATCTACAAACAATATCAAAACCAGGAAATGGGGTTTGTCTGTCATGATTTTTTTTCTTAATGACCCCATCTTAGGTCCTGGTGGGAACTGCTTTTTCTCCTCAGCGCTCATAAAGCAGCTTGTAACTTTAATCAAAAATATCTCAGATCTGTAGTTTGTCACGCCTTCCAAGAAAACCGGATGTTGTCTCTCTCTTATCATCTAGCACTTCCCTTAATGTTAGGGATCTTATTAGGAAGCTGCCTTCATACCTCAGGATATAAGGCCAACCATAATGAGCTATGCACTCAGATAGCATCACAGCTCACCTTCTACAATCTTGCTAATTATCTAGAGTCTTAGTAGCCACACAGTACTGCACATTTTGGTATGAAAACAAAACATTTCTTTGACCAAAAATACCAAAGAAAATGTGAGTTTTGCCCATTATATGCATTGTTATGAAAAGAGTCAAAGAAAGAGCTCTAGATATTTGGAAAAAACCCTTCGCCTTGTCACTACATAGAATTTGTAGCATTTTCCCCACCACGGAGTCTCATCAGGTGATTTATTTCTCTTACGTGAACTGAGAGCCACGTGTCTATCACTCACTGATTAACTGTGGAGACAGAGCTTTAAGGGTAGACATTCCTGGAGTTTGAGTTGTGTGTGTGTGTGTGTGTGTGTGTGTGTGTGTGTGTTTTAATAAATACGTGACCAATCTGGGGCAGAGAAGAGGAGAATCCCTCAACAGATAACGAATCCAGTTTCCATAAATGGATGAAAGCTTGGCAGTTTTGGGGGTTTTTTTCCTCACCTCTACTTCCCCCTCCTAAGCTCTAGCCCTTCTCTTCTTCCAAGGGCAGGTCATTTTGCCCGTTAATGGTTGCCCCAATTTCCCAAAGAGACACTTCCAAACCCCATACATAAAACTTTGTGTTCCTAATTTTTTTTTTAATGATAGACTCTTAGAAAGGAACTGCTAGAAAATTTTGTAGAAAACATTTCTAAGGACCTTGTTGTGTATCGCCAAAATGGCATTCCATTTATTCATCTCAGAACAGAGATCTCCTTCCTGTGGTTACAAAGTTTAACTCACAGGACTGAGAACTCAAGACAGTTCTAGCAACATGATTTTACTCTTTCTTCCTGGAAGTTTTTGCCCACGAAGGCTATAAAGCAATAAATCACTTCACTGTTAGCTTCAGAACTTGTCTGAAAACTAAGTTATATGAATAATTAATTTGCCCATCTAGATAAACAGACCTTCTTGTCAAAACAATAGATTGTTCATAGGAGCAAACAGCTCACATATCAAACTATTTTTACTTAGAAGACTTTCTTAAAGATCCTTATCTTGCAGCGCTCACCAATCTTAAGCTCTTGCATCATACTTTGGCCATTCCCTATCAGATCTTCACACTAAACCTGCCTTAAACCACTTGAGCCCAGATCCTCAAATTGTAGAGATTTCTACCCATGACCATCCTCTTTTGTGCCATGACTAAGACTCTGCTGGGGTACGTTCTCCCTTACTGCCATAGGTTTCATCAAGTTAGCTTTGCTTAAGCCTCAGTTTATTCTAGTGACGTTTCGGCAAGTCAAAGTCAAAGCATCCAACAAATATGTATTAACTTGCTTTTTGGGGCTAGATTTGGGGGATTGAGTGTTGACTAAAGGTGAGAACAATCCGTGTAATCCTGGGAGGGAAAAATATATTTGTCAAACCATTACAAATATATACATTTCCATTGTGATTCGTGTTATATGGGACAGTTATAAGGTGTTGTGAGAGCAAGTTACCGAATAATGTGACACTTTCAGGGAGAATAAGATGAATGCATTGAGTAAGTAATGTTTGATCTGAGATTTCAAGGATGAGTAAGTCTCAACTAGGAAAAGATGAAGAGAAAGGGGTAGAGGAAGAGAAAGAATGGAAGGGAAAAGGGATAAACACAGAAGAAGGGGAGGAGCAAGGAAAGTGGAGGAGGGGGAGACTAAGGAAGAGGGGAAAGGGGGAAGAGGGAAGGGAGAAGAGGAGGAAGTGAGAGGGAGGGGAGAGAGGGGAGGTCGGAGAACTTTCTAGGCATATGGAAAATCTGTGTGAGGACAACTGAAATAAATAAATAAATAAATAAATTCCCCTCATCCTAGAACAGAGAGCAAAGGGAAAGCAATATAAGGTAAGACTGGGGAGGTCAATAGGAACAATACATAGGCATATAGACCAGAAAAGTCGTACAATTTAACCTTCAGCCTTAAGTGTATGAGAGTGCTTTATCATATTTTCACTAACATTAAGTATTATCATATTTTCATCTTTGCTAACTTGATCCATGAAAAATATCCCATTATCATAATTTTTAATCCTTTGTTTACTGGTGGATTTACAAAGAAAAGCTAATTTAACATTTTTATTTCCTCCATTATAACTTATCTCTTCATTTCTTGACCTTAATATAACCATTGAGATTCTTGTTTTTCTATCTATTTGAACAAGATTTTATATATTGTGATATTAGCCCGTCAGCATAATTTTTACAAATATTTCTCCTAGTTCAGTGTTGGCTTTTAATCTTTGTATTGTTTTATAAATACATAGCAATTTATTTTTATACATTATGAATATTTTTATTTGTGATTTTTCCTTTGCTTTTCTGCTAAGAGAGTCTTTCTTAATCCAAAGATTTAATCACCTGAATATTTTAAAGTGTTTTATAATTTGCGTTTCTCCATTTAAATCTTGAAATATTTGGTATTTATTTTGGAGCATATCATCTGTCAAGGATCTAAATATACTTCTTCCCCTTAATAAGTTTCCAGTGGTTGCAGAATTATTCATTGACTAATCTTCCCATCCTCTCTCTACAAGTTCTTGATACCTCCGTTATCATATTTTGCCTTTTCAAATACTAGCTAGAAGCTTTTATAAAGTCACCTATTCTACTTAGTCTGTTTGTTTATCCCTAGGGCTACAGTGATTTAATTATTGGAGCCTTACACTAAGTTTTGATATCTGGTTGCAACCTGTCCCAGCTCTCACCTGGTTATTCCTCCAGTAGCACTTTAGCATAACAGTATCAAGTTCTGAAGAAACAAATCCTTTTGAAATGTTAATTTGCAGGTTGTTAGCAGGTCCACCTTCTTATACTGTAATGCCATTCCAGACACTTCATGTAGCACAGACGTTATTTTAATTCAGGTTTCCAGAGCTGTTAATTAGAAATACTAATACCCAAAGACCTGTATTTGAGGTCACATTGCACCACTTTCAGCATCTACTTACGGATGCCTTCTGATTTCTGCTTTCCCACGTATAATATAAGATGGTGGGCCCTGTGCATCACGTGAAGCTATCGCGAGGATGAAATCAAGTATGAGAAAGCTTTTGTGAGCGAGAGGTCAAGATAAGTGCTAGAGTCTGGAGCTAGGCTAGGCCTTCCTCTTGTGGCCATGACGGGGCCACAGTTACACCAGCCTCTTCATCTTCGTCACCTTACTTGGCCTCTTCAGCCTAAAACCTCCCAATGGTCAGGATCAAGTTTTGTAATTAATATTGTAAAGGCAAATACCTCAATGCTTACATGGTACTAGAATGTAAGCCTGCTATAAAGTGAAGAGCCTTAAAAACAAACAAAACAGTGGCCCCTCAACCTGAAAGAGCTTGGATTTGAGGACACTGAGTTTTCTCCATGATCAGAGGGGAGAAAACGATGGTTTTCTGTGTGCTCATTCTATGTGAAGAAAGGAAGAGACGTGGGCCTGCCATGAGGTCAAGCAAATAGCTAACAGAAAAAAGAAAAGAGAAACAGGAGAGGCCCCTTTAAAATTCATCCGGCCCCCTCACCTAGCGGGCAGAGATGAATTTCAAAGAAGATGAAAATCCCTACCCTTTCCTAGATGGGATCTCTCTTCCTCCAGCCCAGAGTGCTGTTTGCCCAGGTCCAGCCTTACAGGAAAGTGGATCCCAGAGAGGCAACCCTGAAGGCACAGCCACCCTCCGCTCCTCTGAGGCTGGGCTCCAGGTTGTCACACACCCCAGCAAACCCCAACAAGTTAATTTGTAATCTTAGGGGGAAAATGATGGTCACACTATGTTTGTCACTGAGCACTCTCCCTGCCAGTTTAAACAGCTCATTAGTTAGCACCACTGGAATCGATCTGCATCAGTTCCACCTGCATGCACCCACCAGGAACCACTTTACTGTAAATCAAACATTCTGCAAACATCTCACAAAGGGGCCAGGCTTTGCTAACAAGCCGTCCCTTCCTGCTGCCTGTTGGCAGCGCCCAACAAATGAGGAGTGTGATCAACATTTATTCCAAAAATTCTCTCTTCAGGCTTCCCTGGTGGCACAGTGGTTGAGAGTCCGCCTGCCGATGCAGGGGACACGAGTTCGTGCCCCGGTCCGGGAAGATCCCACATGCCGCGGAGCAGCTGGGCTCATGAGCCATGGCCGCTGAGCCTGCGCGTCCGGAGCCTGTGCTCCACAACGGGAGAGGCCACAACAGTGAGAGGCCCGCGTACCACAAAAAAAAAAAAAAAAAAAATTCTCTCTTCAGGGTCTTTTGAGCCTGGGCAGGGGTTAGAGAAGCAGGAATGGATTGGGGCTTCTGAATACAAGCACATGCACAAGGTTGTAGATTGGTCTCCCTGGAACAAGGGCCAAGGTTTGACCAGACTCTTCCTTTAAAACAAATTTTTTAAAAAGGGCAAAAGTTTTGAGTAGACTTTTCACAAAAGAAGATATGTGGATGGCCATAAGGACATGACAAAACACCCAATATCATTTGTCATCTTGGAAATGTAAATTAATGCCTCAGTGAGAAACCTGCACCACCACCAGAATGGCTAAAAAGACTGACAACACCCAACGTCCGTGAGGCTGTAGAGCACACTGAACTTTCAAACATGGTGGGCGAGAGTGTAAAATGAGATAGCTACTTGAAAAAAGGGTTTTCAATTTCTTATAAAACTAAACATACATATACCCTATCACCAGCAATTCTACTCCTATTTATTTACCCAAGATAAATGAAGGCATATGTGCACACAAAGTCCTGTACGCAGAAATTCCCGGCAGCTTTACGCACAATAGCCAAAATCTGGAAACAGCCCAGGTGATCATAACCAGGCGAATGGATAAACAAACCATGGTGTATCTACACATAGGGAATATTACTCAGCAGTGAAAACGACCGAACTACTGATCCACACAACATGGATGAATCTCAAAAACATTATGCTGAGGGAGGAAACTTACCCAAAAGAGTACCTACTCTATGATTCCATATATATGACACTCCAGAGCAAACCAAACTAATCTATAGTGGGCAAAAAATCGTAATATTGATTGCGGGAGGTGGGGTTGTAGATTGAGTAGGATGTGGCATGGGGAAACTTTTTGGAGTAATGGTCATATTCTATACCTTGATAGGGGTTTGGATTACACAGGTGTATGCAGATGTCAAAACTCAGTGGAGGGTCCGGTCCACTTAAGATTTCTACACTATTATATGCAAACTTTACCTCAAAATTCACAAGTAAGAGAGAAACATAAATGAATTAAATTTAATTAAGGCTATGTGTGCTGAAGTATTTGCAGTGAAGTGTACCAAAGTCTGCAACTTACTTAAAATGCACTTTAACGGAAGATGGATTGGTAACTGGATAGAAGGATGGACAGAAGGATAGATGTGACGTGAAGCAAGTGAAATAAAACCTAAGTACAGGTGAGGGGGTTAGGTTATTCACTGTAAAATCCTTTTAACTTTCTGTACGTTGGAAATTTTTTCATAATAGTGTGTCATGAGAAAAAAGAAGAGATAGAGGGTCTTCCTCACCTGGTCAGCATTAATAGCACACAGGGGCTTTGTGCCTTGTCTGAGTGTCCCATGGTCTCTAAATCAGTCTTTACCCTATCCGCTGACTAAATAAAATGATTAAATTTTGACTACCCAGAAGACAAACCTGCCAGGTATAACACTGAGAACACGCTCCTTAGTGAAAAAAAAAAACATGTGCAGGAAATATTATAATTGGTTTCCAAGAGCCTTCTATAAAACAAGTTCAACTCTTTAATTAAGGAGATGGGACAAAAGCATTTTGTCTTGAGATATTTTCCCTCTGGCTTTGTGGCTTCTATGCGAATCTCAGTGTGTGGGCAGGAAAGCCGGAGAAAACTGTGCTCCCATTCTGGGTAATGGAGAGCTCTATTGTCTGAGTTTGGTTAGAAGGCATGAAGGTCGTAACGTGATTTTGCCAAATGTGGTCCAGACAGCCTCATGCAGGAACCGCTCAGCTCATTTGCTGACAGATGATTGCATTGTCAGCGCTGCATGGTTGAGGGTAATTGTGTGATGACGACTCCCCTGTAAACCTTACATCCGAAGGCAAAACTCTGGGCATAGTGTGAGCAGTGGGGAAGAGGAGAATTGGACTGCAAGGGAGAGCAGCTGGACGCCTATGGTCCGGTGACTTCGAGGGGGGTTTGTGGAGGCACATAGGGGGGTTTGTGGAGGCACATAGGGGAGAACCACTGGCTCACTGGTCAGACAGTTACGGTAATACAACATCACAAGGTGATGGTTACAAGATAACGTGGTTGCAAGAACCCTTGGATTGATGAGGACTTGGCAACCGAGGTGGAACAGGATTTAAGGAGGCAGTAGGTGTGTTAACACTGCTTGGACTGGTTTAGGAGATAAGCACCCGGCTGCTAAATTTACCTTTACCTGGGTTCAAGTCCCAGATGGCCATTTACCAGCTCTGTGACCATGGGCAAACTGCTCTAACTCTCTAGGCCTCTGTGGTACTTTATCTGCAAAACGATTTAAATAAATTGTAGCCCGTGTATGGTTATCGTGAGGCTTGTGGGCAAGGTAAAAAGCTGAGAATAATGCCAGGTGTGTGATGGCATCGTGTCAGTGTTCACTGTGACTTGAGGCAAACTGCCCTTCTTCTGGGCCTTGGGCCGTCTTGAGTTACAGTAATACAGTGTTAGGCTTCAAATATTACTCTCTGTTGCCTGGCTACTGTCAGCCCTCCATTCCGGTTGGATATCCTTGTTCTGGGCATGGGCCATAACTTATCAGGGTATAAGTGCGAGATACGAGCAAGTCTGTTTTAGGCTGAGCAAGTACATCTTGAGGATTCTTTTGGAGAATTAAGGCACAGGGTCCCTAAACTTCTGGGTGCTTATCAAACATTTCTAGGCCTTAGCTTTCTCTTGTTAGACTAGGGATAATAATGCCAGGTTTTGCAGAGTTATTGTGAGGATGAGGACAATAAATTAAAAAGTGCCTGTCATCATACCTGACTCATAGTAATTGCTTGATAAATCATACTTGCATATATATATATATATATATATATATATACACATACACACACACACTTATTGAGCAATTAGTATATGCATATATATACAAAACAAATATATACACACATATAGCTGTAGTAATAATTATCATATATAGTTATAAACAGATGAATGAGGGTTGCAGGTGAATATTTATCTAGATATATGAGTACCCTTTTTATCAGGCCTAGGCAACTTAGAAAGCAAGGATCCAGCAAATGATCCATTTACATATGTCTGGTAAATTTTATTTAATTCTACCTGATTCTATTTAAAAGCTATATATATTATGGTAATAAAACTTATGAGATATTTAATATTCCATGTAGAGCAAAGGTTAAAAAAAGCAATTTTCTGTGAAGCACCTACTAATAGTAATAGATTGGTAGTGGTTGTTTCGACATTGATGGTAACACAAAATACACAAAGTATTTCCCAGTTTAACAATGTATGTTCATTCAAAGCCTTCTCCCTTCTGAACATGTTAAAACCACCAAGCAAAATAATATGTAATCTTACTTCTACATATGGCAGATGAGCAAATTGAGAACTCGGGAAAACACGGAACTTCACTCATTCTTTCATTAAACATGTTTGGTAACCCGTCATGTGCCCAGCATAGTGCACTGAGTTTAGGGCACAAGGAGGACCAAGTCATTATAACTGTGGACAGGGGATTAAAATCTAGGTAACATAGTGTTTTTCCAGGTCCCACCAGATATGCCCTAAAAATAAAAGTCTCTGGTTCAAAAAAATAAGTGAATTGCAACATCCTGCTTATGCCCCTGGTGGAGATTTGCAATGCATGTGGGCATACTAAATGTTCTAAGAAGTCCTAGGAAATGTTCACTATTTAACTCTGCACTTCAACAATTATTTGACCACAGAATCTTTTTGCCAACAAGACGTATTCATATAATCTGGGAATTCTGTACAGGAAGAGGACAGACATACACACACATGTGATGGCATGTGACAAAGGCTGGGACAGCTTGGTGGCCTGAGCAGCCTGAAAACAGGACAAGGGAGTCAGATCTGCCTCTCTGCATTAACCAACGGTTCACGAAAACTCCCACATTTGAGCCAAAGTCCTGTAGCCAAATGATGGAAGTACCGGGACCATCCCAGAGCACCTTGAACCAGACTACAGTGTTTCTAACAAGAAAAGACAGACTTTCTGTGTTTACTCTTCACACTCAATAAGTATGATTTTTTAAGGTTTGTGTTCTCTTTGAGAAGTTCAGCATTAACTTCTCAACATGTAAAACAAAGCGGTTGAACTTGGTCATTTCTTACTGCATGCCGGCCTTCCATGATTCTCTGCTTTAAAGGTACACACATTCTGCAGGGTTTCGTTAAGAGCCAGTGATCCACGGGCCAGCAGAGCAAGGCATTTCTGCCCCAACCCCAACCAAGCTGAAAACCAAAGCTCTTTACAAAGAGGTTGAACTTTTTAATGATGAAATGTATTGATTTAGGCTGGAGAGGATGCCAAATTGCATCATAACGGATACCACGAGAAAGAAGCTTCCAGGTTCGATTTGACTGTAATATAGAGTTGGGAACTCAGAAAGCCATAAGATAATTGCTTTGACATCTCCACTTATGAAGGATTTCAGCATACCAATGGGTAACTCTGGGTTACTCCAGAACCTAGAATTCTGTTCAAAAGAAATACAAAGAAATAGACTCAAGGCCATAGAAAACAAACTTATGGTTACCAAAGGGAAAAGCAGGGGAGTGGGGGAGATAAATTAGGAGGTTGGGATTAACACATACACAGTACTATATATAAAATAGGTAAACACACTACTATATATAAAATAGGTAAACAACCAGGACCTACTGTATCGCTCAGGGAACTATACTCAATATCTTGTAATAACCTATAATGAAGAGAATCTGAAAAAGAATATATATATAATATATATATATATAAGATATATATAACTGAGTCATTTTGCTGTACACTTGAAACTAACACGACATTGTAAATTAACTATAATTAAAAGAAAGAAATACAAAGAAGAGGTACATGTGTGAGTACCTTGTAGCCCCACGCGTATAAGCAGCACTCCCATGCAACCATCCTCCTGTATAGTCTTCACAGAGATCATTAGCGTATATGGGATACCTCCTTACTCAAACTAGGGTCTCTAACTCCATAGGCTGACTACATATTCTCAGGAGTTCATAAAAGGAGATTAAAAGAAGATAAAAAGAAGATCCTAAGGAAAAAGAACAAAGCAGGAGGCATAATGCTCCTAGACTTCAGACAATACTACAAAGCTACAGTAATCAAAACAGCATGGTATTGGCACACAAACAGACATATGCATCAATGGAACAGAAAAGAGAGCCCAGAAGTAAACCCACACACCTATGGACAGTTAATCTTCGACAGAAGAGGCAATAATATACAAGACAGTCTCTTCAGCAAGTGGTGTTGGGAAATTTGGACAGTCGCATGTCAATCAATGAAGCTAGAGCACACCCTCCCACTATACACAAAACTAAACTCAAAATGATTTAAAGACCTAAATATAAGACAAGGCACCATAAAACTAGAAGAGAACATAGGCAAAACATTCTCTGACATAAATCGTACCAATGTTTTCTTAAGTCAGTCTCCCAAGGCAATGGAAATAAAAGCAAAAATAAACACATGGGACCTAATCAAACTTATAAACTCTTGCAAAGCAAAGGAAACCGTAAACAAAATGAAAAGACAACCTACGGACTGGGAGAAAATATTTGCAAATGATGTGACTGACAAGGGCTTAATTTCCAAAATATACAAACAGCTCCTACAATTAAATAACAACAAACAAACAACCCAGTCGAAAAATGGGTAGAAGACCTAAATAGACATTTCTCCAAAGAAGACATACAGATGGCCAAGAGGCACATGAAAAGATGCTCAACATCACTAATTACTACAGAAATGCCAGTCGAAACAAGAGTGAGATACCACCTCACACCAGTCAGAATGGCCATCATTAAAAAGTCTACAAATAATAAATACTGGAGAGGGTGTGGAGAAAAGGGAACCCTCCTACACTGTTGGTGGAAATGTAAATTGGTGCAGCCACTATGGAAAACAGTATGGAGGTTCCTCAAAAAACTAAAAACAGAGTTGCCATATGATCCAGCAATCCCACTCCTGGGCATATACCCAGACAAAACTATAATTCGAAAAGATACATGCACCCCTATGTTCATAGCAGCACTATTTACAATAACCAAGACATGGAAACAACCTGAGTGTCTATCGACAGATGAACGGATAGAGAAGATGTGGTATATATATACAATGGAATATGACTCAGCCATTAAAAAGAATGAAATAATGACATTTGCAGCAACATGGATGGACGAAGAGATTATCATACTAAGCGAAGTAAAATAGAAAGACAAATACCGTATGATATCACTTATATGTGGAATCTAAAATATGACACAAATGAACTTATCTATGAAACAGAAACAGACTCACAGACAGAGAGAACAGACTGGTGGTTGCCAAGGAGTCGGTGGGGGGGGAGGATTGGGAGTTTGAGATTAGCAGATGCAAACTATAATATATAGGATGGATGAACAACAAGGTCCTACTGTATAGCACAGGGAACTATATTCAATATCTTGTGATAAACCATAATGGAAAAGAATATGAAAAAAATATATATGTATAATTGAGTTGCTTTGCTGTACAGCAGAGATTAGCACAACATTGTAAATCTACTATACTTCAACAAAATTTTTCTTAAAAAGAATATATACAACTGTCACTTTGCTGTACAGCAGAAATTAAATGCAACATTGTAAATTTTAAAAAAGAACCTAATAAAACAAATATTAACTAATTTAATTCTCATAACATTATTATGAATATAGGTATTATTATCATCCCCATTTCACAGATGAGAAGATCGAGGCAAAGAGAGTTTAGTGATTTGGCCAAGGTCACATAACCAATAAATGGTAGATCTAAGATTCAAACCCAGGAAGTGTGGCTCTTGCATCTATGCTCTTACATAACATTAATAATTTAAGGTAACACAAGGAGGATCTGTGAATTTTTTAAATATATTGCTCAAGTTTGAAAAACACTGTCATAGACCGTTTGATTCCTTGAGCAAAATGTAAAGAAGATTCAGTGTAACATTCTTCTTTTTATCTAGAGGGAAAGAGGCAAATATTCTTTGGAATTATTCGTTTGTTGCCTTGTAATGTTATTCAAGTTATCTCAATTGTCTCTGATCTCCCTATTCAGATTATGAAGAGACAGGGTTAGTGTGCTTTCTGTCTTCAAGGACCCTAGGACAGCACTGCACACAGAGTACAAAATTCACCACAGCTTAAATAGGCTTGTATGAGATTTAGACCAGTTAGAGATCTAACTGGCTAAGCAGAGCTGGGACACATTTCTCTTCTCCCAACACAGGAGGTCCTTAATATGAGACAGCACTGGCCTTTTTGGGCCACTGGGTTGACCCTAAATATCCACCCATATCAAATGCCCATTCCTTTCCTCGTCCTTTCCCACTGACCTGGAGAACTCCTACTAAGATGGGAAGACCCAGTACAAACACTGTCTCCCTCCTGGTTCTGTCTGTGAGTTAAGGTGACTTGACTTGCTGGTTCTCCTCTGTGCCCTCACTATACTGAGTATCTGCCTCTATTGCTACACTTCTTACACTATAGTGTAATTAACTTTATTTCTGTTTCAATGACTGGATCCTCAGGGGCAAGAACTATGCCCCATTTATTTTTGTTGCCTTGCATCTAGTGTTATGGGCTGAATTCTATCCCCGCCCCCCTTTAAATTCTTATATTGAAGTCCCAACACCTCCGAATGTAACCATATTTGGAGACAAAGAGGGCATTAAGTCCAAATGAGGCCAACACAAGAAGAAGAAGAAGAGGCACCAGAGGAACACACAGAGGAAAGGCCACATGAGGACAGAGCCAGAGCACAGCCAGAGCTCAGCCATTCTCAGGGAGACTGGCCTCAGAGCAAACCAGATCTGCAACACCTTGCTCTTGGACTTCTGGTCTCTAGAACTGAGGAAAAATAAACTTCTGTTGTTTACCACCTCATCTGTGATATTTTGTTATGGCAGCCCTGTCACACTAACACAGTACAAGACGGTCGCATATGATTGGTGCTAAAGATATAGGTGGGTATGTATTTGTATTTACAATTTTTTTATGTTTATATCTGCATTTTAAAATAAAAGTGACGGGGCTTCCCTGGTGGTGCAGTGGTGGAGAATCTGCCTGCCAATGCAGGGGACACGGGTCCGAGCCCTGGTCTGGGAAGATCCCACATGCCACGGAGCAACTGGGCCCGTGAGCCACAACTACTGAGCCTGCGCTCTAGAGCCCGTGTGCCACAACTACTGAGCCCGTGCTCCACAACTACTGAGCCTGCGCGTCTGGAGCCTGTGCTCCGCAACGAGAGGCCGCGACAGAGAGGCCCGCGCACCGCGATGAAGAGTGGCCCCTGCTCGCCGCAACTAGAGAAAGCCCTCTCCCAGAAACGAAGACCCAACACAGCCATAAATTAATTAATTTAAAAATAAATAAATAAATAAAAATAAAAGTGACACGTCCGAGGCCACAGAGTAAATTGTAAGAGACTGTGAATGGAAAACCAGCCCTCTGCGCATCCGCCTCTCAACCCTGCCTTCAGCCCCAGGTTTCTGTGATGATATAATTCAATTATGTGATTTTCAGTTTACGTGAGGACCCTCCAAGAAGTACAATGTTTTGGCTTTGGCATCATCAACTAGATAAACAGTTTCTTACATTTTGGGAGAAGATGGCTGACTGATTCGATTGTAAATATTAGGATCAATTGAAGTAAAGAATAAAGCAACAGAAGTGTGTGTGTGCGCGGGCGCACACGTGCACCCACACATGAGCTTGCAAGCAGGCTCTGGTTGTGTGTGTGTGTGTGTGTGTGTGTGTGTGTGCGCGCATGCGTGCACACAGGCACACCACAAAATTAAACTTATCAGAATCCTCAAGGGCTCTTTTTGGAACCACGATCTCATTCATACTTTTAATATTTCCCCGCAATAAATGTTTGTACTTTAAGCAGCCACTGAAGACAGGAAGTGCGGAAGGCTACGATAACCCTCTAAGAGTAGAAAAAGAGATGGAAGATCAGCGAATGCAGACATCTGGGTTCCTGGCTGGAAGCTAGAGCCAGGACAACCAAACGCCCGAGACCTGACTCATAGGAGGCAGACATGGAGAGAAACATTTGGAGACAGAGCTGGTGGGAGCCATCACAGCACATTTAGGCATCTTCTCCCTGAAGCACACTCATGGCTAAGTTCAGTGCTGCCCTTTCTCAGACTTCAAATGCATTCTAAGTCCAGCTCTGCACGCTGTTGAGTCTCAATAAGTATGTGTTGAATGGATGAATGAATCAAAGGAACCGATTTAACTGGGAACACTTTAATGCTGATCATAGAAAAAGGAGGTAGGCTCACATACTAGCCCACAGGAGAGAAAGCAATTCAATTACCGACACTAACAGACAATAAACTCAGGCTAAAACATGGCAATTTTATGAGACACTTGGCTGCAGCAACTTTGCCTTTCTTTTCTTGGTTTCTCCTTTCCCTTTCCACCCCCTATTGACTATGTGTAAGCACCACAGCATGGTATCCCAGCTTTTTTTTCCCCCCTGAATCTCCTCATCACTGTGTGGGCTTTGGGAAGCCTTAGTTGGCTGATTCGTCATTTGTTTTTCTTTTTCCTTCCCATACAGTTGAATAACTCATATGGTCTACAGGCTTAGGTATTTGGCATTGCAAACACTGCACACAAAATGAGTGGGGACCTTATTTGTTTAGAACTGCGAAATAGAGTCGGGAAGAAGTTTAAAGCACTGAAAGGCCAGAATTTGCCCTGACTCCCTGGTGGTTGAGCAGGTCAGAGAATAAATGTAACCTTAAGATTTCTGCATCCCTGAAAACAGGGCAAAGGCATTCAGTCCAGGGGATTAGCAAGTCTGTTAGTTAACACATGAAAATGCCTTCACAATTTTCCCTGCAGGAGGTCAGAGAAGTGGTAGGGAAGAGGGATTAGTTGGGAGGAAAAGAACCATGAGGAAAGAAGGATGCTGATTTTTTTAGACGCTCTTTGGAATCTGTCTTTCGGATGACTGAGGGTAGGATGGAGCTTTGATCTATATTTAGCCCCCAAAGCTCAAAGCTGCGCGGCAACCTTTGTTATGCCGGAGAGACTCATGTTGGACCCCAGAACAAGGGCAAGAGAGGACAGTGGGAGAGAAGAATTACAGGAGAGAGATGAGGGCTCACAAGGAGGGAGCTGCAGTTGGGGGAAGGGGAACGCTCTCTTTCCCTCCTTTGTGAATATACAGACAGGCCCATCAAACCGGTGGCAGGCTGCAGTGATGAGAAAGATACATAATATGATAAAGTTTGGTAGCAGGCATGTGTGATTGAACAGACCAATGAAGAGATAACATTTGAAAGCTTTACTGCTTGGAAAGCTGTTAGCAAGCTGGTGTCCCCTCCATCATGTTTAATTTTACTTTTACTACCCTTCATTTGCTTTGACGGGTTGATGTTGCCATGGTGCGGTTGGAATTCTCATAAAAGTGCTGTTACCCTTTCAAGATGGCCATTTTTTTTCTAGGGTTTATACCACGTTTTACAGTTATGTCAGAAGGTTTACTTGGTTTATGAATTCTCCAAGCTCTAAGACTGCTCTCAAAAAACTCCGGGTTGCCTTCCATTCTTGCCGGTTAATTTGTGATCTCTTTGCAACAGTCACATCGTTGGGTGATGTCCTGACATAATTAGAAATGCATTTTTTTGGTTCATGCAAGTAAACAAAGGGCACACAGAGAAACCAAGCCCACTTTTCCTAGGTTAGAAGCCCGTGAATCTATGTTAACTGTCTAAATGCTTCTGAATATTGCATTTGATGCATAAAAAGGTAATAAGTAAAATAACTATGACCAACTATAACATCTCATGATTAATATGTAACCATGTAACTTGACTCCTTGATTTCCTCTCTAACAATTTAAGGCTGGTGAACTGTGTGAGAGGAAGACACTCTTTATGAAATCCCTGAGAGGCCCAGGCTATAGGTTATGAGCAAGCCCTTGAGTAGTTCTTCAACTTCATCAATTATTACAGTCTATTCATGTATTCAAAGAAATTTAATTTCTCACCAGATCTGTGTCTAAGAATTTTAGAAAGCAGAGGAATTCAAGGCACTATGTACCACCACGTGTGAGAGGTAATGCAAACCAAGACAGCCAAAAGAAAGACAATATGCTAAGATCAGTTACATAATTTCAGTGAATTGGGATGTGGTTTTAGGTTAAGATTTGAGGTGAGACCTCAGAAATGTATTTTAAAGCCCATCTTTCAGGAACTTCCTGGTCAATCAATATTTCGTCCATTTTCCCACATTGCCTTGCAAGGTCTGAAGTGTGGAAGTAGTTTTGAGAAATGACAAACTACCCATCTGTCTTAGTTTCCTATGGTTGCTGTAACCAATTACCACAAACTTAGTGACTTAAATTTATCATCTTAGAGTTCTGGAGGTCAGAAGTGTAAAGGGGCCTCATTGGGCTAAAGTCACAGCAGCAGGGCAGCATTCCCCTGGAGGCTCTAAGGCACAATCTGTATCCTCACCTTTTTTATCTGCTACAGGCTGCCTGCATTCCTTGGCATGTGGCCCCTTTCCTCCATCTTCAAAGCCAGCAATGCCCCATGTCCTCTGACCATTCTTCCAGAGTCATATCTCCCTTCTGACTCTCTTCTTCTACTTCCCTCTTTCACTCTTGTGATTTCACTGGGCCCACCCGGATAATCCAGAAAAGCCTCCCTATTTTAAGGTCAGCTGGTTAGCAACCTCAATGCCCCCTGCAACCTTAATTCCTCTTTGCCATTTAAGATCACATGTTTACAGGTTTGTGGATTAGGACGTGGAAATCTTTGGGGGGCTCTTTATTCTGTCAATCACACCATTCATGGGAGGTCGCAAGTAAGTCAGAGGACCCCTTAAAGCAGTATGTAGAAGACTCTCACATTAAGTTAGAGTAGGACTAAATGACCAGAGGTCAACCTTTCAGCATAGGGATTATATGACACTTGAACACTGTACAAGGAACTGAATCTATCTTTAACTTTAACTATCTTAATCTTTAACTTCCCCCACTGCTAAAATGGGTATGGTAGGGCTTCCCTGGTGACACAGTGGTTGAGAGTCTGCCTGCCGATGCAGGGGACGCGGGTTCATGCCCCGGTCCGGGAAGATCCCACATGCTGCCGAGCGGCTGGGCCCGTGAGCCGTGGCCGCTGAGCCTGCGCGTCCGGAGCCTGTGCTCCGCAACGGGAGAGGCCACAGCAGTGAGAGGCCCGCGTACCGCCAAAAAAAAAAAAAAAAAAAAAAAATTGGGTATGGTAACATTTTACTACCAACAAGCGAGAGTTTCAAAAAGAGAGAGTTTCAAAAGCTGCAGAATATTTTGCATTTTCTCTATTTTGCATTTTAATAGGTTTGAATTTTACTGTTAAAAATAACACTGCATCCCTATAGGGCTCTGATTATTTTCTTATGATAATTTCCAAATTGTAATCATACTTGGTCCAATGGTATGAACATCTTTAAGGATCTTGATATTTTCCAGAATGGCAGCATAGGCACAAGTGTACATCCTAGGGTATGGACAAGACAGGACAAATGAGCCTGCTTATGCCCAGGCCATGGTTCTTGAGGCCTGTCATGAAAGGCTTAATGATACACGATTTTATACATCATGGCCAGTAAATGCAAAGGAGTCACTTTTACGGTGCTGGATAAAAGAAACTTCAGAAAGAAAAAACCCTGTTGGAGTTATTATGTAGAAAAATGGCTGAAAATGTCAAAGTTCAGTGAGGTTTAGAAAGCCCCTCCCATGTTATTCGTCATGTGGTCATTTTTATGACATGCAGCTCCCCATTACAAACTGTCATTGGAATCTAACCTCCGTGCGAGATATGGTTCACTTGCACCAGTGTACATTTGCACCAGCCAAGTACATTCAATGCATGTATTCAACCATATTTATTGAAAGTCAACTATATGCCAGGTTCTGTTCTAGACACTTGTGATGCCTGAGTAAACCAAAGATTCCTGACTTCCTGGGGCTTACATTCCAACAGACTACATGTGGCTACTGTTGAGTACTACAGACTGAGGAAGGCATACTTAGATCAAAGCTGATTCGACTAGGCCTAACTTGACCCATAAGTAAGGCTAGAGACCCAGCTAAGCCATGTCCAGACTCCTGACCCCCCAAAACTGTGAGATAATTCTGTAGGTTTTTAAGCCACTAAGTTTTGTGGATAACATATTCCTAACTTATCTCCTACAAATGGCCATTATCCCAGCCATCCTTTTGGTTGAAAGTAGTGATATAAATTGCTTTAATCTACTCAACATGACCTCTTTTCGGGAAATGCTCCACCCCCATCACTTGTTCTGATGGGACTGACAATCGTAAGACTCTTTCCCTTGACAGCAGGGTTGGATGATAATCCAAGTAGAGCTAATCAGAATCTCTCCCCTATGGATTTCAATACCAGTTTAATCAGAGAAGACATACAGGAATATAAGACATTTGGTGCCATACCTCAATATGAAAGGGTCCCAGAGAGACGGACCCACTGCTGCAAGCCCTAGAGGGGGCTTGGCTGCTTCCCTTCCAGTGGCCTAGTTATTCTACTCTTCCTTTCAGTCTGTGACCGCCCCCCCCCCGCCCTTATCCTTCCAATAAATTCCCTCCTCCCTCAGACCATAATTTTGAACTCTAGTTAATGAGAGTCCATTTCTGTTGCTTAGAACAGAGAACCCTAACAGATAGACACTGGATGCAATCAGCTGACCATATTGACCATAAAGAAATCCAGCGAGGTTTTCATTAGTGCTTCTTTTGATGGACCCAAAATAAAAACCATACAACGACAACGCTGTAGGGAGCTTAGTCCCCATCTAAAGTAAACTTCTTGCTTTTCAGGGAAGCAAATTTGGACCCAAAGTGGGGAGATGACTCGCCCAAGTAGCCACAGGGATTTATTGGTAGATTCAGAATATTTTTATATATTTTAGGTCACACCCGTATCAACAGCAACTAAACCATAAGAGTTACTAGTGTAAGTTCTGAGAAATAATGCAACAGTGTAATTTTAATGATTATACGGGAAAAGATTCCATTTCAAGTAGTAGCTGTGAAGATCACACATGTGTAGGTAGTAGTGGAAATAAGAAGGAGCACCTATAACTGATGATTCGATTCTTTTAGAATGATGACTTTGCTCTAAAAATTGGGAAGGAGGCTAACTGATTAGACCTTAGCTTTTCATTATTGTATGGCGATTGGTCAAGCCTTGGGACCACATTCTTCCTTGTAGTAGATGACCTCTAAGATGATTCCCAGTGATCTCCACCTTCCTGGTGTGCACACCCCTGTATAATCTTCTCCCCTTGAGTATGGACTGACTGACCTAGTGACTTACTTCTAACCAATAGAATATGGACAGGTGATGTGATAACAATTCTATGATTAGGTTACAAAAGATTGTGACTTTGTCTTATTAGCAGACTCTGTCTAGCTGGCCTGGATGAAACAAGCTGCCACACTGGAAAGGCCATGTGGCAAAGAATCGACGGTGGTCTCCAGCCAACATCCAGCAAGGAGCTGAGGCCCTCAGTCCAACAGCCCTCAAGGCACTGAAGATTGACAACAACCAATAAGTAAGCTAGGAAGCAGATCCTGCTGCAGTTAAACCCTGATTGCAGCCTTGTGAGAGACCCTCAGATCGATGACCTCACCAAGCCATACCCAAATTGCTGACCCCCCCAAAACTGAGAGACAATAATTTTGTATTTGTTTAAGCCACTAAGTTTTGCAGTACTTTATTACATAGCAATAGATTACTAATACCGTCCTTGATGGAATACAATTTTTTTGCTTTCCTGGGAGACTAGGGCTTTCTTATCATGGTCATGTAAGAAAGGAAGTTGGGCTATGGGTTTTGAACACAGTCACCCTGATGGCCCCTGTGCAAAGCAGCAGAAAGTACATTATGTCTGTCAGAGCCAACTAACTCTAAAGTAACTAAGGATTGTGAAATGGGGAACTGGGATGTGCAACTTTTCCATTACCCACACGCAGAGTTTACCACACCTTAAAAGAAACTTCTGCAGGAAAGAAAAGAATCAAATGGCACTAGTAGGAGAGAGAGTTTTTGAGAGAGTTGGCCTCACCAGTGCCCTTAACTGCACATTTTTATTTAGTCTGAGCCAACTGGCAGTTAAACACAATTTTAATTATGTTAGCACTAGAAAAAGAAGAGTATCTAGTTTGAGTTTCTTGTTCCAACTTCCTTTCTTAATTGCCTTTTCATTCAAGCCAAAGACTTATGGTGGCAGCCACAGCCCAGTTGAAAAACAATTCATTGTATCAGTGATTGGGCCTCATAACAGAGCCCCTTAATAAGACCAAGTTCTGTACTTCCTGACTCCCCAAGATGGATTATGCCATAGTCCATTATTTGAACAAGGGTATCTGACTTATGGCAAATCTATCTGAAACAGCATTGTAGAACTGTATTTTATATTTAAGAAATGTATTTTATAAAAGTAAGATATTTACTTCTGTTGCAGGCAGGAATTTAAGCAGAAAAATTTCTCTCTAATGTCTGTTGAATCATATGAGAATGATGAGGGGGAACAGAGTGATTACATCAACCCACTAACTTGAAAAACTCAGTTGTGTTTTTATTTCAGGAAGAAAGGCTAAGCTAAGGGTGCCCTATGGTATTGCATGAAATACTTTTCTTCTTTTTCCAAGTCATGCATATCACCCAGGAATTCACAAGGGTAGCATCTCTGTTCTCTATTACTTAAATTTGCACAAGCATGCCATCAATTCTTCTTTCCTATCCTTCCTCTTGTGAAAGGAGTTGAAATTTACAGTCTTTGAGGATGGCAACCTTTGTTTGGAATCATAGAATCATAGGCTGTGAGAACCAGAAGGGACCACAGAGATTATCTTGTCTGACCCTCTCATTTTACAAGTGAGGTAATAACCAAGGCCCTTTAATGAAAGATCTTGTCTTCGATTGATGATTTTAATGACACCTGGGGCCCTGAACCCGGCGACACCAGGGTCAGGATCCACAAAGAGCAAGGAAATCATGCATACCCGTAAGGAGTTTTAACTTCATTTTAGTTTTTTCTTCTTCTTTGAAGGAAGTTAGAGCAAGAATAGAGGGACAGAGTTGCACAGACTACAGTGGCAGAGCCCTGGGGTCTCAGCCTGGTTCACCCGCTCTCTAACTCTGTGACCTTGGAAAAATCACTTAATGTCTCAATTTCAGCCTTGGTAAACCTGGAGAAAAACAATAGGACCAACCTCTTAAATTGTGGTGAGGATGACAAGAGTGACTGCGTGTAAAGCTCTTAGCACAGGGCAGGAGCTCATAAAGCCTGTGCAATCGTTACTGTTAGCTCCTACTAGTATTATACCATCTTGGCTGTGCCGATCCTTGCCAATAGCAAATCATTTCACCTGCTGGGCCCCATTTGGGCATATATAAACTGAAGGAATTTCAGCATCAGGACTCTCTTGATCTTGGGCCTTACCTCCCACTGACCCCAACCTGAAAGCTATCTCCTCAGCCTTGAATGGCCTCTTCCATCAGCTTCTACCCCAGCTGCCTCTGCACCACTGGACCGGAAGTACATTGAGGGTAAAGCTCACAGCTGACCCTTCACTTCTTTTCCCTTAGACCTAACACAGAGTCTTTGACTCCTAGGTTTCCATTTTAAATCAATACTTAGCTATTGGATTTTTATTGCTTCTACAGAAAAGGCAAGCTAGATAGGTTCATGCAGATGCAAAAGAGAAGATTCTGGCTAAATAACAGCTGAGGATAACATACCATAAATCTCCAAAGAGAGCTCATCATTAGCGCCAATAGCTCTGGGAATAGCGGGCTAGCAAAGCACACAGGCTACGGGAAAGCTGGGAGGCGGAATATGAAACAAGAATTGGACCAGGATGTCAATTTAAGAGTTGGAGTTGAATAAAAAGAGCAGTTTTAATGGAGAGGGAGCCTCTAGTGGGAGGTTAAACCAGGTTTAGTAGAGGAAAGGGATTCACAAATATTTATGAGTTGTTTTTAATCACTTATCCCTGAGGCAAAAGAAGAAATGGTGCCTTAGTTGATTTTTTAAAAAGTACTTGAACTGTAGTTGCAAGCATGAGGCTTTTTAGTTACCAGCATAGCTTATTCCACGGAGTGGCCCTGGGGTGATTTTTCACCCTTCTCTCTTGCCTTCCACAGAACTTCCAATGACAGGCAAAAGTTTTGGAGAAAACAAAGTGCAGCGTGTCCCCTATTGTCAGGGCTTAAATTTTAAATCATTCTGGCCGCTCAGTGTGGAAGCCAGCAAAGAGCCTTTGTCAGGGAAAGGTCAGATGCAGTTATTAACACAGAGCGACAACTGTACTTCAGAAAACATTTGCCCTCACCCATCCCTGCAACCTTCACAGAAGCCTTTGCTGACAATCTCTTCATTCCTATACCTTGTCAGCAGGATATTTAACAGCACTTTGTTGTCCATCTTTGCTCTCTCAGAAGCGTGGCCTGAGAGAGTTCAGTGTAACTTGAGAGAATAAAGGAGAGAAAGAACATTTTAATCTCTGGCCAGGTCAATTCAATGCCACTTCAGTGAACATTTCCCACCTCTCTGGCTAGCAAGACAGAGCCAACTCTGAGTCACAACCTTTGAGTTTTAGAGCTGGGAAGAGTTCCACCTACTCCCTGAGGAACCCCAAAGAACCCCAGGAATCTTTGACCCTGTGGCCAATGCTGTATTCTCTATGGGGTCCACTCTCCATCACTCTATCTGCTAGTGGAAGCTCTCGGTTTCTGGTGACCTCAGGCCAAGTCAACCAATGTGCGGCTGTGATTTCTCAACACGTTGCATCCTGGCGCTGCTTGCTGTTCTCTACCACCATGAGGTTTAATTGAAACTATCCTGAATGGATAAATCAATGCATTTCTCTCGACTTTCAGGACCGGTTCAAAATGATCAAAGCTGAGAGGATATTTTGGCTTACAGATGGTGGGGAAGCGACAGGGTTAACCCTTCTTGAACAATCTATGTGTAGGAGAAAGGCAGTAATGCAAAATCTCGCAGCTTTCTATGACTTTGAGTTATGCATCGTGATCTAGGTAAGCAGGGATTACAGAAGCAGAGCAGCCAACTGTATCGATAACCTCCTGTCTAAATGTGTGTCTGTGTGTGTGTGCAAACACGCATGCGAGCATGCTCGTGTTCCCAAAGCCTGTCATAGCTGGGCATACGAAGGGAGGACGAAGACTCAAAGTGTAAGGAGGAATGACACGTGAGCTGTTGGCAGCCAGTATTATTTTGCATAAATTCCCAAATCAAGTAGTGACCGTGAATTATCAATTTCTGGCCCAGATGCTAGTATGAGTCAAATCACTATTCTCAGTGGAGGAATGGCCTCTGTAGCTCTCTGTTTTGTTAGTGTGCTGCTACCACGGATCCCTGAACCTGGCCAGCCCTGTCCTAGGTAGATTTTATAGGAAACTCTTTCCCCTTTTGAGCCTGTGGAAGAAAGGGAATCTGCTCCGGAGAGCAATGTTGAAACTGAACAAAGCTGTGACATGTGATAAAGGGATGAGCTCCCCGGGGAAATCTCCACAGGCTTGGCACTAGCTCCATGATTAGTCTTGTCCTCGTTGGGGGATGTACGTTGTCTTTTCCAGCCTCTTGGAAGGAATAAGATATGATTTGGATATTACTCTGCTATCGACATGCTGGCATTTCAGCTTTTACAATTTTTAAAGAAACAAGTAGAAGTTTCCAGTGCTGGGTACTTAATAACCCTGGAAGACAGCTGAGGGAGGTTGCATGAATGCATATTACATTTTCCCCCAGTCTTCTTTAGGTCACCAAATGTACCCCAGGCACCACATGTAGCAATTTGCACCCTATCTATACTCAATAATTGCGGATGAGGTGGGTTTTCAATAGATGGGGTTAGGAATCTCAAGTCAAAATCCCTCCCACATCTGATTTCTTCCTGAAGATTGGAACTTTATTGCGCTAGTGTTATATACACAGCTGATACGTTTCATACCAGTTTAGTGTCAGGGACCATAATTTCCTCCAAATCTGTACAATAATAAGTCTTGCCAAAAATGGGTTTACCTCTGTTTTATCCATCAGAGATTAGATACAGAACCACAGGCAGAGGTCATGGTTTTCAAATCAGTTTTTGGAGATGTCGTTCATTGGTCATCACCTCTAATTAGCTCCTGGTTCTCTTAAATGAGTCTGAATCACTTCAGGTCCATGACAGAAATGTATGTTCATTTCCTATGTGGAGCGTGCTGAATGAAAAAAAACACTAAGTTGAGAGAATAGAAAAGTTTACAGCAAGAGGCGAAGAAAGATTTTCTGGTTTACAACATTTTGGTGTTGTGAAAGGATCATTTTTTATTTGACTTTTAAAAAAAATGAACTTGTTCCTGTTTATGAAGTTTAGATTCATACTTCTTACACATTAATGACTGTTTGCTTGCTTTTGTTAGGCATAAACACTGAGACCAAAACCACTAATCCAATGGCTCTGAGGGATTGTGCAACTGTGGGTGCTGACGAATCTAAATAGTACTAAATTCTTGTTGCACTACCATTCCTCTATACTTGAAGATGTTATCACACGCCATGAAAACCCAAGGCTTCCATCCGAGGAGGTATTTGTTGACAGTGGTCTGTCTTGGCACTTGAATGCAGGTTCACAGCAAGCATTCTTGATCGTTTTATCTGCCCTCTGCTTTCCAGCATTAATGGAAGTTATTTTCCCTCACACGTTTTGATTGAAATTGCATGTAATCTATACATAAATTTAGAGAAAAGTTTAAAATTGTGAAGATTGAAACTTTTCATGATTAAACACAGTGTATCTCTCCATTTATTTAGGTATTTTTCATGTCTATCAATAAAATTTATTTCTTTTATCCATGATGTTCTGAAAGCTTTGCTGCTGTTGGGAATTACAGTTCTGAAATTGTATTTTTGAATTGGTCACTGCCAGCATATAGAAATATTACTAATTTTTATGTTGATCTTCTACTTAAACATTTTATTTCTAAAACTTTGTAGAGTCTCTTGAATTCTTTACTGTAGAAAAAAAAGTTTACTGTAGAAAAAAATTCTCAAAGAAAGGAGTTTGCTCCCTTTCTTTCCAATATTTATACCTTTTGTTTCTTCTTCTTCTCTTACTGTGTTGGTTAGGAACTCCAGTAAAATATTAAGGAGAAGCATCAATAGCAGGAATCTTAAATTTGCTTCTAACTTTAAAGTTACACCACTAAGTACGCTGTTTTTAGTAGGTTTTTGAGAAATAATATTTTATCATATAAGGGAAAGATTTATTCAGTTTGTATTTTGGTAAGATCTTTGCCTTCTTTTAATATCTACAATGAATATTAAATTTTATTAAATTCCTTTTGTGTTTATTAAAGTGACCATATACCTTTGCTTTACTCTTTTTATCTCACGACTTACATAGAGATTTCCCGATATGAAATTATCCTTGCTTGTTTTAACATAGATATAAATTTCTTAATATATGTATTGATTTCATTTAATAAATATATGAAAGTATTATATACTTAACACCTAAATATAATGTTTAGATACCTAATATATTCAATGGTAATATAGTAGAATACATAGGGTTTTCATCATAATGGACTATTCTTGCATAGCTCTCATAAATAAGCAGCTAAACCATATACGTCACATATATTAATCTTATATATAGATATATATTCATTCTACTCTATTTAATATAAATGTTTGACTTCTGTATATAATACAATTCGTAATATTATATATAGGATTCTTGCATCTATGTTGATAGATAAAGCTAATCTGCAATTTTACTGTCTTGATCTGTTCTCATCTGATTATATTATCTAAATTATACTAACCTAAGAGAGTGAGCAGGACATTTTCCCTTGTTTTATAATCTGAAACAATTTACAAGACATATGTTTCTTGAAGGGTAGCACATTTCCTATAAAACTATTTTGCTGTTGTTGAAGGAAGAAGGGGTTTTAAAAATTGATTCCGTTTTTTGATGGTTATTAATTTATTCAGGTCTTCAAGTTTTCTTAAGTGTAGCAATTTGTAATTTCCTTGTCTACTTCCATTTCATCTACATTTTTCAAATTTATTGTCGTTACTCAGCATAGTTTTAAATGATTTCTTTCTTTCCAGAGTTATCTAGACTTCAGCCTTCTTTTCCTTTACTAATATCATTTATTTCCTTTGTCATCCCCATCTATGTGACCTGGGATTTGTCTATGCTATTGATTTTTTTAATAAAAAGGTTTTAAGCTTATTGTGCTTACTGTCACCTATTTATTCTCTACTTTATTTTCTGCTTCTAACTTTATTTTGTTCTTCACTTCACTTACTCTGATATACACTCATAATTTGTTTTGTTTTGTCTTGTCTTACACAGTTGCAGGATTACCTCTTACTTTCAGTAACTTTTTATTTTAAAATACCTTTACAGGGACTTCCCTGGAGGTCCAGTGGCTAAGACTCTGTGCTCCCAATGCAGGGGGCCTGGGTTCAATCCCTGGTCAAGGAACTAGATCCCACATGCCACAACTAAGAGCTTGCACGCCTCAGCTAAAGATCCCGCACACTGCAACAAAGATCCCGTGTGCCGCAACTAATACCTAGCACAGCCAAATAAATGTTTTTAAAAAAAACCTTTATATATTGACATAAACTTACCTCTGAATAATACTTTAGCTGCATCACACAAGTTTTACATGCAATATTCCTATTAGGATTCTAAATGTGTCAAAATTTCCTTGTGATTTCTTCTCCAATTCAAGTGTTAAAGACAGGAATGCTCATTTCCAAATTTATGTTCATTATCTTTAATTTTGTATTTCTAACTTTATTTTACTGTGGTTCGAAAAGGTAATCACATAATAATAATTCTAAATTTTAAGTGACTACCTGACTGAATGGGGAAAAAAACCACTCAATTACAAGCAAATGCCATAAAAATGATGCAGAAAAGTTCAATACAACAATTTGAAAAAACAAAATCTGGAAAATATTACAAGAAAACTTGTATGGCTTTGTCAATATCAACAACATAATTTAATATAAAAAGTATGATTGGAAATATAAAGACTACAGACAGAAGCAGCAATTTATCAAGACTATATAAAAACCATGAACTCATATGTATCCAATGACCACACACACACACACACAATTACAGTGAAATATTTCACACAATTTTCTCAGAAATTATCAGATAAAGAAGACCAAAACTGTAAGATATAATGTACATTTTCTCGTGTCCTTTAGATCTTTAATTTCTTTTTTAATGCCTTTGTAGTTTTTCTTGAATAGATACACAATGAAATTGAGTGACTTCTTTTTGTTGGACATTTAGCATGTTTCCAATTTTTTGCTTTTGCAAAGAACACTGTAATAGATATGCACTTCACACTATTTTGCTATAGATTCCTGTAGATTTGAATTTCTATGTGGTATTATCTTCCATCAGGCTGAACATCCTTAAGCATTTCTTATAGGGCAGGTCTGCTGTTGACAAATTCTTTCAGGTTTTGTTTGTCCAATAATTTTACCTTCGTTTTTGAAGGATCCTTTCACTGGATATATATTTCTTAATTTCAGCATTTTAAAGATGACATTCTATTGCTTTTCTGGACTTGTTTCTAAGAAGTCATTGTTAATTCGTGTTATTATTTCCCTGCATGTAAAAGCGTAAAGTGTCTTTTTCTCTTTACGCTTTCAAAACTTATCTTGAAATTTTACTCGGTAATTTTACTGTCTTCTGCTATGGTGTGTGTGTGTATCCTACTTGGGGTTTTGTGAGTTTCCTGAATCTCAGAAAAGTAATTTTTTAATCAAACTTGGGAAAGGGTAGCTATTATTTTTTCAAAATATTTTTCTGCCTCATCTTTTCTTCCTTCTGAGACCCCTATTGCACATATTTTAGGCTGTGTGATATTGTCCCACAGGTCCCTGATGCATTGTTCACTTTTCCTCAACTCTTTTTTCCCTGTTTTAAGTCTGGATAATTTTTATTCATCTATGTGCTTTGCCTCTTTCTTCTGTCATCTGAAACTGTCTATTAAGCACATCCTTTATTTTTTTCCATTTCAGCATTTTAGATCTAGAATTTCCATTTGTTTGTTTCCATAGTTTCCAGTTCTCTGAATAGATTTTCCTTTAAGAAAACCATATTTCCCTTTAACTCCTTGAATATATATTGTTTTAGTTCTTTAAATATATTTGTAACAGTTGTTTCACAACTGTATTGTTGATGATACATTGGAAAGATTCTAGATTGTATTACATTCCTCTGCAGAAAGTTGCTGTTTATTCAAGTATACAGTTAATTTATGGGTTAATCAGTTTGAATTTGTATAGGCTTGGTTTTGTACTTTCTTAGGGCAGACCTATGAAAATCCTAAACTCTTTCTTAATTAAATTTTTTTTTTACTTGGAAGGACTCATCTTCCAAACTCTGCCCTCTCCATAGATTTTGTCAGGTCTTGGCTTTAGACTTTATTAGGGAGGATCTCTAGAGTAGGTCCCTATTCTTAAGGTTTGGCCTTTTTGGTATCTCAGTCGCATGCCTGAGATATCAACAAGGAGTTAATGAGAACAGCTGAACTTGCCTTGTTCCCTAGCATTGTGTGACCTCTAGTTTCTCTGTTCTACTCTCATCTCTGATGAACTTGCTTTTCGGAAATCCTCAGCTTATCTTGTTCTGTGCAAATATAGCCCAACACTTAGTCACAGACTTCTAGGGAATTGCCATGCCTTCTTCTGGGGTCTCATCTCTGCACAGCTTCCTCCTGTCTCATGTCCTACTCACAGACTCCAGTCTCTTCAGCTTCCCAAACTCTTATCTCCACCTCCTCAGTTCAGCAAGATGACTGAACTCTGTTTGGACCGTAGCTTACTGCACCATGATTTAAAAATTGCCCTCAGGCAGAGATCTAAGACAATCACTCTTAAGTGTGGCCTACTTCTTCCGTTTCTCTTCTTCAGGGATCAGTCCTGTGCTTCCTGTTGTCCAATGCTTTATAAACTTCTGTGGGGTTTGTTTTTTTTTTAGTTAATAGTGGGAAGGCTAGTTCAGTACCAGTTTTCTCTATCTACCAGATACAGTATCTTTTTATTCTAGACATTTTATTTGATCTTTTTAATAGATTCTGCTACTCTAGTGACATTTTCCATCTTTTATTTTGGCCATCTTTATCTCTACTGTCTTGAATAAACTAATCACATTGATTTTAAGGCCTTTGTCAGCCAACTCACGATGGGTCTGTTTCTATTTTATGTATTATTTTCTCTCAGTTTTTGGTTAGATAGTCCTGTACTTTTGTTTAACTAGTATTCTTTTGAACTGATGTATAACAAAAAATTCAAAAATCTTAAGTTTACAATTAAATGAATTAACACATATGTGTAATGACTATCTAACAACCATTTAAATCAAGATAATAGACTATTTCTAGGTCCTGGAAGACTTGTTTATGCTTCCTCCCAGTCACTAGTCCCCTAGAGGTAACGACTATTCCGATTTTCTATCTCTACAGATCAGTTTTAAATCTTCATATAAATGAAATAACATTTTAGGTACTCTTTTGTATCTAGTATTATTCACTTTATGATGTCTTTAGATTCATCCATATTGGCCTGTGTATCAGTAGTTTGTGTTTTTTTTCTTCCCCAATGTGTGTGTTATTCCATTGTCTGAATTTACCACACGTTATTTACTATTCCATTCTTGATGGACACAACAGTTGCTTCCAGATGGGGGTGTTTAATTGTAGTTTCTATGATTATTCTGTGCATTACTTTTGACATATATAAGCTCTCATTTCTATTGGCTTCATATCAGAGAGTAAAGTTATTGGGTTATAGTGTATATGGATCCTTTACTTTAGAAAATATTTCCAAATAATTTACCAAATATTTTATTCTCATCACTGTAGAACCTGCTCTTTGGGAACTTACAGATAATCTTGTCTTGTGCAAGTACAGCCCAATTCTCAGTCATAGACCTTCAGGGAATCCCCAGACATAAGATATCCCACTTGTTCTACATCCTTTCCAACACCTGATATTATCAGTTGTTTTAATTTTAGCTGTTCTCAAGGGTATATAGTAGTATATATATAGTATATAGTGGTTTTATTTTGCATCCCTCTGATGAATAATGATATCGAGCACCTTTTTACATGTTCATGTCCAATTCCATCCATTTATTTATTTTATAAATATATAACAAAAATGCAGAGAGGCAAGCTGGTAGTAACTTCTTCTAAAGAAGGATTCCTTCCCCTTCACAGGGCAGGTAGAGTGGAGTTTAAAGTGATGATTTCTCTTGTAGGTGTTTTGTGTTCCTCTGACTGTAATCCTGTGGTGTGGAATATACTTGTTCCTCCAGGCCTTTGTCCAGCCTTATTTTGTTGGAGAACTCCTCTTCCCAGGCTCCTCTCTGTTGGAATCCTATCACCACCCTAGGTGATACTCAATGGTAGAATTCTTCAGTGGCCCCAGGTTCACACTCTTTCCTCTGATGGCCTTCCGTGGGCCCACAGGAAACACACGATGCCATGCATTGTTGGGTGCAGGGTTATTTTCAAATGCAGACCTTTACTTTCCCTTGACCCTGATGCCTTAGGTCAGCAGCACAGTCCTTTCTTTGAGATTCCTCAGACATGGATCTAACAGTGGTCAAACTCCAGGGGACATACATCTACTCCCCAGGTGGTTTCCCGTAAGATATTAAGTAATGGACCAGACACTTCCTCTCTTTTCCTACTTAGGACTCACAGCCCAGCTTTCACCAATTATATCCTCATAATCCACTCTTGACAGTTTTATGGCAAGTGGTTAAGGGTCTCAAGAATCATGAAGTCAGCTCAGTTACTTGCCTTGAAAATTTACTTTAAAGCTTAAAAGAGTCAACTTACTTTAAAATTTTATATCTGTGTTATTGTGGTAAGCTGAATAATGTCCCTACAAATATGTTTACAAAATTCTGGTCCCCAGAATTTAAAAAATATGTTACTTTACACAATAAAAGGAAGTTTGCTGAAGTGCAGAACCAAGATGGCGTAGAAAGACCCTGAGCTCATCTCCTCTCATGGGCACACCAAAACCACAACTATTTGCAGAACAACAACTGATGTAAAAGACTGAAACCTACCAGAAAAGATCTTCTACAACTAAAGACATAAAGAAGGAACCGCAATGAGGTGGGCGGGGGGACTCGCGATATAGTCAAATCAAGTCCCATGCCTCCAGGTGGGCGACCTACAACAAATAATTACAGTGCAGAGCTTCTC
>NW_021703781.1:26555697-26617097 GCF_005190385.1 Monodon monoceros
CTCCAGGTGGGCGACCTACAACAAATAATTACAGTGCAGAGCTTCTCCCTGTACTTAGGAGTGAGAGTTCTGAGCCCCATGTTGGTCTCCCTCACCCTGGGGGTCCTGCACAGGAAGATGAGCCCTTAGAGCATTTGGCTTTGAAGGCCAGCAGGGATTAATTGCAGGAGTCCCACAGGCCTGGGGGAAAGAGAGACTTCACTCTTAAAGGGCACCCACAAAATCTCACAGGCACCAGGACCCAGGGTAAAAGCAGTGATTCTATAGGAGCCTAGACCAGACCTACCTGCTGAACATGGAGAGTCTCCCTGAGAGGTGCGGGGCGTGGGGGTGGCCGCTGCGGCTTTTACCCTGGGGGCATAGACACTGGCATCAGCCATAATTGGAAGTTGGTTCTACCACCTGGAGGAAGCCAGCATTTGGGCGACATCTTGGAATCCTCCCTCTAGCTCATTGGCACCAAGACCTGGCTCCACCCAACAGCCTGGAGACACCAGTGCTGAGATATAGAGGTATCCCCCACTTTTCCAAAGTTTGCTTTACGTCACTTTACGTTTAGGAAAGACCTACATTAGCACCAATTTCAAACTGAAAGAAATCTGAAGATGTCTGCTTTTATGGAAAAGGTGAAAAACACAAAGCGCATCAGCGTTTTGCAGCGGGCCCTTAGAGAGGCATCCCTCACCCCAAGTAGTGAGAGTGGCACCGCCAAGCTCTTCCCGGAGCAACACTCCACATCTCAGTGTCAAGCCCCCATAGCTCTGAACTGTGTCTGTGAGCATCTGTGCCTCATCTCCGTTTATTTGGTGTGTCAGTTAGCAAGAGGTGTCCTAAGGTAATTGCCATTTCGCTTTATACCATTTTGGCTTATGAAAAGTTTCACAGCCTGGCTCTACTTTCAGTTAGTGGGGGAAACCTGTATATAGATATATGGGGAGACACAGCCTAGGCAGCAGTCACTGTTTTGGGGTCTCCAGAAGCCCAAGGTATGTTTTTAATAATTCATTTACCCTGGTTTTTCTGTAGAAGAAAGGAAAGCTGTTTTGTCCGAAAATGGATTTCTCGTGTTCTAGCCTAGGCTTCCCTTTGGCTGATTGCATTTGAGCTGTTTCCTAATGACTTTCTTCATCATGTGTCTAGAAAACCCATAAAAGAGCACATCCTCATTACGTGGAGATATTTTCTTAACTTTGAATGCCAGGTAGCCTCTTAAAAGCATTTCCAGCCTGTGTGTGTGAATTTACGTATGTGTATATATGAACGTTCTATGCACGTGTTTCATGTATATGTTTGTATACGCATGTAACATTTTGGTTCTCCCTACCTCAGCTACCCTCTCCCAGTGTCACACTCTTTACCTTGTAAACATCAGTCTACTACCTTCAGAATCTCGATTTTTAATATTCCATTCTTAAGAGACTGTGCTATATTTCCAGTCCTCACTTTAATAATTCCTTAGCTCTCATCTGACCTCATCAAAAGTTCTGTCTCCAATTCATTAATCCTACCATTCTCTAATAATCCTTTAGTTTTCTGTCCTTCCATTCTCTCCTTACGCAGGTAAGAGCCTGCCATCTATTACTACAATTCAGTGTTTGCAATCTCAGAAGTTTACGGGGTCAGGCAGAAAACGTGAACAAGTGAAACAGGCAAGACAGAACATAGCAAGAATGTGTAGGGACATGGGGAACCAAACTGTGTTCCATTGAAAGTCCTTCGAAGGCTTAGTTTTAATACAGTGGGCTAGCCAAAGAAAATCTGTCTCCAGGCTAAATTTGCCCATTCATCTCTCCCCTTATTTCCACTTATTGCTATCCTCCAAAACCTCAACTTTTGTTGAACTCACTCCCTGCTTTCTCCATGTCTGCATCCAAGTTGCTTCAGATTGTAGAAGGGAAAAATCATACAGTCAGGCTGACCATTCACTTTCAATTCACATCCTGAGGTGGGCACTCCACACTGAGCATCCATCCTCCCACACTTCCTAATAAACTTTCTGTTCCACTCTCAGAGGGGACAATTTCATACTTCCTCCTCTCCACATACCTCCTTATTGGGATGCTTTTAGCTGCAGTAATAGAGTTCTCACCCACAATGGCTTCTATTTATAATAAATCCTCTCTCTACCCTCAGTTACCTGTTATCCTATTTCTTTCTTTCATTGCAGTCATTATAATCTACAATCATTTGGTTTTGCTTGCTGATTTTTGGTGTTTGTTTTTTTTTTTTTAATTTCCCTCCAGCAGAACACAAACTCCCTGAGGGCAAGGACCATGCCTCTCTTATTCACCAAGTAGCTCCAGGGTCTAGAACAATGGCTGCCATATATTATTATAGCTACTTGTTAAGTAAGGAATTAACAAGGATGAGGACAAGGTTCAACATGTTTGAAATTCCGAGAAATTCGGGATAAAGCATTGTTTCAGGTAAGGTCTAGAATAAGGCTTGGCAAACTTTGTTCAACAAAGGGGCAGATAATAAGTATTTTCAGCTTTGCAGGACATACAGTCTCTGTCACAACTCTTCCATTCTGCTGTGACAGCATGAAAGCAGCCTTGAGTAATACACATTGAATAGGACTGTCCAGATTTGGACCACGGTCATCGTTTGCAGACCCCTGTTCTAGATGAACAGATTCTTCGTACAAACCAAAATCCTGGGCTCATACTATTACTTGTGGGTGCTCAAGAAACGATATATGCATGCCTAAATTCACATCTGTACGATCTACTGAAAGGCAGCACATCAGAGGGGTTGAGAGTATGGACCCCAGAGCCAGGTTGCTCTGTTCAAGTCCTGGTCTTCACATACGTGCTTTGTGACCATTCCATTTCCTCATCCTTGAAATAGGGATAAAAACACTGTCTATGTTTTAGAGGTAAATGAGGATTAAATGAGGTAATCTTTGTGAAACACTGAGAACAGAGCTTGGCTCATAAATGCTAAATGTATGTGTTGAGTAAATGTGGAATATGTTCTCGCTGAGCCCTTTGCAGACATCGTCACATTTCCTTCTCACGGAAGCCCAATGAGGTAGGTATAAGTATTATCTCCATTTTAAGGATATGGATAATGGGATTCAGAGACATTAGGTAGGATTCCATGGTCACAGTTAGTAAGCGGTAGTATTAGGGCCAGATGAATACATTTAGAAATAAAAAGCTCTGAAAAGTATAATGCACTTCTCATCCTCAATATCAATTCAAAATAAAGGTAACTAATATAGACTGGCTTCTGCCCTGGGTTTAAAACACAGCTGCAAATACTCTGACACAATTCTCATCAGGAGGAATCCCTTCCTCTTGAATCTAGATGGATTTGAGACCAGGTTCGTGCCCCGGTCCGGGAAGATCCCACATGCTGCGGAGCAGCTGGGCCCATGAGCCATGGCCGCTGAGCCTGCACGTCCGGAGCCTGTGCTCCACAACAGGAGAGGCCATAACAGTGAGAGGCCCACTGTTGGGGGCCTCTCTTTAATAGTGTTGCCCACTTTAATAGTGCAATCCCCATTAAATTACCAATGGCATTTTTCACGCAACTAGAACAAAAAAATTTTTAATTCGTATGGAAACACAAAAGACCCCGAATAGCCAAAGCAATCCTGAGAAAGAAAAATGGAGCTGGAGGAATCAGGCTCCCTGACTTCAGACTATATTATAAAGCTACAGTAATCAAACCAGTAAGGTACTGGCACAAAAACAGAAATATAGATCAATGGAATCAGATAGAAAGCCCAGAAATAAACTCACACACCTATGGTCAATTAATCTACAAAAAACTAGGCAAGAATAAACAATGGAGAAAAAACAGTCTCTTCAATAAGTGGTGCTGGTAAAACTGGACAGCTACATGTAAAAGAATGAAACTAGAACATTCTCTAACACCTAACACAACAATAAACTCCAAATGGGTTAAAGACCTAAACGTAAGACCAGATACCATAAAAACTCCTAGAGGAAAATGTAGGCAGAACTCTCTTTGACATAAATTGCAGCAATATCTTTTTGGATCCACCTCCTAGAGTGATAAAAATAAAAATAAACAAATGGGACCTAATGAAACTTAAAAGCTTTGGCAAAACAAAGGAAATCATGAACAAAACGAAAATGCAACCCACAGAATGGGAGAAAATATTTGCAAATGAAGCAACCGACAAGGGATTAATCTCCAAAATACACAAACAGCTCTTGCAGCTCAATATCAAAATAACAAACAACCCAATCCAAAACTGGGCAGAAGCTCTAAATAGACATTTCTCCAAAGAAGACATAAAGGTGGCCAAAAAGCACATGAAAAGGTGCTCAACATCACTAATTATTAGAGAAATGCAAATCAAAACTATAATGAGGTATCACCTCACACCAGTCAGAACGGCCATTATCAAGAAGTCTACAAACAGTAAATGCTGGAGAGGGTGTAGAGAAAAGTGAACCTACACTGTTGGTGGGAGTGTAACCTGGTACAAACATTATGGAGATTCCTTAAAAAACTAAAAATATTGATAGAACTACCATATGATCCAGCAATCCCACCCCTGGGCACATATCTAGAGAAAACCATACTTTGAAAAGTATGCACCCCAATGTTCACTGCAACACTATTTACAGTAACCACGACATGGAAGCCACCTAAATGTCCATCGACAGAGGAATCGATAAAGAAGACGTGGTACACAGATACAATGGAATATTACTCAGCCATAAAAAGGAATGAAATAATGCCGTTTGCAACAACATGAATGGACCTAGACATGATCATGCTAAGTGAAGTAATACAGAGAAAGACAAATCATATGATGTCATTTATATGTGGAATGTAAAAAAATGAGATAAATGAACTTATTTACAAAACAGAAACAGAGTCACAGACTTCAAAAACAAACTTACGGTTACAAAGGGGAAAGGTGGGGGGAGGGATAAATTAGGAGTTTGGGATTAACATATACATACTACTCTATATAAAACAGATAATCAACAAGGACCCCTACTGTATAGCATAGGGAACTCTACTCAATAATCTGTAGTAACCTATATGGGAAAAGAATATGAAAAAGAATGGATATACATATATATATAACAATCACTTTGCTGTACACCTGAAACTAACACAACATTGTAAATCAACTATACTCTAATATACAATAAAAAGTAAATTAAAAAAAAAAAAAAGGAAGCTCAAGCCACCTGGAGAGGCTGTACCTAGCTGCTTAAGTCAGTAGTCCCATCTGAGCCCAGCCTTGGAGTCACCCCTGCCCAGGAGCCAGACACGTAAGTTGAAAGCCTTCAGTCCCCAGTTATGGAGTAACCCACAGACATTAACTCTCCCCAGCTGAGGCCCCAGACATCATGGAGAAGACAGACCATTCCCACTGGGATCTGAGTTCTTGAACCACAGAATACATGAACATAATAAAATATTGATAACTGGTGGTTTATGTGACTAAGTTTCAGGGTGCTTTGTTAGCACATAGACAGAACAGCTTTTTTCCCAGATTTTCCTAAACTAGAATTATAATTAAGTTCATCATTGCTGGTCTTCCTTCATTTCTCAGCGACCTTGCTTTGCTGCTACCTTGAAAGTCTTTTGAATCACCCAGAATTAGAAAGAGCTTGGGGCTTCCCTGGTGGCACAGTGATTGAGAGTCCACCTGCCGATGCAGGGGACACGGGGTCGTGCCCCGGTCCGGGAAGATCCCACATGCCGCGGAGTGGCTGGGCCCGTGAGCCATGGCCGCTGAGCCTGCGCGTCTGGAGCCTGTGCTCCGCAACGGGAGAGGCCACAACAGTGAGAGGCCCGCGCGTACCACCAAAAAAAAAACAAAAAAAAAAAAGAAAGAGCTTGGATTTGTACCCAGGAGGTCTTCCTTTGGAGAAGGCTGCTGACCCCTACACACTACTAGATGGTCACAAGCAAATCATTTCATTTCTTTGGGTCAGTTTCCTCTTCTAAAAGCCTGCTTTGCAGGATTGCCATGAGAATCATGATACCATGGGCATAAAACTGCTTTCAAGGAATTTAGACTCCAGGCTTACGGCAAGAGACCTGGGGCAAAGGGTAGTTTTAATCTTTCTGGAGTTCCGCTCTTACAAAGAAGCACATTTGCCCAAACAAATCCATAGTGCTGATGTCACAGCCATCAGAAGAACAAGCACGCTTCTCACCATACGCTGGGGGCTCCTAAAGGGGTGTGTGCACGTGTATGTAATTTTATAGTGGGCCAGCCTGGTGATTTTGAAACAACTCAAGTGTCTGACGTGAAAGTGAGTGACAGTACTTGGAACCAGGGCCATGAAATGCAAGTACACTGCAAATCACTCGGTCGTGCTGTCAGGGGAATCGTAGTCACCATATATATTTTCTTAAATGTAGTTTCCCAGCAAACCTTTCATAAAATTCACGACTGTGACTGACCTCTGCTACGTGCTTGCCTCCACAGCTTCCCCTTTCCCCTCCAATATAACGCGGGCTTGTAATGCACTTGTGGCAAACACCATTGACTGGCTGCTGAATCGCCATTTCCAGCACCCTTCTCGCTTTCTGCCTCCTTCTAGAGAATCCTGAAAGCTGATACTTGCCATCCCAACTTCCCATGCAGCTAGGGGCAGCCAGCGTCCGTGAGGAATAAGCAAAAGTCTTTTGGGAAAGGTCATTCGTAAAATATTTTTCTTTCCTGCTATGACGATACATAAAGTCACATAAAGCCGGCACAGCCTTTCCCGCTTACCTTTTCTCCTGCCTTGAATGCAGAATGGATGCAGCTGTAGCAGCCACTTTGGGATAATGAGGGCAACTCCAAAAGCAGTATCTGCTCTGATTTCTTTGAACCAACCACCTTTCTCTGGAAGAAAACACAGGTCCAGTTTGTGTAAGCCACTGGAATTGTATTTTTCTTTTACTTGCAGATGCAGAGAGTTCTAATATAAAACTTGTACCATGAGCAGCTGAACCCTTGTCCTATGTGAGCAGGTACCTTTCCTTTCCCTGCCCCTTATGAGGAAGGTAAAAACAAAAACCCTTGAATGTAAAGTCACACTAAGAGGCCACGGATTTCTCTGCCTCTACGGTCCACGACCTCACAGACAGTCCCTCCAGTAAGGTTCTGCCACTCTGCCTAGACCACTGCCACAGCCTCCCTGATTTTCTTCAGTTCCTACCCCGGTGCCCTCCCGTCCTCCACACTGAAGCCACAGAGGTCTTTCCAAAAGCCAATGTCCACCCATGTATTCCTGCTGAAGGGAGCAAACCAGGGCTTGCTCATGAAATCCTGAACTTCTTCACTCCGCTGAGAAGGTTTGCCTTGACCTGGCCTCTGGGTCCCTCTCCAGCTTCTGTTTCAAGCAATTTTTTTGAACTTTCCCCTCTCTATTCTCAGATCTTCAAACTCAGCTTCAGCCACACTGAACTTAAAAATCCCCCCTTCTGGGCTTCCCTGGTGACGCAGTGGTTGAGGGTCCGCCTGCCGATGCAGGGGACACGGGTTCGTGCCCCGGTCCGGGAGGATCCCACATGCCGCGGAGCGGCTGGGCCCGTGAGCCATGGCCGCTGAGCCTGCGCGTCCGGAGCCTGTGCTCCGCAACGGGAGAGGTCACAACAGTGAGAGGCCGGCGTACCGAAAAAAAGAAAAAAAACACAAACAACCCTTCCTTACACACACACACACACACACACACACACACACACACACTCCGCTCTACATTTGTTCCTTCCTCCACAGGCTCCCATAGTACTCTACACCAGTATTTGGAGCAGCAAATACAAAGTACAAGTAAATATCTTTCCCACAAGATGGTATGCCACCTAAGGGCAAGGCCTGAGTATATCTTGTTCACTGTTGTGATGCCAGTACGGGTATTCTGATCAACTCCTATGCGCCCCATGGACGTGGGACGAATCCTCCACCTTAAATAGTAGGTGGCTGAGCACCCAGCACCAGACAGATTATTAGCCATAAATACTCACAGAGAAGGGGAGGAGGACACCTCAGGCCAGGCAGGACCACACAAGGATTGCACTTGGGAGGAGAGAAAACCAGCAGGGACTGTGGGATTCAGGCTTGGTGGTGAAGAGAGTGAGATAACCGTTCGTTCACGTGGAGGGATGTGATTGGCTTGTTTGAATAATTTCACGATTTGATGGGGAGGTGAAACCTATTAGGCTGAAGACCAGCTAAGGCACAGCTGATTCTGCTGATTGGGGAACTTGTCAGGGAGGGAGGCTTTCCTGCTGGGCTGGGGAGGTGGGGCACATCTGGCAAGGACAGGGAAACTCATAGCTAGGCATTTGGGGCCGAAAGAGGCTCAAAGTTGTCAAGGCAGCACTTGAAATTTTAGATTTTACAATACAGAAGAGAGAAGAAGGGAAGAGGGGAAAGGAGGGAGGAAGGAAGAAAATTTCTCTTTATAGTCTGGCCTGACTTAATTCAGTGGTTACTGTGATAGACTATTTCAAGACCAAAAGTTAGGGTGACTTTTCAGTTACCACCTGGAGCACTTATTAATTGGCTGGCCCCAACCCCATTCCTAACCTCCTTTTCTTTATCTATTTTCCAGCGAGGTCTGGTCATGTGTCAAAGTGCTGGCCAACGGGACATGTGTAGGATCATGCTGTGGGATTTCCAGGAAAGTTTTTGCTGCTTGATTTAGGCAATATCCTTTTCTCCTTATTCCTCCTACTTTGTTACTGCTGGAATGTAGATATGATGGCTAGAGCAGCAGCAGCCATCTTGTAGCCACCAGAAATAACCAGGAGAATCATAAAGATGTGCAACATCTCAAATAATTTGCCTTTTATTCATTACTTCTCAGGAAGCTTTTATGTAATTGGGTTTTACTTTTTTCATTTAGGATTTAATCAAATATTTTTCATATGCCACTCAGTAGTCTTCAATAAGTATCACATTGTCCACATAGCAAGAACGAAAACAGGAAATGAGAAATGGAGTCTTCAGTTGGGAAATCAGTGAAGCATAAAGTATGTTGTGTGGTTGCAATCCAGGATGAAGCCATGGACACTGAGTTGACCCTAGGCCCTCTGTTACAGAATGCCTGCCTACAAGGTGGAAGTGGATACAAGAGAGCCCTCTTCAGCTAGATAATCTTACTCTTCATTTTTTCTAGCTATTTTTTCCAACTTTTGTATAGCGTAAAACTATTTCTATGTGAAAAAATAAGTTTTAAAAATTGCTCTTACTGAAGTTGGGAGTAGGGTGGGGTGGGGTGGAACTGGCCCTATATTCTCTGTCCTTCCCTTCCTGCCCCCAGTGGCAGCCCTTGAGAATGTTCAGTGGATGTGAAGGGAATCATAGACCATCCCACATCATTCCTCTGAGCAAAGCAAGGCAAGGGTAACTCACAGTCCTCTGAGAATCTGATGAAATCTACTGACCCTCTTCTTAGATAAAAAAAATGCCCACATAAAACTGCTCACAGTTTCAGAGGGTTAAGAATCCCACTTTTAAAACAACAGTGAGGGGCTTGGGCTTCCCTGGTTTGCACCTTGGTTAAGAATCCGCCTGCCAATGTAGGGGACACAGGTTCAAGCCCTGGTCTGGGAAGATCCCACATGCCACAGATCAACTAAGCCCATGCACCACAACTACTGAGCCTGCGCTCCAGAGCCCACGAACCACAACTACTGAGCCTGAGTGCCACAACTACTGAAGCCTGCACGCCTGGAGCCCGTGCTCCGCAACGAGAAGCCACCACAGTGAGAAGCCTGCACATCACAACGAAGAGTAGCCCCTGCTAACCGCAACTAGAGAAAGCCCACATGCACCAACAAAGACCCAATGCAGCCAAAACTAAAACTAAAAATAAAATAAATTTATTTTTAAAAATTAAAAATAAAAACAACAGTGAAATTCAGGGGCCATAACTGCCTCTTTCTAATTTCCTTCTGCTACTTTTTTGCTGCTGTTTCTCTACTTGTATCAGTCTGTTCTTTAGAATTATATTCTTGGATCCCAGCCTATGACTGGACATCCAGATGTGCCAAGGGTCTCAGGAAGTGCAGAGGTAGAGTCACTGTGGGACATTGTCTTCCTACCAGTGAAACTAAAGTTGCTTATATCCAACAAGAGTTAAAGATTAGGGATGAAGAAATTGGGTAAACATGACTGTGGATGGCCCCCAACTACACTGAGTGCCCCATAATTCACATGGGAACTCTCTTTCCCCATCCAGGTGTTGTGAACCTCTGTCCTCACACAACTTCCCCCCAAAGAGTCCCCATGCTCTAGGGGACTCCTCACACTACAGAATATGCCAACTCTCTGGGAAAACCATCAGGTACACATCTGTTCCTCTCCTTTCTGGGCTTCATCCTGCTTTCCCCTGCAAGGATTCTATTTATCTTTCATCAAGCCCCACTCTACCTTTGTGAAGATGAGCTTTTTCCTGCATCGATCTTCATCTAGACTCAGTCCCCAGCTCCTAACCTGCTCATCGTCTGGGCTCCTCTGCAATTATATTTCTCCATGTGCAAAGTCAAAGTTAGAGATGCATGGAATAATAGGCCAAGGAAGAAAGGCTACCAAGTGAATCAAAAAGCCAAGACCTAAACTTGATAGATCAGACAGTAAGTACAAATTGAGTTCAGAGGAAAGCAGAATTAACAAGGGCTGTGTAAAGCAGGGTAAGGGGTCACAGTGATGCCTGGATTTAGGTGAAGCCTTGAAACTACTAGGCTTTATTTAAGAATTTATAAAGCTTACCACGTGTTAAGCTCTGCACCACATATCTCACTACAGAAGCTCTTTCAATCCTCACAGCATCTCAAGGGAGGAATTATTATTATGCTGATTTTGCAGATAAGGAAACTGAAGCTCAGTATCACAGAGCTGGGATTTGACCCAGGTCCGTCTGATGCCAAAGCTTTTTACGGACTCCAGAACACGTGATTGATGGTGCCTGGCACGTAGGAGCTGCTCTACGAATATTTGTTAAATGCGTGGAGTGAGAATTAATGAATGAAGCACTTATGTGAGAATGAGAAGGCTCATATATCTTGTCATGTGGATTATACATCCATGGTGGAGGGGGGAAGCTTCCATGCAGGAAGTGGTTGGTCAGCTACTGAATCGCTGATACTTATTGAGCACTTACTATGTTCTAAGGGCTTTAACACTTCAGGACAATCCTCTGAGTCAACAGAAATATACTGAGCACTAGACACTCTGGCCGGCCCTGTTTTGGGCCCTGAGGATGGCAAATTACCCTCAGGCGTTCTCAGCCCAAATGCAGAAGAAAGACCTGTACTATACCTCACACCACAGGTAGGGCTACCTGAGGGTTTAATTTACGTACTCTCCTCACCCTCTACAATCGTGAACAATCCATCAGGAGTTAGATTTCTTTGGCTCTGGAGATGTTAGAGTGGTCCATGGGCTCTGAACATAGTTGGAATCCACCCCCCCTTTCCCAGTTCTCACAAACTCCTCGTAATAGACTCCCATATAGTGCGAGTAATTTACAGTATAATGAATTTGTTTTATTGTGGTTCAGTCTGGGCACTGCGGCCCCTGGCTGCCTTCCTGTTGTTTTATTTACTCCTCAGCCATTCTCATTTTTGTAGCTATTCCCTTTAACTCTCTTTTTTCTGTAAGGTCATTCTAAGGACAGGATGTTGCAATGGCCAAGATGAGCTGTGAACAAGTGCAAGCCAGGTGTGTGTTGGTGATTCTCTCTCTTCTTTCGGGCTCTCTGAAATCTGGCGCATGAAGAAAAACATCACACGCTCAAGATTTAAAGCCCAAATTCCGATTTTGAGGTTGGTGTCATTCAGATGGATGCTCAAGATTTAAAGCCCAAATTCCGATTTTGAGGTTGGTGTCATTCAGATGGATGCCCCTGAGCCCAGGCACAACAGAGCAGCTCCTGGGAGAGATAAGGTGACTCAGTGTCATACCTTAGTGAGCTATAACTCACAAGGGGCTGGGGAGACATTTTTGTAACCACTAAGATGTGTAAGGCCAGCCTCAGCCCTATATATTGCTGTTTTCACAATGGCTGTTTCCTGGAGAATCCATCTCTTTCACCACAGGGTGCTAGGGGCATTGAGAATGAGTCAGTTTGCTATGCTGGCCTTGTTAACACCTGTGGCAGGACATTAGTACAGGATAATAATAATCACATTGGTGTTAAATATTTGCAGTGTTAGGGCAATAACTTTGAATCTCAACTCACTGCATTTGATGAATAGGGATGCTGATGGTGGCACCAAGGAAGATGCCAGCCTTCTCATCCAGACAGTATAAACACTCCCGTGCTCAATGCTTTATTTATATGTGAATACAATTAAGATTAGCTTCTAATTATTTCTGGCACATGCTCTTTAATGCCAGAGCCTTTAAGTCACAGCGGTCAAAGGGTAATGCATCATAACAGGTTATAACATCCCCAAGGATTTCTTGATTGACATAAAAATGTTTTTTTTTCCTCCAACTGATTGACACTATGGCAGGTGTGAAGTGATGGCCAAGCTTCTAGCTGTCCATTAAAAGATCTTAAATCAAGGAGGATGTGACTTCAATAATTAGCTTCCACATTTGAGGGTTGAGACCAGCTGGGCTATAGATAGTGTTCTTTTAGGAGTTAGGGTATGTCAGGGATGGTGGGACAGTTTTTCAGTTGAGTCTCTCGGTGCAAGCAACTTGAGAAATTGGTTTCCAAAATTTCTGGAGTGTCTTTTTTATTTTCCTGGAGGAACATAAATTACAATAAAGCAACAGGACGAACTCAAGCTAGGGGTAGGAAATGTGCCAATAAGAAGAGTTAGCCTTTGTCTTTGTAGAAACCCTGTGCAAACAGGTGGGGAAATGTGTTTACCTTCAAATACTGGACCACATATTTCAACCATTCATTGTTAAAGTGAACAGATGTTGTGTCTCAGGAACTACAATATACTGTAACCAAATGGGCATATTTGGGAAGGGTTGCAGAACTAGCATCCCACTGTGTTCTAAAGCTCTGTGTGCCAGGAGGACAACATTCCCTTGACCTTCCACAACTAGTCTCCCATTCTCCTGCAACTTGATCTATATCACTGCTTTGATTTGGACAAAGGGTCTTCAAATGCATGTTTGTTCACTGGAATGTTGGAAGTTTTGGAGGCAAGAAATCCATGGATCTGAAGTCTGCTGTCCCCTCAAGAACTCCTGGGGAAAAAGGACCTGGATTTTCCTTATGTTTGGGACAGATAAGCCAATAAGAGGAAGGAAGTAATACGAAGTAAAGATGATTCTAACATCCTGGAAAGGCAAACCATATATTTTGCTTAAAAATTAAATCCAGGCATACCTGTTCAATGTGTGCGATCGAGTTAACAGTTCTTAATCTTCCTGCCTTCAAGTTCCCTACCCAGCTAAACCGAATAAAAATTCACAGTGTCTCCTCTGCATGCTGATGCTATAATCAAAAGAAAAAAGGCTTTTCAAGGAGCTCACTTTGTAATGAAAGAGTAAGATATAATACATAAACCAAATAATGAATCCTTAGTGCTAAAGCACCTGGAAAATGCATTCACCAAGGGGCGTGGAAGTACACAGAAGGAAAGGATTAGTTTCTCAGGAAGACAGAAATGATCTACAAAGCCAAGAAAGGCTTAATAGAGAAATTGATACTTAAGCTGAGCCTGAAAAATGAATATGATTGTTCCAGGTAGAAAACAAACAGGAAAGTGGGAAATTCCCAGCAGCGTGCCTAAGGTGGTGGCATCACGTGATCTTCACCCATTGGGATGTCCCAGCAAGGCAGAGAGGAGAGCAGCAGCGAAGCCTCCAAGGGCACATTCATTTCCTCAGGAACTGCTAGTTGAGAATCTACTATGTTTCAAGCACTGGACTATTCAATAAACACTATGATGATGTTGTAAAAAAGTTTTTTTAAAAAATTAATGGAAACCTCGATTAAATAGAGTCAGGAGAACAGAGAGGGAGGGAGCCCAACAGGATAAAGAAAGACTCATCTTCTTTCCTGGCAGGGACTCAACTAATGAAAAGCCATGAACTCTTTGTTCACTACAGCCCTCCCAACTTCCTCCTTCCCTCTATAAAAGAGTTCTCTTGCCCTTGCCCTGCAAGGACTTGCACGTGGCTCACCATGGGTGCAGATTCCAAATTGTAATCATTTGCTGATCCTAAATATACTCATCTTTGTTGGAGAAATATCTGGGCAGCCTATCTGTTTTAGGTCAAAATTTTGGTGGCCCATACAAGAACAGGGAAGACCCCCAAAGGCTCCAGGCTGGTGAGCAAACAGGTACCATATCCACAGCTGAGCCCATTGGTACTCACTGCTTCTCTCACTGCCAACCCTAGAGCTCAAACGTATGTCTTTCTCCTGGATCCAAGCTCATTCCCTTTTTGCATTTGAAGCTCTCCAGACTTTTTTTTTAGGATCTATTTTAAGGTTTTCTCTTTCTGGTTAAGGTCTTGTTCTGTATGCAAGTATTCATTTGGCACTTCAGCCTGATTCTCAGGTCAGACTATTTCAGCTGAAGCTGACTGAGAAGCCATCAGCCCATTCCTTCGGAATAGAGGCTGTTCTCTGGAAACTGGCTGAAAAAGTCTTTGACCTGGCTTCTCCAGGACCAAGCTATTTCCTTAGAACTGGCTGGTATTAGCTTGCAGGCTGAGTTGCAAGCTGTTTGAATTGAGCTGTTTGTGGTGTAAGTTGTTTAGGCTGTTTGAAAATTGTTCTTTTACTCTGGAGAAAATTTTCTGAGAAATGGAATTTCAGTTATCTAAGTATTTTGAGGGCACCCCTCCTACAGGGACTCTGGCCGATTTTACATTTAAGCACTGCAGTCTTTCCTCATGTGCATTTCCAACTAAATGGACCAGCCTGACCAAATGCAGTTCAGAATACCAATGGACATTATGGGGAACGTTTGAAATCCCCAAACTTAATTTCCTTAAAACCAAACTGGATTGCAATAACTTCAACATTTCCGGAACGGAGTGGTATGCCTATTTTGATTGATAGTTTGAGGCTTCCAAACTTTATCAGGTGCCTGAAATTGCCTCTCTGAAGAATAAGAGTTTAAGATTAACTGAGGCAAACCAACAAAGAAAGATAAGACGCTTCCTGAAACCCCAGACTCTTTTCCTTGTCTTCTTTGCCTCAGGCTCTCCCTCCAGCACAATCTTATGTCTCTCCCTTGGCTCCATGGCCAGGCTCTGCCGCTGGAGCCATCTTCCTCTTCCCTGCCTATGATGCCTCCTCTATACCTTAAATTCCCCTGTATTAAGTTTCTCACCAGAACTTCCCCTTTTCTCGGAAATTCTTCCCACTACCTATTCCTCTGAACGTGTCAGACCCTATCCCTTTAAACATAAACCTCCTGAGATCCAGAAGCTAAACCCTTTATTTCTTATATTCCCTGGACTGAAGCTGAACTGGGAGCCACAGTCAAAGATTTCCCCAAAGTAACTGAATAACTTCATCGACTTTTTGAGGAACTTAATAATAGTCATTCAAACTTAGCAGCCGAGTCTCTCTGACTTATGCTACCTGGTTCATATGCTTATTGGTGGAGGCCAGGATCAGCATTGGATGAAAAACACTAACTGGGAAAATCCTGGAAGATCTCTAGAATTACGACCGGGGAGCTCGCTGACTTCCATGACCAGGCCCAGGCAATCACTAGGCAACTTCATCAAGCAGTTCCTAGAGCCTTTCGAAAGCTTGTTGATCGGAACAAAATTCAGGCTTGCACACAAACGTCTTGTGAACCCGTTCATGATGATTAAAATCAACTGCAGATTATTTTTAAAGAAAGTTCTGGTCTTCCTTCAGGTGTTGATTCTACCTGCATAGCTTTTAACTCTATGCTTATTAATGGGCTGAACCGGGACTTTTCTCTTCCATTCAAGCGGACCAGGATGGAATGGCAAACTGTGTCCACTCCAGATTCAGTGAATCTGGCAAACCAGCTCTCCCACACTCTAGATAAGTCACCAAAATGGAAGACCATCAAAATTCTTAATCGTCAACCCCAGCAGAGGAAGGTTCCTAAACAGAACCAAAACCCTTCCAGTTTCTGTTATTATTGCAAAGAGCCAGGACATTGGGACTGTTACAAATCTAAGTGCCTTAGGCACTTTCAACCCTCTAACCAGCCTTTCCAACGCCCTCCCAATTCTAATGACGGGCTCTGAGGAAGTACAGGGACTTTTCCCAATCTTCCCTCTTAATCAGCTTGGAGAGACATTTCTCCAGAGTGGGGATGAATCTACTCCAGTCCTTACTGACACCAGAGCCACACGCCGGGTGCTCAACCCCACTATTATAAAGCAGCCCCTGCCTTGGAGTTCAGAAACAGTTCAAATAGTGAGGATCTCTAATGCACCTCAAGAGGTTCCTGTCCCTGAGCCTATTCCATTTTTCTTAGACCCTTTAAGAGATACACAGTTTTTTCACTTTAGTTCCTCAGCCCCTTTGCATTTATTAAGCTGAGACTTCTTAGAGAAGTATCATGCCAGAATTTCTTTCTCTCAAAAGGGGAAGCAATTCTAAAATTTGGCAGTAGTCACCCAATCAGCCAACTAGGTGAATTAAATGACCCTTTCACATGTTTTATTTGTTCCATCGTTGATGGTACTAGAGTTGATTCTGAAAACAGTGACCATCTGTCCCTACTGAATCAGCTACCACCTTCCTTATGGGCAAAATCTCCAACTGTATTGGCAAAATTCACAGTGCACCTCCCGTCGAGATTCAAAGAGATCCCTCAAAACTCCTTCCCAGAATTAATCAATACCCAATGAGTAAAGAAGCCTTCAAGGCATAAAGTCCATAATAGAAGATTACAAGTCTCTAGGCCTCCTTGTCCCTTGCACTAGTCCCTGTAACACCCCTATTTTACCGGTGAGAAAACCTATGGCCAAGGGTGGAGATTTGCTGAGGATCTCTGAGCACTAAGCTACCTCGTCATCCCTGGACACCCTGTTGTTTCTAACACTCCTGCCTCACTAGCATGCATTCCCATTGGATGTAAATTCTTTACTATAACTGATCTATGCAGTTCGTAGATAATATTCTTTAATATTTCAGTTGATGAAGCTAGCCAATACCTTTTGCCTTCATTTGAGGAAAAAAAATCACCTGGGACAGTAATGCCTGAAGGTTTCACTGAGAGTCCTTTGTATTTCTCACAAATCCTGAAGGCTGATCAGGTTAATATAAAGTTCCCTAGAGGTTCTGTTTTGTTGCAACATATGGATGATTTGCTTCTTTGCTCTCCTTCTCAAGCCTTCTCACAGGAAGAGCATCCGCTTGCTAAAGCTTTTAACCTTAAAGGGACATAAGGTCACCAACATTTTTTTTCAGTTTTCTGTAACCTGGGTTTGATATTTAGGGCATCTGCTACCAGAATTAGGGATACATCTAGACCCAGATAGACTTCATGATGTCTTAAGTTTCCCCAAACCCAAAACTGAGTGCCAACTTTGAAGTTTTCTTGGGCTATATGGTTATTGCCAAAATTGGATTCCAAATTTCTCTCTTAACAGCCAAACCTCACTATATTTTACTAAGCTATAACAACCCTGACCCAGTTTTATGGGGAAAACTGGACAACATAGCTTTCAAGGCCTTAAAGGAGAGTTTGATGAACCCACATGCCCTTGGGCATCCCAATTATGAGATTCTTTTTCCTTTTGTATATGAAAGGGAAGAGAATGCTCTTTGGGTACTCACCCCAAAACACAGGGACCACCATCAGCCCACAGGGTGTCACACCAGTAACTGGCCCCTGTGGCGCGAGGATACCACCCTTGCCATAGACCAACTATGACCATTGCCCTTTTGATTAATACCACCTAGGAAATTGTGGTGGGATCCCCTTTAACTGTTTTTGTATCTCATGTAGTAGAAGCCCTCCTGAATTCTCCTCACACTCAACATTTCTCAGTCAGCCGCCTCACTTCCTATGAAGTCCTTTTGTTAACTACTCCTCACATAATCCTTTTATGTTGTAGTAACCTTAACCCAGTTACTTTTCTCCCGTCCATCATTCACAAAATTCCTCATGACTGCTTAACGCTAACTGATCACCTCCTGACTCCTTGTGCTGATTTACAGGAAGCTCCTCTGAGTAAACTGACTTCTCCTGCTTCTCTGATGGTTCCTATTTAAAAGGTGACAATGGCAAATATCGCGCCAGGTGTGCTACTGCAACTGCTTTTTGACGTTGTTGAGGCAGCATCTTTACCTATGGCTACTTCTGCCCAACAGGCTGAATTATACACTCTTACAAGGGCTTGTAGCCAAGGACAAAAGTGCCAATATTTATACAGATAGTAGATATGCTTTTGAAGTAGCTTATGATTTTGGAATATTGTAGAAGCAACGTGACTTCCTTACTTTCAGCAGAAATAAAGTTTAACGTGACCCTTATGTTCAGGAATCGTTGGATGCAATACTTTACCTGCCACTTTAGCTATTAAGATTCCAGAGCATTCTAAACTTTGACTCTCTGGGAGGTAAAGGAAATCACCTTGGTGATATTTCCTCAAGGAAATAAAAGGGGCTAACAGCAGCCAAGCCTCTGTCATGGTCCAAAGGGATGTTTCCTCAAATGATAGCTTTAGAAAAGTGGCTAGAGAAGCCAAACAGTTGGACCCAGAAAAGGAAAAACAAGAGTGGAAATTCAACAATTGCTGGTTTGATAAAAAGAGAAAGCTCTGGTTTGGACCAAAGAACAACCCCGTCCTTCTGGAGACTAAAATTCCCACTTCTCAGCAATGTGCATGCATTAAACCATTGGTCTACTGGCAAAATTATAGCATTCATGAATCAATATTGGTGGGGAAACATTAACAAGGCCACGAAAGGTACCTTCCTCACTTGTCCCACTTGTCTGAAATACAACTCAGGGAAGCTTGTTGTACTGCTCCCAGATATTTTAAACTGCCTAATGGACCACTGGAGGTCTGGCAAATGGATTTCATACAACTTCCTCTGTCTCATGGATATAAATATGTTTTAGTCACAGTCTGTTTTCACACTAGACTGAAGACATCCCTTGCAGACAGGCTACTGTCTCTTCTGTGGATAAAGTCCTTATGGGAAAAATTATCTTTACCTATGGAAGTCCTCTTGAACTTCACAGTGATCAAGGAACCCATTTTACTGGGCAGATACTTGGAAAAGCCTGTACTGTCTAGCCAGTTTTACAGCACTTTTACTGTGCTTACCGCCCTCAGTCCTCTGGTTTATTCTACTGCACTAAAGGCATTATTAAGACTATTGGTAAAAATTGTAGAAGCCCTCCAAATACCTTGGGCAAAAGCATTGCCATTGGTCCTTCTAAATCTCAGATTTACCCCTTTTGGAGCTCATAAAATCTCACCCTTTGAGATGGTCATGGGATGCCCAATACACTTGGCTCCTTCTTCTTTTGACTCACAACTTACAGAAGGAGAGATCCTACAACATTATAAAGGTCTAATTGCTTCTATTAAAAATAACCATGCTTTGGGACTTCCCTGGTGGCGCAGTGGTTAAGAATCCGCCTGCCAATGCAGGGGACATGGGTTCGATCCCTGGTCCGGGAAGATCCCACATGCTGTGGAGCCACTAAGCCTGTGCACCACAACTACTGAGCCTGCGCTCTAGAGCCCACGAGCCACAACTACTGAAGCCCATGTACCTAGAGTCCGTGCTCTGCAACAAGAGAAGCCACTGCAACAAGAAGCCCACACACCACAACGAAGAGTAGCCCCCGCTCGCCGCAACTAGAGAAAGTCTGCGCACAGCAACGAAGATCCAACGCAACCAAAAATAAATAAATAAATAAAATTGATGCTTTTAAAAATAAATAAATAAATAAGCATGCTTTGGTAAAGCAATCTTTTCACAGTGCCCTCCCTAGAGACAAAGACCTTAAGCATCACACCTTACCTCCTGGAGGTTTTGTCCATTGGAAAAGATACCTCCAGAAGAACTCGCCTCAACCTTGCTGGAGAGGCCTCTATCAAGTACTGCTAACCAACCCTTATGCCACCAAACTCCAAGGAATATACTCTTGGATTCACATGACACACTTAAAGAAAGCACCAAACCCTGACTGGCCTGCACATCATCTGGTGATCTGAAAGTACAGATTTCCCAGAATTGAAGCACATGACATCTGATGGGACAGCTTTCCCAAGATATCCCGACCAGGCCCCTTGGAAGTTGGTCACCAAATCTTTGATGATGATATATAACACTTCAAGATCTCCAACGTCTGTGATAAAAAGCGCTCGAAAGTTCTCCCTCCTACCCCTCCTCGTCACTCAAATGTTACCTCAGTAGGCTTCCAGTCTGTACGCTTTCCCTCCCGTGTGAAACAGTACACTCAGGCAAGGTCCCTCCTGGCACTGAGGGACAAAAAGCCACAGAAACTGGGAAACCTGACTCCTGATTAGTGATGTTTTTAGAGGAAGATCTTGATCGAAAGGGAGAAGTGTACAAAAATAATAATAAACAGAAACCTCAATTAAATAGAGTCAAGAGACCACACTCTCACTCCCTGCGGGGATAGCAGAGCCCAACAGGGAGAAAGAAGATGCCTGGCAAGAACTCAGCCAATGAAAAGCCACGGACACTTTTGCTTACTATAGCCCTCCCAACTTCCCTTTCCCCTCTATAAAACTGTTCGTTCCCCTTTTCCTTGCCAAGCAAGGACTAGCACATGGCTTGCCATGGTCGCAGACTCTAAATTACAATTCTCTGCTGATCTCGAATAAACCCATCTTTGCTGGAGAAGTATCTGGAAGTCGACTCGTTTTAGGTCAACAGCGTAGACAGGGTACTGCTGCTTAGCTTTTCCTTTATCCCTTTTTCTTTTTTCTTTTCCATTATCAATGTGATGTTATTTTAGGAACTCACTACCATATATTATGTATATACTATATAGTATATAATATATACTCTTATGTATATAAGAAAGTAACATAAGAAAGTTAAAAGAGTTTGCATTTTATAGCGACTTGTGTTGCTGTTGCCAAGTAGAAGAGGTGTGCTGAAGTGAGAAAAGGAAATAATTGAGGTTTTTTAAAAGCAATGTTATATATATTGTATACTTGCAATAAATATGTATTAATATATTATATACATTTCCGAACCTCTAAGCTTTTAGTAGTACTAAAGTTCTTGTGTCACAGCACGCTTGGTCGTCCCCTCAAGTTTATTTTTAGAACACCAATGTTGAGCACCGATTTGGTATGTGGGTGAAGAACAGAGGAGAAAGGAAAGAAGAGAGGATTAAAAATGGACATGAAAATTGAGAGTAGATAGCCAAGGCCTTTCAATACCATCACTTGTAGGGGATGAAGCACCACTGTGTAAATAGTTGATCTGAGAGGATCACAAGATCACATCTAAGTGTTAGAAATGGAATATTATCAGTGGATGGCTAGAGGGTGGCCAGAAGCAGGCAGGTAGGAAGGGGACCAGTCAGGAGGAAAAGATATATGAATTGTTGAGGACCTTAGCTATGCCGGTGGCTGTGAGAATAGATAGGAGGGGTCAGGATGGAGAAATAGTCATTAACTGAGAACTGATTAGATGTGGGAGGTGTTGGATCAGAATGAAGATATCAAGATCGATGCTTAGGTTTCTCTCTTAAGCAGAGTCATGAATGCTGTGCTATGACTGACAAAGGAAATCCAAGACGAAGGAGCAATCTGGGGGAATAACATCAAGGGCAGTTCCGGACCAGATGAGTGTGAGGTGTCTGTGGGTGTTCAGGAGAATTACAAAAAGTAGAAAGTTTGGGGAGATGAATACATAACAATTAAGGAACCACTAGATTTTAAATAAAAGGCAGGGAAATTGTAGGGGAAGAAAAGCCATTGAGGAAAAGACAAATGGTCAGAAAGGTGGGAAGAACTAAGGGAAGGGAAATAATATTTATCTAGTTTCTGTTTTAAATCAGACACTGCTATGTACTTAACCTGTGTTATGGCATTGAATTCTCAAAAGTAAGTCTAAAAATAATCATATCCCACTTTATACATGTGGCTGAGATGTTTTGAAATACTAATTGACATTTTTCCTACAATATCTTTGTACCCACTAGCCTTTTCCCTTGTGGCATTCATTGATTCATAGAATAAATGTTACAGAAGTAGGAGGAAAAGGCTTTCGGTTTTAAAGAGGCTATGCCTTTAATTTTCAAAAATAAATAGATATAGAGAATCTGAAAACCAAGAGAGTTGTGTCTCTGATTCCCATTTAGAGCCCTGGGGAGCAGGAAGGCCTGGGTAGAAATGACACCCTGGTGTGCCCAAGCTGATTGGCGACTGGCAGCCTCACAGAGTTCCTGGTGTCTCAACAAGATGCAAGGACAGTAGAAGGATTCAAGATGAGAGTAGCATGGAAGTGGGGAAGGGTCTTAAAGAGCCCCACCAAATTTCTGATAGCCAAAGAAAGCCAGGGAGAAGCAGACTGGCTCCTGGATACCCACAACGGGCATGAAACTAGCTCAGATAGGGGTGGGTCTGATGAGGCCTCGGGTTCACGCATGAGACCTGACTCAGGGGCAACCTGCATGAACCGACAACAAAAAATTGGATGGAAATGGGCATCTCAGCAGATGTCAGTGTGGATAGATCTTGACTAATCCAGGATGAGAAATCCTCCCAAACCTTAAAACTATATGAGTCCCCAAGAACAAAGAAAAAAACCTTGGGAAAAGAAAAGGGAAATCCTTGAAATGGCTGATATCGAGTATTTGTCCCCTAGCCAAGTGGGGGCTTTAAACATTGGAGAAAAATAAAGTTATATTTCTTGTGCTGCTAAAGTTGTGGTCAAAGATTTGTATCCACAATAATCAATAAATCAGCATTTAGGAGAAGAGGTTAAGATGATTTTTCAAAGGCCACGCAGGTAGGCAGTGATGGAGCCTGTATATAACTGTAGATCCACCTGGGCCCAGAATCCTTGCTCTTGCTACTAGTCCATTTGCAATGCACATTCCCATTTTCTAGACTCGGTCTGGCCAGGAAAAAGTCCCTAACCTTTCCTGCTTTTATTTCCCTGTGGTGCTGAGGGCAAATCGTAGAGTAAGTCAGCTAAAGACCAGACCCAGGTCTTTGTCTGTAAACCTCACATTGTCCCTTCTACTTCAAGAAACTAGCAACAAAGTCACTACTTCTTCCTTTGACACATGAAGGGAAAGGTTAGAGTTGGGTAAAAACAACGTAAGTTTAGGAGGGCAAGAAAGTAAGTTAAAAGCATTTGTATTTTACAGTAATTTTTGTTAGTTTTGCCAAGTAGAAGAGGTCAGCTGAAGTGGGGAAAGGAACGGGTTGAGGTCTTTAAAGCAATTATATAATGAAAGTTTACAGTAGGCCAGGGGCTGTGTATTAGTGCTACTCAAAAGCGCAGCCCGGGGCTTCCCGGGTGGCGCAGTGGTTGAGAGTCCGCCTGCCGATGCAGGGGACTCGGGTTCGTGCCCCGGTCCGGGAGGATCCCACATGCCGTGGAGCGGCTGGGCCCGTGAGCCATGGCCGCTGAGCCTGCGCGTCTGGAGCCTGTGCTCCGCAACGGGAGAGGCCACAACAGTGAGAGGCCGGCGTACCGAAAAAAAAAAAAAAGCGTGTACAAATGACATTAATACCACCTGGAAGCTTGTCAGAACTATGAGTGCTTAGCCTCCATCCCAGATCTATTGAATCAGAATCTCTTGGAAGAGGGCCCAGAAATGTGTATTTTAATAGGCCCCTCAATTGGGTATTATTATGCACACTGAACTTCACCAAGGGCTGCTATAGAAATATGAAAAGCAACTGATCAGAGATGAGGAAATGGATTATGGAGAAATATGGGCCCAGGTGAGCTTGGAAATCTTAAGCATGTAAAGTAGTCCATGATCATGGTTATCATATTCTCGACATGAGATTGGAGATAGAATCAAAGAGAAAAGGCTATGTTGATCCAGAATATGTGAAGTTTGCAGGATAGTGAGCAAAAGGTAAAGAAGAAGATAAAACTAAGGAGTCTAAGAGAGTGCAGCTGACGTGACTGACCGACGTTAACATCGCAGGGAGGGTAGAAGTAATCCCAGGATGGAGATGATTAACGGGGAGTCTTATCCAAAGTTAAGGAATTTAAGGATGCTGTGATGTCTCGATGTCACTTTCTTGCAATGAATGGCAGGAGAGGTGGAGGGAGATGGTCAGATCAAGGTATGGAGGTACAAGTAGTTTGCTGAAGTGGAGTAGAGATAAAAGACCGTGTCCTCTTAGTCACAATCGATTCCATACTTTTCCTGATTTAACAAGGAGGTCTAGTCACCAGCAGTATGGGGACAAATTACCGGTAAAACCAGAAAAACCATGCCCTTTCTGTAACCTCTTTCTTGGTTTTATTCATCCATGTCTCATCACTCCTCGCCTTCCTCAGATTCTAGTGTTTCCTGAAGGTGAATAAATCTGCAATCCAATTCCGTCTCCCCAACCTGTGAATTAAGATGGAGCTTCAGGGCTTCCTTGGTGGCGCAGCGGTTGAGAGTCCGCCTGCCGATGCAGGGGACGTAGGTTCGTGCCCCGGTCCGGGAAGATCCCACGTGCCGCGGAGCGGCTGGGCCCGTGAGCCATGGTCACTGAGCCTATGTGTCCGGAGCCTGTGCTCCACAACGGGAGAGACCACAGCAGTGAGAGGCCCGCGTACCGCAAAAAAAAAAAAAAAAAAAAAGATGGAGCTTCAGCATGTGCACACACACACACAAGCCTTGCTTCTCCATGAAAGATTATCTTTTCTTTTGCTTGTCTAGAGAAATCACTTGACTTCTGTGTCTTGCGTTAGGCCACTGTCCGTAACAACAGTGGAGTCATTTTGATGTGCTCTATGAGGCAATAGGCACTTTGAAGTTGAAAGATAGAACAGACATGGGTAAACAGTACTCTGAGCAGACTGCTATTGCACCATTAGTGCCAGCAATTATTGCACCAAGTGACACATCTGATAAAAAGTCAGCTACCTTCCTCCGGGAAGTGTCTCAGTAGCTACAACTAGGGACTTCTGTGGGTTTTTTTCTTTTCTTTTCTTTCTTTCTTTCTTTTTTTTTTTAATGGGCAGAGCTTGTTAATTCCCTCTTGTTAAAGTCTCCATTTCTCTGGGTGGGGGTCGAGGTTTATAGATCCTGGCTTCATGGGAGCCAGAACAGATCCAAGGCTATTTCCTGGAATGGGATATGTAGTGGCCTTTTGATTGGTCCTTTCCAGGTTTCCTTTTTGCTCAGTTCCTCCTCTGCCTGTCATTATCCTTGACAGCTTTCCTTTTCTGGTTGTGGAAATGCAGATGTGACGGCTTAGAAACTAACAGCTATGTCTAAAGAAGACTTAGCATTTGATGGGCTGTTTTTTTGATCAGCGTATATAGCACAATGTCCATGGCATTGTCTTAAGCAAGGCTACCAATATGAACTCACACAATCTCCATAATAATGATTGAAGGTAATTATTATCCACATTTTTTCAGACAGGGAAACTGAGGAACAGAGGTGCAACAGAGGCCAACAGCTCTTGAACAGCAAAGTAGGATTCAAGTCCAGGCAGTTTGGTTGCAGATGACCCAGCTGCCTTCCTGGCTGTGCTATGCTCTGTGGACAATGTGACCTGGCGTCAGTATGGGGAAGGGGGGATCTAGCGTACATAGTGATGAGTTAGAGGGGGTGGAGTTGGGCTTTCTGCGATTTGCACTGAGATTCGTCCTTCAGTGCTTGTTTTGGAAGAATAGTTGCTTTAAATGACTGACACCAGGACTCCAACTGCTTGAATAGCGGCTTCCAATCACAGAGGACCCACTGTGTTAGGGGCCACTACAGCTGGGACTAGGACAACTAGACCCTGATTAGAAAATTGTACAGGGGAAAGATCAGATGCACCCATTGATGGGGAGGTAGCTCCAATGCCAGAGATGGAGTGACTACCCACATGCCATGAGCCTATGTAACTGAGAAACACTCAGGAGCGGGGGAATATGACCTGAGGCTGGGGGTGGTTGTGTCAAGTGCTGGGAAGAGAGTTGCTGACAGGTATTCTTTGGAGCTGGCTGCCTAATGGTTGGTTCTGTAGCCACGACTAGTCTGGCTCAGTCCAAATGGGAAAGTTTTCTGAAATCTCTACATCTCTTCCCCAAATCTGATGCCTGAGGTAGTCCATACTTGTGTGTATTTTCTTTCTTTTTTCTTTTTTTCTTACAAAACTTATTATTTAGATAGAATTCCTGCTTTAAGCGAGAGTACCAGGACCTGAGAATTTTGCCCATGCCAATTCCCTGGCATGTCAAAGACTATATGGTCTAATCAGATGGCATATTAATGACAATAATGAAGGCTGAACACTCTTACTCTGTTATGTAGAATTGAGGAAGCGTGCCTTATAAACATTAATAAACAGAAACCTCAATTAACATCGTCAGGAGGCCAGAAGGGGAAACTCTCATGTCCTATGATGATAGGAGAGCCCAACAGAAAGAAGAAATGCTTCTTATTCTTGCCTGGCAAGAGCTCAGCCAATGAGAGACTGTCACAACTCAACCAATGAAAAGTCACTATACTTCGAACTCTCAATTCCTCCAATGGGCTCTTTGTTTACTATAGCCCTCTCAACTTCCTCTTCCCTTTTTATTTAATTTTTTGGCCACTCCATACCCTTGTGGGATCCTAATTCCCTGACCAGAGATTGAACCCTGGGCCCCCTGCTTTGGAAGTGCAGAGTCCTAACCACTGGACCACCAGAGAATTCCCCCTCTTCCCCTTTTTAAAAAGTGTTCTTTTTATTTTCACTGGGGACTTGTACTTGACTCGTCATGATTGCAGACCCTGAATTACAATCCTTTGCTGATCCCAAATAAACTCATTTTCGCTGGAGAAATAACTGGCAGTCTATTTGTTTTTAGGTCAGCAGTCTTTAGCCAGATTTCACTATAAATGTGGCAGAATATTTCTACCTCCTCACCTCCTTTTCTTTCCCTAGTCCTACTGCTAGCTGGGAATTGGACTTTGGTAAAACTGGCTAAAGAAGTGGATTACCATCTGAAATTTTTAAATTATGTTGAAAATATGGCAAGGCAAAGGTTTATTCTTCTTGTAGGTATTCCAAATATCAGTTCATTGTAGGTTTTTTGTTCTGTTTTGTTTTACGGTACGCGGGCCTCTCACTGTTGTGGCCTCTCCCGTTGTGGAGCACAGGCTCCGGACGAGCAGGCTCAGCGGCCATGGCTCACGGGCCCAGCCGCTCCACGGCATGTGGGATCTTCCCGGACCGGGGCACGAACCCGTGTCCCCTGCATCGGCAGGCGGACTCTCAACCACTGCGCCACCAGGGAAGCCCCATTGTAGGTTTTATGCCTGTATCACAATTCCCACTAATTTCTAATATGGATGGAATAGGAGCAATCTAAAAAGCTGAATTTTCAAAAGTGTTGCTAAGAAATCTAAGCACGAAAGTCACTGAGTTACAAGGAGATGGCAAATGTGGAGTCAAAACTACGTAGTGAAAACAAAACAGAGTTAATCCAAATACATGGTGCACCAAAAAGTGAGCAGACTAAATAGGAAGTATACGAAGAATGTATTACACCCAAAGAGCAGGAAAGTCAGTTTATCATCAGCCTTGAGATCTTGAAGCCGGAGGGGTAGTAAAGGTGGAATAGCTGAGGGGTAAACAAAAATAGTGTCTGCCATCTAGTGCTTAGGGGACACCTGAACCCATTCTTTCTTCTTGTGTAAAAGTCTTGTAATTTTCCTACACTCTTGGGCCCTGTTAACCAAAGAGACACCCTCACCCCCAGATCCAGGGGTGGACAGTTGATCCAGGATAAGGAATACGTATCCTCAGACTTTTCCTGGAACAATCATGAATGACAATTTGCACAGCTGCTCAATTATCAGCCTGGGGCTCCTGCTGGCTGTCTTTTCCATCACAGTGGGAGAGCTTACCTGATAATAAAGTCAACCCAGAGGAAAGCGGAGTCTAGGGACCCAGAGACAAAATTCTTATGATATCATTAGAGCATGTGAATCATGCTGCACCTGGAGCCATTACCCTGAACTTCCAGACTCATAATCAACAGTTCACTCTTTTTGCTTAAGGTAGTTTAAGTTATATTTCTGTGCTTTGCAACTAATATAAACCTGCATTTACTCCCTTGAGACCATAAGAAGTTTTACACTAAAAGTGTTTTTTTGTTTCTGTCCCACGATCAGGAAGATACACCCGGAATTACTAGGAAAGAAGCATTTAAAGTTCCAGGGGTTGATAAGCCACAGGATATACTGTATAACACAGGGAATTAGAGCCATTATCTTGTAATAACCTATAACGGAGTATAATCTGCAAAAATACTGAATCACTAGGCTGTACACCTGAAACTCATATAATATTATAAATCAACAATACTTCATTTTAAAAAAAAGTTCCAGAGATTAACAAACTTTCTCTTAAAGTACCAGATAGTAAATATTTTAGGCTTTATGGACCAAGAGGCAAAACTGAAGACATTATGTAAATACTTATATAGCCATTTAAAATGTAACCATTAAAAAAAAATGTAAAAAAAAAACCCAACACATTCTTAGCGCCTCGGCTGTTAAAAAAAAAAAAGTCAGCTGCCTCAATTTAGCCTGCTGGCCCAAGAAAACAATGACACAACTTACTTTGAACATTTTTTCTGTTTCTGTCTCATAGATGAAAGCATTCTTTTCATTTTCATCCTTCAAGACAAATATCTCCTTATCAGGGAGCTTCCTGTGAGTGCCTTGGCTGGATCTATGGTTCCTCTTTTGTGTTCATACTCCACCAAGCTTATAACCTTTATTTTATTCCTTCACATATTTTGACTTTTTTTTTTTTTGGCGGTACGCGGGCCTCTCACTGTTGTGGCCTCTCCCGTTGCGGAGCACAGGCTCCAGACGCACAGGCTCAGCAGCCATGGCTCACGGGCCCAACCGCTCCGCGGCATGTGGGATCTTCCTGGACCGGGGCACGAACCCGTGTCCCCTGCATCAGCAGGCGGACTCCCAACCACTGCGCCACTAGGGAAGCCCTATTTTGACATCTTTAAATTGTGAAACTTCAGACATAAAAAAATGATATAAAATATTAAAATAAACACTTGTGTAACGTGTAAAACCGAGCATAACAGTTAATGCAATTCCAATATATTTGAAGCCCATTTTGTGTATTTCCCAAAACACATTTCCTCCCTCCTCTACAAGTAGCTACTATCCAAAATTCAGTGCCAGCCATTCTTTTGCATCTCATTATAATTTTATACCATCTGCAATTAATCTTATATATGTGAGCATAACATTGTTAAATATGTTTAAAGCTTTATATAAAATAAATGGATGCTTCTAAAATTTGCTTATTTTCTTTTTTTTTTTCCACCTCAAGATTGTGTCTGTGCATCATCGAGGTTAATTTGTATACCACAATCCATCTATTTTCCTGTTGATGGACATCTACATTGCTTCCAACTTTTTGCACATGCAAAAAATGTGCTGCTTTGAGAGTATTTTGCCTGCCTCCTTGTATATATCTGTAAGGGTATCTCTATCGCATACATGCAGAAGAAGAACTGGTTGGTGGTATGTTATGCTCATCTTTAAATATACTTGAGATTTTGCTATATTTCTACCCAAAAGTGTACCAATCTCCTGACTTGCCAGTATCTATGAGTACTAGTTACTCCAAAACCTTACTAAAACTTGGTGTTGTCAAAAAATTTAAGTTTTCTTTATGGAGAATTTCCAACATATAAAAAATAAACAGAAGAGTATAATAGACCTTATGTATCCATCACCCAGTTTCAAGAATCAACATCTCGTGGTAGGAGGGGCAGGCTTATGATATAATCAATTCCCACAACCCTGGGGTGAGCAACCACAAACTGGAGAATAATTTTAGTGCAGAGGTTCTCCTGCAGGTGTGAGAGTTCTGAGACCCACATCGGGCTCCCTGGCCCAGGGGTCCCGCACCAGGAAGACAAGCCCCAAGAGCATTTGGCTTTGAAAATCAGCAGGGCTTAATTGCAGGAGCCCCGCAGGACTGCAGGAAATAGAGACTTCACTCTTAAAGGGTACGCACAAAATCTCACAGGCCCTGGGACCCAGGGCAAAAGCCTGGGCCAGACCTACCTTCTAGTCTTGGAGAGTCTCCTGGAGGGGTGGGATGGTGGGGGCAGAGGGGCTGCACCTCATGCTGGGGACACAGACACTGGCAGCAGCCATATTTGGTAGCTCCTTCTATGCGTGGAAGTTCGTGCCAGGGCACTCTCTTGGGCTCCTCCCTCTTGCTCATTAGCTCTGAGACCTGGCCCCGCCTACAGCCTGTAGGTGCCCGTGCTGGGATGCCTCACAACTAACTGGGCGGGGACGCGGCCCACGCATCAGCAGATAGGCCACAGTTGCCTCTAGACCTGCTCCTAGACACGGCCCTGCCCACCAGAGGGCCAGGACTCAGCTCCGCCCACCAGTTGGCCAGCACCAGCCCTGCCCTCCAGGAAGCCTGCTCTAGCCTAGACCAGCCTCACCCACCAGGGGGCAGACTCCAGATGCAAGAAAACCACCATCCCCCAGCAGGCCAGACCCTATCCTTGGACCAGCTGGGCCCTGGCCCTGCCCAGTAACAGGCCAACACAACCTTCGGGACACCCTGGATGCCATACTCAACTGTGTCAGCAACCAGGCCCCCCAACCCCCAACAGTGATCTGACACCAGCTCTGGGACCCCTGGGCCCTGTAGCCAGACTCCAGGACCCGGCTCTGCCTGCCAGTAGTCTGGCACTAATCCCAGGACCTGGCTTCACCCACCAGTGGAGGGGGCAACAGCCCTGCAGTCTTCTGAACCCTGACTCTGTCCACCAGTGAGCCAGCACTAGCCCCACGGCCCCCTGAGGTTCTACAGTCTGCTGCCTTGTAACCAGGCCCCACTAGCCAGCAGCCAGCAGCATTCACACAAGGCAGGGCCCATAAACCAACCCAGCCAGGGGCATTTGAAATGAAGAGAGCGGCAACTTAAAACTATCATGTACATATATAGACTGCTATACAAAAACCTCATGGTAACCACAAACCAAAAATCTGTAATAGATACACATACGAAAAAGAAAACTGAATCCAAACATAACACTAAAGATAGTCATCAAATCATAAGAGGAGAACCAAAGAAGAAGGAAAAAAGAAAGGGGGAGAAAAAAAGACCTACAAAAACAGGTCCAGAACAATTAACAAAATGGCAATAAGAACATTCATAAGAATAATTACCTTAAATGTAAATGGACTAAATGCTCCAACCAAAGGATACAGAGTGCCTGAATGGATACAGAAACAAGACCCATGTATATGCTGCCTACAAGAGAATCACTTCAGATCTAGAGACACACATAGACTGAAAGTGAGGGGATGGAAAAAGGCATTCTGTGCAAATGGAAGTCAAAAAAAGCCAGCACAGCAATCACCCCAATGTTTATAGCAGCATTATTTACAATTGCCACGGTATGGAAGCAACCTAAGTGTCCATCAACAGATGAATGGGTAAAGAAAACGTGATATATTGATATATACTCCCAGGTATTGGGAACAACACAGGTATGTTCACTATACCTTTTCTGTTAAACACCGTACAGGAGGTATTCACTAAAGCAATAAGACAAAAAAAAAAAAAAAAGTAATAGAAGTATAATAACTGAAAATAAAGAAATAATACTCCCATGTTGGCAGATATAATTGTGTATGTAGGACACACAAAGGAATAAAGCCGAATTATTAGCATTGATAAGTAAATTTAGGGAAGTCACTGGATATATGGTCAATATACCATAATGTATATGGATCTCTATATGTGAAAAACAAACATAAACAATACGAAATTTTAAAAATGAATCCATTTAAAGTTACATGAAAAAGCATTAAATACATAGCGATAAATCTTGACCTTTGTCACTGTCTTTGTAGCTCACCAGTGCCCTCAGCAAACATTTTCTCTTTGAAAAAGATAGGTAGGTAGATAGATAGGTAGATAGCTTTCCTAGCTGTTCTCATTGGAACATTTGGAACAATTTACCAGTTTGTGATTATCAGAAATAAAAACATCACCTTTGTCTTTTGACAAGTGGGTTTATGCTATTATATACAATATTTTATTATTTTTGATATGAATATTTTTAAAGTAATTTAGTTATTTACAGCTTTAATTTATGCCTTTGAATATTATGTCATAGTTAAAATGCCTTTCAATCTGAGATTGATTTTTTATGCCTGGCATATTGTCTTCTGTTACTTTTTCTTTTTAATTCTTCAGTTATTTATCTGGTTAGCTATTTTTATTTGACTGCAGTAAGAACACTTAACATGAGATCTGCCTTCTCAGATTTTTAATTATATAATACAATATTGTTAGCTATGAGCACAATGTTGCACAGCAGATCCAGACCTTATTCATCTTGCAAGTAATTCACTTTTTGCATGAAGAGTTAGATAAGTCTTGTATTAGTTTCCTAGGATGATAATGAAGTAACACTAACTGGGTGACTTAAAACAACAAAAATTTATTCTCCCTCAGTGCTGAAGTCTAGAAGTCCTAAATCTAGGTATCAGCAGAACCAGGCTCCCTCTGAGACTCTGGGTAGACTCCTTCCTTGCCTCTTTCTAGCTTCTGGTGGTGGCCAATAATCCTTAGTTTTCCTTGGCTTGCAGACTGATCGTTCCACTCTCTGCCTCCATCCTCCCATGGCCATCTTCCATGTGTGTTTCTGTCTCTTCCTCTAAGGACATCAGTCATATTAGATTAGGGGCCCACCCTACTCAAATGTGACTTCATTTCAACTAATTACATCTGTAATGACATTATTTCCTAGTAACATAACAATCTGAGGTTATAGGCGTTAGGACTCCAACAAGTCTTTTGGGGGGGTTAGGACTCCAACAATTTAATTCTCAACAGGCATGAAGTTTTATTTTACCCCCATAACTACTCAAGTAACTCAATATCATTTGAATTACCACCTTTTCTCCACTAATTTATCCGGTTCTAAATTACCAGATATTTGGGAGAAATTTCTGGCCTCTTTATTTCTTTACTCTGTCTTTCAAGTCATGTATCAGCACTACAGTTTTGATTGTTGTCATTTTATAATGTCTTTTTGTTGTTGTTGTTTTTTGTTTTTTGCAGTACGCGGGTCTCTCACTGTGTGGCCTCTCCCTCTGGGGAGCACAGGCTCCGGACGCGCAGGCTCAGTGGCCATGGCTCATGGGCCCAGCCGCTCTGCGGCATGTGGGATCTTCCCGGACCGGGGCACGAACCCGTGTCCCCTGCATCGGCAGGCGGACTCTCAACCACTGCGCCACCAGGGAAGCCCTGTCTTATGTTTTTTAATCAATTTTATTGAGATATGCCATATCTCAATCTCATTTTATGCCATAAAATGCACTGATTTTCACTGTGCGTTCCATTAATTGTGACAAGTTTATACAAGCACACAGCCATCACCAAAATTGAGACACAGAAATTTCTATCACTCCCAGATTTCTCTCATATTGCATGCCGGTCAATCCTCTCCTCTTACACTTGTCCCCATGTACGGTGCAGGTGACCTCACCTGCCAGTCTAACATGGATAAACCATAATCGCCCAAAGTCTAAGTCAAACGCATAATTATCAGATCTGTTTCTGGTTACTATTTTGGGTGTGGGCCTGGAACCCCATCGTGGCCAACAGGACCTGAAGGGAAATGTACTGGCTTTCTCTAGAAAATATTTCCTCTATATTGAAGAGTACCACAAGAGAAAATGTCTTCTTCTTCACAGGACATTGTTGTGTCTGTACATGGCTGCTAAAATAACTGCCACCATTGGTGACCATGAGCACAGACACTGCCAACCTGAAGGCAGCAGGGCACAAAAATGGAGAACGCCGAGACTCTTGGTAAAGATGGCTCATTCCTGTTATCAACCAGCCCTGTGGCCAACTCACCTCTGGATTTCCATGTTATCAGAGGATAAACATGGAATGTCTCAGCCACTTCAGCCAGGTTTTCTGTTATTTGTAGTCAGAATCATTCTGGTTAATATCCCACATTGAAGAGGGTGTGGGAAACCTGGGACTCAGTGATAAACGGTAGAATTATGATTTAAGACACCTCCTTTGGGGGATAATTTGGCAATATTAATACAACTAAATGTTTTTTAAAATGACAGAGCAATTCCAGTTCTGGGAATTTCCCCTACTGTTAAGCTCACATTCATGCACCAAGATATATGCACAGGATGTTCATTGAAGCTGTGGGTGAAATAGAAGATGACTGAAAACAACCTAAATATTTGTCAGTGGGAGAAAGGCTAAATAAATTACTTTTTACATGGAATACCATGTAGCCCTTAGAAAGATTGATGGATGGATTAAAAAATAATCTATACATTATATTGTTTTTAAAAGCTATATAGAATGTATATAAAGTATATAGCATGTTATGCTTGGATTATGCTTGTATATGCATAAACTATTTCTAGAAGGATGAAGAAGAAACTATTAACCATGACTGTCCGTAAGGAGGGGAGCTGGGTGACTGAGAAATAGGAGGGAGACCTACTTTCACTGTTTACTTAATTTTATACATTTAACATGTGTGCAACTAATATGTATGATCTATTAAACTAATAATTTTTGTTTTAATTAATTAATGGATAAAAGATCCTAGAAAGGCATGTCATTTCTTGGGAAGATGCCTTGTTAAAAAAAACAAAAAAGACTGCAAAACAGAATAAGGCCACGATCAAGGCCAGTGTTGCCAAGTTGAAGCCTATGGAAAAGGGTAGCCTTGGAGCTTGGATTTCGGCAGCTCAGTCCAGGGTGCTGTCTTGGTGCTGGGTATACAATTACAGGAGGAACAGGTTGCGGTAGAATAAGACACATGCTTGCTAGCCTGGCAGGTCCAGAGCCCAACAATTACAGCAAGCTCTGAAGGGAGGAGAAAATGTCACCGTGTCTCATACTTGCCTGCTGTATATGGGACACTTAGAAATAAGGAACTAGGAAATGCAGAGCCCTAGAAAGGTCTATGCAGTGAACGGAACTCCATTCCCATCCCGATAAAGCCACTTACACCCTTTTGTGGTCTTAGGCCCATATACATTCATTTCTCCTAAAAAGAAGTGTCTTAAGCACTTTTCCTGATGACAGTTATGCATGTTTAATCTACCTACACCTAAACAAAACAGAAACGTATAAAGTGAAAAGCAAAAGTCCCTCGTCGGTCTCTTAATTTTTCCCCTCTGCCTCTGCCTTAACTTCACAATCATTGTTTATGGCTCGACCTTATTTTCTTCCAAATTTTAATGAATATATAAATATACCTAATCAGTTAACAGTAATGGGATCCGACTCTATGTTTTATTTTCTCCCTGTATGCAGTATGGGTCAGGAGTCTAAATTTTTCCTGTAAAAAGTAAGATAGTAAATACTTTACAGATGTCATACAGTCTCTGACGTAATTATTCATCTTTACTGTTACAGCAGGAAATCAGTTCGAGATGATACATAATGAAAAGCCATTGCTATGTTCCAATAAAACTTGATTTACAAACAGGCATCAGGCCACATTTGGCCTATAAGACATAATTTGCCAACCCCTGATATACATAAATCTACTTCATCCTTTGTACTGAGTGTCTAGTACTCCACTGAATGTATGAATAAATTCATTTAACTCATCTCTCATTGATAGAGACCTACAATTGTTTCTATTAGAAGCCTTCTTAACCGAGCACTACTTATCAACTAGCTGGGTTAGCTGCCGCTCCCTCTCCATCCTCCTGTGAACATGCTCGCCGCTGTCTGCCGTACACTGACGTCTCACGCCTTGTGGGATGCTCCTTGTGCTTTCACCAGCTGAGCCTCCCAGCAGTCCCAAGCCAACTGAAACATTTCTGCTTGTTATTTTACTATGCAATTGAATTAAATAGTGTGCTAACCAAAGAAACACAAGGACAAGAAAGAGCTTATTGATTCTACAAAAACAAAGTTGGTTATTTTCAGAAAGACGTGATTAAGGTAACTTGCTTTCAAAACATCTGTCAAATTAGAAATAGACTCACTGACATAGAAAACAAACTTATGGTTACCAAAGGGGAAAGAGGGGCGAGGAGGGATAAATTAGGAATTTGGGATTAAAAGATACACACTACTCTATAAAAAATAGATACATAACAAGGACCTACTGTATAGCACAGGGAACTATATTCAATATCTTGTAATAACCTATAACGGGAAAGAATCTGAAAAGGAATAGATAGATATAGACACATAGATATATGTATGTATATATCACTTTGATACATAGATATATGTATGTATATATCACTGAAGCACTTTGCTAAACACCTGAAACATTGTAAATCAACTATATTTCAATTAAAAAAAAGAAATGATGACTTAGCAAAAAAAAAATCTGTCAAATTAGGTATGGGTGAGATAACTACAAAAGACTGAAAACCAAGGTGCATGAGGTGGGCAGCGAATGAGAGGACCCCTACTTTAGCTCTTCGGAAAGACCAGGCCAAGGAGCCAGGATGTACCTGGGTGCAGGCACAGCCCTGCTTCCTCTGCAGTTTTCACAAGCTGGACTGGGCAGGGGAACTGCTTTCTGCCTGATGATACCCCATGGCCCCACTTGTCCAATCATTCTTTCCAGGTCTCAGGGGACCTCTTATCTCTGATTCTTAGCCAACATTTTCAGACTCTCGGAATGTGAAAGGTTAGTAAGCATGAGATTCTGTTTCTTCTCTGAAAGCCCTGGTCCATTAACATTTAAAATAGTCCTGAGCCCATATTTACATTTTGGTATCATTCATGCTTTATTTCCTTTGCACCCTGTCTATTCTGTTCCCCCCGGTTTTTCTCCCAGGCAGAATCTATCTTATCTGACGTTGCAAAGCAGTTAACATTGATTCTGGTGAATGGTCTACTTTGATTTTTGCTACAGGGAGATTTTAGCACAAATTCACATATATTGTTTTCTCAACAAATAGAAAAATATGTTCCACATTCATCGCGCTGGGTATGCCGAGCCTGCTATTTTGTAACTCACTGTCTCATCTCTTCCATTTGCTTTCTCTGTCACTGTCGATCTCTTCCTAATACTTCATCCTTTGTGCAGACTCCTTCCTTGGAGCCAAATTTGGCAGTGGAGTTTGCCTAACTAATGGGGACCATATGCTCTGCAATTACATTCCCCAACAACGTTCAGATTTGTTAGCAAATATTGGAGAAGGCAAGTTGAGAAACCAGGGTCCAAAAACTGTCAGGAATTGGCACATTCTGACAGGTGAACCTGCCTTGCTGACCCCTGGGAATGAGTTCTGGTTTGGGCTGGTATTGGCTTATGTAGAATAGGAATTTGTTTCTCAAAGTATCAGTCAGTTGGTAGATTGTTCTTGAAATGGCTAAGTGCTTCTCTTATGCCTTCCCAATGCCATACTGTACTAACCCCTGTAGGTTAATTTTTAGTACATGACTACTAGCTGTTTATCCCCTCCCAGACTGGAGTGGGGTCGTGATACTGCTCACTGCTGTATCCCCAGCTCCCAGCAGAGGAATGTGAACATAATAGCTATTCAGTAAATATGTGGCTGCGGAACAAGTGAGACAATCTCTACAATACATTAAATGCCAATCATTATACACATTACATACATACAACGTGGGTGGCTTTTCTCCAATCTCTAGCTCCTTCCTTTCCTCCAGGCTAGACCAGCCTTAACTCTGGGAGTCCGGCCTCCATAAAAGAGTTCAAACTTAGGATTCTGAAGGTGATTTAAACGATGGCCCTGAGACCACAGCACCAATTTTTAAGAGGTTTTTTGTTGTTGTCATTGTCTTTCTTCTTTTGCCTTGCGATAAACTTTCATTGATTTCTCTGTGGGGGTGAGTATGGGGCAGGATGAATCAAGACTTCTAAAGGCTGTCTTGATAAGCTAAATGCAAGGAAAAAGCGCACTGCTTCGCTATGCAGATATCAGGAAAGGGTAACTAGCTTGGGTGCAGGTGGCTGAGGACAGACACATTCTAGCTTTCCAGGGGCCTACCTGAAGGCTGCCTATTTCTTTAGCAACCTGCATGCTGGAGGTTTCTGCAGGAGCTTGTGGGCCCTCTGGCCATGGTGTGAGCCTGGAGGGACTGATTCCCAGGCACCACATCTGATGACAGCGGATCTTCCTCCCCCCACCCCCCCACCATCCATTGCTGTCTTGGGCTGGTACCCACTGACAGTCTCCTTAGAGGTGCAGGGCTCTGTTCACACGCGAAGCTGGAAAGGCAATGGAAGGCCATTCCCACGCCTCCTATCAGTCCACAGCTTTGCCTTCAGGGAGAGCCACAGCGACCCGATGGAAACTCAGAGACTCCACCCCCCCACAGATGTGTGGGTGCTACAGAGACACAAGGCACACTCGCCATGTTAGAACACAAATACATAAATTTTTAATCTGCGAAAAATACAAAATGAAACCATGTACAAGTTATGTACAAACCCTTTTTACAAGACAAGAGAGTTATCACTGGTTGTTACAGATGACAGAGTTGAGTAGATCATTTCAGAGCACCAGCATTTAGTCTCTCTTCCAATCCGGTTAGGTCATAGAAGTTCATCATTACCACTATCATCACCACCACCACCACCATAATGCCAACAATCAAACGTCTGAAAGACAGATGAATAAGCCACGCTCCTTTTCCTTAATGAACTCGTAGGCTGACCTCTATATAAGCATTGTGGTTTTTTTTTTTCTTTGTCCCCTGAAGAAACATTGAGGGCAGGTTTTGGTGTTAAGTGGGGGAAGGTTTCTTTTCAGCATCTGGGTGGCGGGATGTGGGCCAGAAGTTTTAGGCAGGATGTGATTGGGTCACCTGGGAATGGAACACTTTTAATTAGGATTTCCAGGCAGACCTTGGTTCATGTTTGAAATGTTGCAGTTCTGGTCAAATGTGTCTCGGGCTGTGCTCAGCGGAAGGAAGGGAGGGGAGCAGGCTGCTCTGGGGCAGGGGGGCTTTGGTTTAGTGTGGAAGTGGGGCTCCATCAACCTTGTTGGCAGGGCTCCCCTACCTGCTGGCTGCCTTTCTCACACTGACCCTGAACCCCATGTGACGGACGCTCTAGTTTGCTCTGGCGGGCGTATGACGGTGCCGTGTGGACATTTCCATCTAAGATTCTGTACAGCGGGCCCAGGAAAGCTTCCTAAGGCAGGCACACTGGAGCACTTTGGTGTCACTTTTGTCCCTGTTCTGCTGAATAGCAAGGTGGAGGAGAAGAAACACAGAAGTCCTCGGGGGGAGAAACAGACCAAAGGAAAGCTTTTGAAATTTGAAATCTACCTAGAAATTAAGATTGATTTTCACCAAAGCCAAAAACCCTCTCTCCTCATGCTGCCTGTCCAGAAAAGCCACTAAAGCAAAGGGATTGTTGCATTTGTTTTAGGAATGCTGAAACCAAAACCGCCAGTGTGTGGAGATGAGGAACAATGGAATGACATGAACAGGGAGGCAAAAGAAAAAGCACACCTCAAGATCCCTCTCTTCTGGTCCTTCTCCAGGAAGAATTCCAGTGACCTAGAAGTCTTAGCCAACCTCCATTGCCTACGGCATCCAAAGTAACAACTGACTGCCCACCCAGAGCCAGGCCTCGTGACAAGCTCTGGAGATAAAACAAACGAGCAAAGTCCCTGCCCTCTTCAAGTGAGTCCTTTTACTTCTGAGTCACCATCTCCAACACCTTCATTTCCAACCTCTCTCTTAAAGTTTCCGTCTCTGGTTTCCCGTTTTTCTGATTCTGGAGTACCCTAGGTCTCCTTTTCCAGGAGTACCTACTTATTTTGCTCCTTTTAGCCCTTGAAAAAATATGGTTGTAGCCCCCATGTTTTTCTGCCTTCAAAAAATCTTCCACACCTACCCTGCCTCCTTTGGAGAACCCAGCCATACACCCCACTGTGTACCTACCTCTGTGGTTCTGACGTCCAAATCCACAGGACCTTCTGTAGCCCTCCTCTCAGCTCCACTTTCTCCTTACCTTTTGCCTGGAAAGCCTGCCTTTGTAGATCACACTCAGCTTCTTCCACTTTGAACTAATTAACACAACAGTTCTCAGCTGCCCTGCATTCTTTCCTATTCCTCCACAGGGCTCCTCTATTGAGGTCCCAATTAAGTGTTCCTTTCACAAAGAACCTTCTCCAGAACTACAGCCAATGACCCCAACAGCCAGCCCTCAAAGCAGCCCCCCACACCAGCCCCTACCCTGCCATTTGACCTTCTACAAGTAGTAGGATCTATAACATTTATTTGAGGAAGGTAGGACTTCATGTGCTGAGTTGTGGACTTGGAGTTTGCACCCTTGAGAACTCCATGCTGCTGAGAAAATGTTCAACTCTGCATATCTGCTCTTGATGACTTCCAGGAAGAACTAACTGACTTCGCAAAATATACAACCTAAAAAATGCACAGATATTGGTGTTTGTCACTCTTTGTTTAAAACATCTAGTGGCTTTCCATGAGTTTCTAGAGCAAGCCTCAACCTCTTAGCTTGGCCCTTAAGACAATTTACTTTCTAGCCCCTTCTCTGAAGTCTCATCTTACTTTCCCTCTGCTCCCCATAGTAAATGGACGGATTCTGCACTGGAATTCCATGTCCAATTTGAATGATGTGTTTAGTCGTCTATAAGTAAGGTGACTCACGTCACAATTGGTTTAAATTTTTTTCTCTCTTTCTACCTCTCTTCCTTCCTTTTTTCTAAACTGAGATTCTCTTTGACAAAGAAAAATGGTAGATGAAAATTTGACTTATGAATGTAAGTAGCAAAGAAATACTTGTTGTACTGATGAAAGGAAAAAAAATCAAATAAACAGAGGATGGGAAATGAAGTGAGAAGTAAGACTCATACCTTCCTAGCGCCCAGATCCACATGTGGAAATAAAAATGAGGAAAACTGCAGAAATCTGGGGGTTGTGAGCCTCCAACTACATATTGGAGATTGGAGATATGGGTTAGAAATGAAGGGATTGATGGAAATTGAGCCTTGAGCCAATAAAAAAGGCAGGCCAGGATGAGATTGAGAAGAAAACCCTAGGAACACACAGAAAAATCAGATCAACATGATTCAGGTGCGTTTGAATTTTGAAATTTGCGTTTTGAACCTAAGGAGACTCCCAAATGTAAAGCAGAGGAATGAACATAGCTGCTATGTGTCCAGAGCAGAAAAGGCACTACCCTCAGGAGGACTGCTTGGGTGGTGCAGCAAGAAGGACCATTATTCTAGTACAGGACAAGACTGTCTCCAGGGGGTGGCTTGTTCCCATGCTCCCCCCCTTTTAACTCATAGCACATCCTCTCAGATCTGAGAGGGACCTTAGAGTCACCTAGATGAATCACTTTCATTTACAAATGAGGTCACTGAGACTCAGAGAGTTGAAAGAACATTTTCGAAGTGGACAGCTAGTTATTTGCAGATGTAGCTTGTGAACCCTCGTATTAAACCATAAGTAGGAAACTTGGACTCTTCGCTTTTCAACATGAAAATATCCCCAATGTTCTTATGCCTTCTCACTTTCTCCCTTTCTAATCCTAACCAAACAGTTCTAATTCCCTGTTTATTTAAAGTCCTCAATTAAATTTTATACAAAGTACATTATAAGATGCCCCAAGCTTTGGAAGGAAAGAGCTTCTGGGTGTTCTCCAACATGCCTTAGTCACAACCGCTTTTATTGAAGGTGTTTTATCTTGGTTCAAGGGGCTATTTTAAAATATAAAATTGCTCAGATGAAAGCAAAAGTTTTCTTAATGAGAAAGATGATGATGGTGACGATGCTTTTATCAGTAGGTGCTTTCTGCTTTTAAAATAGCCTGTTGGTGAGTTTGATTCCCAAAGCACTTGAGTTACTAATTTGGGAAAATGGCTTCTCTGGAATCCCAAACTGGGGTGGGACCTCAGAGCCTTATAACATGGACTATACCAACGATGGCCATCGTTGGTCTGTGCTGAACGTAGCCAGGAAGATAGGTCTGTCAGAGCGTGGTGAGGTGAGGATTCCCTCAGGGCCACAGGGCTCAACAAATAGAAACAAATCGGGAAGCTCTGGCATTCCTTCAAGCCCTTCAATGATCTTACGATCTCGTTTCTGTTTCCATTTCACTTTCCGTCTCCTGGGTACCAGTTTTTGCCAAGGAGCCACCAGGCCTGTCGTTTTGTATACTCCCTTTAAAAAATGCCTTATTTCATTTTCTGGCCCCAAACAATTCATTATTACAAAGGCAAAACAGCACAACCTTGCTCTACCTTAGAAGAAAATGGATTCCTGCCAATTGGTTTTTGGAGGGGAGCCCTTGCTCCAGGAAACTCTCTTAGCCATTTTGGTTTAAAAAAAAAAAAAAAAAAAAGCTTAGATTCAAATCTCTAGCCATAAAGGGCATGGAGTTTGTACTTCTGTTTCCAATGTGCATTGGTTTGGAGAGATGTGGAAGAGAGGGCAGCAGGCATGGGACACCGTGGCCTAACTTCCTCTAATGGAAGAGCATTTAGGTGGTAGCCACCAGTGCCTGACAGAGGAGACCAAATAGTTAAGACAGATTCAGAAATGGTTATCAAGTTATCAGGAACCCACTAGGGTTCATGAAGGAAAGAAGAGCGTGGATTGATGTACTAAGGTGAACCCAATACAAAATCATTATGTAGAAGAAGGCCTAGCTTTCGGGAAAGTTGTCGACTCTCAGCAAGGGTTTCGCCCCACAGACCCATTTTACTCCTGTGGGAAACCAGGAAATGTTTATCAGCCTGAAGGGAATATGCTGACGTCAGTTTAGTCTGCTGGGTAGACTAGTAATTGATTATAAGTAATTTTTAAACAATCCAGTTGGACATATGTTATAGTCACGATACTTTTATAGAACTAATTCTACAAAAATGTGACGGCAGGGTAACCACAGTCTGACAAGTCACTTTAGGACGACGCCTACAAGGTGGGAAACACAACTACATTGGCTCTGCAGGGACGGGACAGAGGTGGAAGCTCATTTTGCCTACGTTGGTAATTGGAGTACTTAGTGGACCTATGTTTTCATGATGATTTCATTGCTTGGCTCTGATCTGATTTGCTGTGACATACTACGTACCACGGGGTCGTGGCCTAATGGAATAGATAGCGTGGGACTTTGGGGGATATTCTGGTTGGTTTGGTTCCTTCAAGTGTCCACAGTTTACATTTTTAAGAAAATAAAAATCACTATCACATCCATGCTGCTCCAGAGATCCTGATGTTTCTATCAACGATTGATCATTTTGCAGCTGAAAATCATTTGGAATGCAACAATTGCTGGGACACCGTTACACTGAGCATGCAAGCAACAGCAGAGCTCGGAGACGTCGGAATTGTGTCTGATGCTTAGAAAAATCTTTTTGACCACAGTTTGAAGTGGCTGATACATTCGATTTCATTGCTGGTTCATTTTCAAAGGCTTTTTCTAACGGTCTATATTAAGTGCATTCATTGCTGTCCTTTTGTTGTTATTATTTTGTGGGTTGCTGTAACAAGTTTGTGTGTTTTGTCCCAGCAACTAAAGGAAAGCCTGCAAAATTTAGATCTGGGCAAAAGTCATCTCCTTGATCATGGAACTTTTCTGGCTTTTACACAAAAACTCAGTGAATAGCATGAATGTGTTATCATATCCTATCGTTAAGTAAAACTATTCATTGGTGTTTACAAACTTTCAGGCTAAAAGCCCTGGACTTGGGGAATGGGGAGAGAGTCCACCAGACCTTTCCAAAGTTGCAGTTACTGCTTGGTTGGTTTGGAGATATGAAATGAGAAGCATAACAGCATGTAGGAAGGAGTCCCCACCATTAGAACAACAAACAGAGAAATAAATGTCTTCTGTGCATCTGGTCCTCAACTTCCATGTCCCAGGCATGCTCACAACCCTCTGGTATTGTTAGTTGGCAGGGTAAACCCGATCTGGCATTTGTAGAAAAGCTGCAAGAAGGTCTTCCCTTTAAACATATGAACAAAAGGTGAGAAATACAGGATGAAAACTAAAACTACAAAAATATGACTTTCGAAAATAAGCAACTTTCCATTTATTAAGAGCTGGTGTCAGTACAGCCAAAATACATACCCATCTAGGAAATTCACCTGCCCTCTTTTGTCTTCTTTTTTAAATTTACTAAAATACATGTTTACATTATTGGACCATTTTAAAGTTGTCTCAATAATCCATTTCCCTTAATTATAATTAACTGTGGTGGTGACCATCATTCTCCTCAAAGAAAAAGAGAGAAAGAAGAGAAATATGCATAAGGAGTCTGGCCACATTCCTTCTGAGTTTGCATTGTTAGATATAGGGAATATATATATGACAATGGAAAAAAAAGAAAAAATATATTTTCCTTCTAATAAATAAAAATAATTTAAAATGCTAGAGGCTATACATGACTATTTTAGTATGTTCATATATAAATGAAATCATTTTCTTTTCCAAAATACATGGAAGCAATATTCAAGGCAAAGAGAAAGATCTGTCTACTTTATTTTTCTTGCAATTCTTGCTTATCCTAACGTTTCCACCAGTGATTCAGCATGTAAGAGGAAGAAAAGTCACGTCACCATTTATGAAGTTTGTCAGGCTTTAAAAAAAATAGTTCTGGTCTCCTGGGAGTCAACATTCATCTTCAACTTCTCTGATTGGTGGAATCAAGCTGCTTGTGGATTTATATTGGTTGATCTGGTTAGCCATGTGGGTACTCATGGGCTTGATTTGAATGTTTCTGGGATAGGCATTATCCGGTTCATCTGTAAACCATTTCTTTTCTGCTAAAGGGCAAAACGGATAGAGAACAAGAAGGAGAAATGAGAAGCTTAGTTAGTCCTAGGGCAAAGGCTTTGGAAAGTTCATTGAAAAATGCAAAAAAGGTAATCGAGAGAACCTGACAGTGAGTAATTGGTAAGAGAGACAGTGCAGTGTAGGGAGAACCCCGGAACCTGAAACATACCTCAGCTGCCCGTAGCAAGTGACGAACCAATGGGCTGTTGGGACTTGGAGGCACCAGGGGTGGACTTCAGAGAATAAAGAGGGGTTGGGAGACTAACTCTGGCAGTGCTCTCTGGGGTTCCTTTCTTGGCCTAAAAAGCTTTGGTGGTGAGGAGATGGCGAATATAACAAATATTAGGTATGGGCATTGCACCTAAAGAAAGATTTGTGCATCCGTTGATTTGAGTGGAAACTGAGGGACATTGTCCCTTCCACAGACTGAGCCATAGAATCTTATGCAGGACCTCCTTCTTTGCTTGTACAAACATACTTAAAGGTATATCTCAATCATACCACTCTTTTGTTTCTTCTGCAGCCAGTTTTGGGGATCTTAAAGTAAGCCCACAGATTTTTGCTGGTCAATGAGGGTGAAAAATCAGAATAGCAACCAATGTTTTCAGAGGCTTTTGAGAGGGCTTTAATTTCAAGAAAGAAAACTCTATGTTGCTATAAAGTTATGAAAAGAATTCCTAGTGGCACTATCTTAACCGACTATAATCACCCAAGCTGTCAACAAGGGAGCTTGACGAAGTCTTGGCATTTCATTTCCACCCTAAATCCAGAGATGGCTGAAAGAGAATGCTGAGTCAGGGCATTCAGAGGCTGGGGTGAGGATGAAAATGGCCTAGCATCCTCCTGGCCGTTTAGTGCTATTTCATAAGACTCAGCCCTCATCCCCGCCTCTTTCTACGACTGGAATTTTCTGGGAAATCAGCCATGTGTACAGATACAAAGGGACTGGGGCAAATAGTGCATTCTAACTTGAGAATCGTATGCCTCATTTTAGTAGCTTAGGAAAAGTAAGGAAAAAGGGAAAAAGCTTTCAAGCACACCCACTGCTATAGAGGCAATGGCCTCTCCGGCCTTCTTTTCTGCCTATCAGAGCAATTCATAACTGCCTTGTCAGTGGTCCTGGATGAATACGTTAACAAAATTGTTCACCTGGCTTGATCGTGACAGAGGACCGTGTGTGTGTGTGTGTGTGTGTGTGTGTGTGTGTGTGTCCGTCCCTGCATGGCTAATGATTTATAGATCCGGTATGTATGGTCAGCTCATGACCACTCTGCTTGTCTCTCCTTGGACCATGCTTCCTCTTGCTGTGTCCAGTGCCCTGAGCCCCCATTGTAGACACCGAGCTGGAGCCAGGATGAGCCTTGGTGAAAGCTCACTCACTAACCTTTGTTCAGCAGCTTGGTTTACACCCCCCAGGAAACTTCCTGCCTCTTGGATCATTCTCCACCCCTCTCTCTCCTTCCTGCACTGGCTCTCTCACCTATTATAATTAAGTTCACTTTGATTTGAACAGATTGGACGATACGAATTCATAATGCTACATCCTCACGGTGAAGCTAACTGATTAAGTGCTTTAAATTATTCCCCCTGACAGAATGATAAAGTTACAATCTGTTCTGAGATGATCTACAGCTTGCCAGACTCCTACAGCTTCTTTCTACATTCATTTATCTTTTTGTCAAGCAGACCTTTTTTTTTTTCCCTAAGCTTCAATTCCATAGATCTTTTAAAGTCATCAGCACATCTGAATTATTAATGAGGCTGTAGAGGCAAGGTTCCTGATGGGCTGGTTAAAAAAGGTTGTATAGAAATCTGGGACTGTGTACACATCAAAATAATTTCAGCTCCATTTAAAAAAGCATTTAGTTCAAGTGTGACACAGATGAACCATTATGCATTTGTGGAAACCAATTTTTTTGTGATCTACGATTAAACTAACCTTTCAGAGAGGAGTAAAGTATGATGATTATCATGTTTTAAAAGCATTGCCAGGCCGCTGAAACAATTTCAAACTATGACTTTTTCCAATGGTTTAAGTATAAAGATGATTTTCAGAAGAGCTGAACCCAGTGTCTGTGCTGTTTGCCTGAGCTGCCCTTGATTTTGGCCGCGCCCTTTTGTGGCCAGATTTTGCAAAGGGATTTAGTGCTAGGTTGGACATGCCAGGTTGGAAGGGAGAGTGAACTCTACTGATGGAAATGAGTAGGCCTTCGGGGTGAAAGACCTAAGACAGCTGCAATTTGCTGAAATTTTTACAACTGCCGCAGAGGGTAACTGTTCAGAATTTAGTCTTTACAGTTCAATTCAAAGTTGGCATTTTGACCTTCCACGGCAGGGAGAATATCAATTTCCTCCTGCTGTCTGTAAGAAAGAGAGCATTATTTCCCCATTTAAGCTTCTCTCTCTCTGTCCTTTTGCATTTCTTGCCATAAATAGAATCTAAGCAGAGTTCTCCCTGTGTTTTGGCCATTCAGCGTCAACACAAAAAGGAGTTGCGTTAAAGTGTATCCTGGTGACGAGCTGAGGTTTCCGTTATGCCTGAGAAACAGGCTTTTTTAATTCGGGTGCCTCGTAAGATGTAAACAGCTGTTTTGTTGGAGACTTGGTTAGATATGATGTTGAAGAAATGGAGATAGATGAATGCTCTGAGCGTTTTACTAAAATGTCTGGGGGCAAAGGTGTTTCTCCCAAAGGGCTTGAGAGGAACCACACTTTAACGATTGCCAGTCATTCTGCCCCAATGGAGAGAGCTTTGCTATGACAATGACACTTTGGTTTATCGAACTGTGCCTTCCAAAGGAGCCGCACCACTGGGTGCCTACAAAATTGGCCTTAAGGAAGAGTACTCAGGGAAGGAATTCACGTGAGTGCTGAAGTGGTCCAGGGTCGATCCAAATCCCTGAGCTGGTCTCCTCCCCCTGCCTCATCCCACGAGCCAAAAAGATTTCTGGGGGCTTTGTTTTCATCCCTAGGATGAGAAGGGCAATGGATCTGGTTTTGAGGGCCTCCTCCCTGCCAAAGAAAAAGAAATCCATTTGTTAATAAGCTTCTTGAAGATGTGATGCATGATGTCATCACTGTGAATAGACTGTGGGACCTGCCTGAAGTCAGGGAAGGAGTGGCATTTAACAGTCTGTGGCAAGTGATCTGGTAGAACGAGATCAAACCCAGAAAATAACTGCCGAGAGATGTGACACTGCCATTGGGAGGTGTCACCTATCAAGGCCAGCCATGCCATGAGCCATCCACTGCGACCACGGAGATGGCATAGAGCAGTAGGTTAAGGTCAAGGGGATCTGCTTCTCTCATGCGCTAGTTGTGTGGCTCCGAGCGGGTTCTTACATAATTTATCTTAACTTCAGTTTCTCATCTGTAAAATGGGGCTAATGGACCTTCCTAAGGGTGTTGTTTGGATGAAAGGGGCTACTGTCCATGAAGCACTTATCCACATACATGGTAAGTCAATGTGAACTGTTAAGACTATCAGTATTATTAGTAATATTAGGGGGCATTATAGCATAAAGTTCATGGACTTTAGTTTTAAATACTTCTCTGGCACTTCCTGGCTGGGTGACTTTGAACAAACCTGTCCCTTGGATTCTTTATCTTTCAAATGGAAATACTAACAGCATCTACATCTGAGGTTATCTCGAGAATTGCATGAGCTAATATACATGAAGTGCTTGGAAGAGTGTCTAGCCCATGGTAAGCACTTGGCGTTTGTTAGTTTTTAGTGTAAGGTCAGCATGGATATGAGTACTCTCAGTGCTAAAGGACGACATAAGGATAGGTGATACCTCTTGGTGTGATTGCAGATAAACTAGGGTGGAGAACTGAGGTGTATAAACTTGGGTGCTGGCCAGAAGAAAGGGGATTTTGGCAGCAGAGAAGATGGAGAAGGATTCGGTTGGGTAGCCTTCCTTGGGAAGGGGAGGAGAGGCAGGAGTGACACCCTTCAGTGGTACTTGTGTCTGAAATACTGGCTTTCAACTTGACAGGGGCCCTACCCTACCTGCAAGCCATCTGCGTCTTCCATTGCTACTTTCATCACTGACATTCAAGGGTCTAGAATAAGGGTCAGGACTTCGTCCAGCCATGAGGAATCCCAAGGGAGTAGGCTACGGCAGGGAAGGGCTTGAAAGCTGGGCTGACATATAACTGCCTGGGGACCCAGAAGCAGAGCAACAGGCTGCACTGCGACAACAGAGTCTCTTTGCTGGCTCTGTGGGTCGTCAGTGCTGTGGGATTTGGCCTTTTCACTTCTCTGCTCTCCAGAGAAGAGAGCATGAAAAGGGAGATGATGGCACAGCAAAGGTACTTGGAATAATTGGGCCTTTTCTCGCTGTACCACAAGCTGAAGTTCAGAGAGAAAGGGCTTGAAAGGGAAAGATTCCATTTGGATAGAGATAACAGTGGAGAACAGTAAGAGCTAACAAGGAGCTCAAGCCTTCAAAGGTAACGCTGTGTGGTTTCACATCTCACACTTCTGAGAGCTAGTCTGGCCTCCCCCCGCCCCCTGCCTAGCAGACCCCAAGGTGCCAGAGGACCCCACACACACACACTGCCTCCTTTCCTCTCCATGGGCAAAGTATGGTTACCGCACAGAAATGAAAATTGCACCAGAACCAGAGCAGTTTTTACTTATGAAAACTGTCTCGCTCCTTTGCGATTGTCCAGTATAACTCTCTTTGCCCCTTTTAACTGTAAGGCTGATGCTGCCATTCCCTAGGCCGAACAACTGCTCCCTCCTGGCCCTCTTCTGTGGCTTGATCCAGCTGACACCCTAAGGGTGGACTTTTCACTCCTCCCTTTCAGGCGGTAGGGGGTGATCCCTCTCACCTCCCTATGTGATGGATGTACGATCTCCTGGTGGGAGATAGTCTACCAAGTTAGTGACAGGTGCCCACAGCTACTTCATCACCTTATGACAGAGCAGGGGTGGGCTGAAAGAAGCTGACTGAGACATTGATTTTTTTTACCCTGTCTTGACTTCCGGAGGCCCTGAAGTTTCTGCACTCTCTTCTTTCTCCTTCAGGAGCCTGTTGCTATAGGAACCTGGCGGGTTGATTTAATTGTCTCTATTGGGATGCAGACACCTTTCGGCTTTTCCCGTGCTGAAGAAGAGCCCGTCAAAAGGTTCCTCTGGTCATCTGGGACCTTGAGGGTGCTGGCGGGAGGCAGAGTCAGTCTCTCCACTCAGTGGACTTACGGGGGTGTTCCCCTTTCTCAGAAGCTGTGTAACTCAGCTTGAGAAAGTGCCAACAACATGACGGCATTGTGAACCATCTACAGGCATTCCTTGAAATTGGCTGAGATAAGCCAAGGAGGTGAAGATAACTTATCAAATGATTAAAGGGATAAGAATTTTTAAGGTCAATTTATTTCAAAGATATTTATTGGGCACCTATTGAGAGTGAGGTTCTGGGTCATAACCTGTAATATTCATAATAGAATTTGAAACCTCTCCCAATAATGGCAGAAATCTAACTATAAGGGTCCAAGTTTCTCTTCATCCGTTTGAACTGGCTTCAGGAAGGACCCTGGGTAGCAGGTATTAGGGATGTTGATTTCACGATCACCTGAGTGTTGAGGCTGAGAGGGTTTCACTGGGCCTCCTGGTCTATCCACTTACTTAAGGTTCACCCCTTTCAAAGCCTACAACAAACTGAACTGAATGGCTTACAAACTGCTCCTCTTTTAGAATGGTGCAGATAATTGAGTTTCTAGCTATTGTTCTCTTTAAGTGCACATCCTTTCTCTTCAAAAACCCTTTCGCTTTCCACCCTGACCTACTTGCTTATTTTTTGGGTGGAAAGGGGGGAAGAGGAGAGACGTCATACGAAAACCTTGTATGCCTCCTTCCTAAGAGAACCTGAAAGAAGGATGAGAAGTTTGGGGTCACATGAAAACCCATGGAAGAGGTTCTTCATTCAATTGAGGAAAGAACAATATAGTAGTTTGGGCTCATAAAAAATAGAAGTAATAATGATACCTTTTTCATCACTGAATATATCATTAGCCAAGTACAATCAACTCTCAACTGTACGCCTGAAGTCCAGGGAAAATCCCAAAATTTCATCACAAGTCACAGTCTGTTCCCACTCCATTCCCGTCACAAGGTCCTCTCATCAGAGCTGCTAACAGATTGTATAAAAAACACATTTTGGATTTACTTCTCTCTATCTGCCCAGTCTCTGGTTGGGATTTCACAAATGGCTGAAAGGCAGGTGGGAGAAGAGATCCAGGTAATATAGAGACTGAATCATCAACCCCCAGATGACTGGGTGTGGGCTATTGAGTTGATATATCCAGCCGAACAGTTTTAATTTGGGGGTCATACTGATCCAACTGCAAGGAGACCAATGCTCTTTACCATTAATAACCCTCCTGGTTTAAATTGAAAGGAGGGTAAACTATTGACCAAGAAGCAAGTTTGCCGAGTGGAATAGCTGCAAATGTTTTCCAGAAACGCTTATCACCTGGCATCGTCACTTGATTTAGTCGGTCTTGCCAAGATAAACACAGAAATGTGGACAGACTGATGGGGGACTGGGTTGGAGTGGTGATAATGGGGGGAAGTGGAGGAAGCTGGGTTTCTTGATGGGAAAATGCTTTTGGACTTGGAGCGAGGTACCAAGGTGGGCAGGGAGGCCACGTGCAGACTGAAAGGCAAGCCAGATGGAGAGAAGTTTCCCCCAGATCACCCAACCCCAAACCCAGGAACACCAAAACAAACTCTAAGGGGTCTAGCGGTAGCAGCAGGACAGCCTCATTGCGCTGAGCAATTTAGAAAGTGGAGGAAGGTGGAGAAGAAGGAAGGGAAGAGGCGGGGGGATGGGGAGGAAAAAAAAAAAGCAAAATAAATAAATAAAACCACAAACAGAACAATAGAAATAAAAGTAAACAAACCAATAACAGAATAAAATTTGTAACTCCTTTTTTTTTTTTTAATTTCACAAAAGTTTTCACAAGGACAACGTTATAGAAGAAAACCCCCAGCAGTGGCTAGGTCATGCAGAACCATTAATTGTCATACCTTGGCCCATTCTATTCATCCTTGTTGCACTTTAGAGAGAGAAGTAAGCTATGTGAGTTTTACAATGCTTTTAAACTGTCATATTTCCTGTTGAGCACTTTAACTGGCACATTCTTATAGTTATAAATGTTCTGAGGGCATAACTTTATAACCTCCTTTGCAAAGAACGCATGAAGAGCTCTTCATGATCCAAAACTAGGGGATATGTGTGTGTGTGTGTGTGTGTGTGTGTGTGTATATATATATATACACACACACACATATATCTGTATATATGTGTATATATATAGTTATATATAAAAAGATAGTTATATGTAATATATAAATCAATATATATAGGGACAAAAATAATTTGAAAAAAGTTTTCCACTCATAGGGCTTTTTAATATACATGTATACAATGATTCCCCACCCAATACTGATTGCAACACTGCACTGCTCTGTCTTGGGTGTGGGGACGGACGTTCTGACTGAGCCTCACCATTTTGTCAGTAAAAGTGCTTGTCAATTCACACAGCAAGCAAATCTCCAAAACTATCATGCTTGGGGGGGACAGGGGATCCAAAATCTAAACCCAAAACATTCACCATAAAAACACCTTTTTAGAGATGGTTACAGCTGTGACATTTTTCTCCTCCCCTCCACCCTATCTGTTTGATGGAATTTGTTTTCAAGTAAACATTTCAAATACGTATATAGCAGCCCAGGGCTAGTCCATCCATACAAGAATTTGGTCATGGTGGAGTTGGCCGATTTTTAAGAAGTACTGCATGATTTGCATACATAAAATATCTGACAACTGTATATTGAAAAAAGGGTTATTTTTCTACCTTTTCCCTCATGCTTACTAACGTTAAAAAAAGGAAGAAAATGAAAGAAAAACTAATTATACCAAAATGCGTTTGGCTCACTGTCGCACTCTTTTTCTTCTCTCCCATCTGGTAATGACAAGGGGGTCATTCTCTATTACTGTCATTCACCTGCCTAAGTGGATTGGCTACGTTAAAGAAATTGACGATGAGGAATTTTTCCCACCAGCTTTCTGCTTTGGGACAGCCAGCATCATGCAGCTGTGCCAACAGCTGAAGGTAGTAGCTGGCTTTTGTCTTTGTTGAGTCAACTGTGGCTTGATCCTCCTACATTCTGATTTATTTAGCGTGTCGGCTCCTGGAAAAACATGATCTGCCGCTGGGTTTATCTTCCTCTCTCTACCGCGGCCCCAGCCCTTGCTCCTCGCTGGCATTGGGGCCCTAACTAATCAAACAAAGGGGAGTAAAAAGGTCCCCTGAGAATGCGTGGAAAAATACTTGCTCTTTCTTGAGCATTATTTATTCTGTACATAAGGTAAGTAATTCACCTTTTAAAAGATGTAAAAGTCCCAGGAAGGCAGTTTTTAATGACTTACATCTGATATTTATGATACATATGGCTTTTCATCCCAAATGTCAAAAGTGAGAGGAAAAAACAGCTATTCATATGGCAGCATAAGGAGACAGAATAACAATTTAATATGCAATCAAACCTCTTTTCACTTAAATTAAATGACTAGCATTTGATACTTCCACGAAGGGAACTATTCTTTCCTCCACAGTAAGGGAAGAAATGTTCACATGAACTCCCAAAGGAAGCTAGCTCTGGGACAAAAGGCCTTGGTGAGTAACTAAAAAAATCTCCGGGCTTCCCTGGTGGCGCAGTGGTTGGGAGTCCGCCTGCCGATGCAGGGGACGCGGGTTCGTGCCCCGGTCCGGGAAGATCCCACATGCCGCGGAGAGGCTGGGCCCGTGGGCCATGGCCGCTGAGCCTGCGCGTCTGGAGCCTGTGCTCCGCAACGGGAGAGGCCACAGCGGTGAGAGGCCCGCGTACCGCAAAAAAAAAAAAAAAAAAAAAAAAATCTCCAATGTTCTAACAATCAGGTGCTTCATCATCTACACAAATGGCAAAAGCCTTTCAAATACTTCGCGATATTTCGGCCCAGAGAGTGGAAACAACCAATATGTTTTGGTTGCTTGTTTCAAATAAACGTGTGTTTATATTATTGTGTGTGTATATAAAAAAAAAAAAAAAACAAGAGAAAGAAAGAACAACAACAAAAAGAAAACCCAAAGCACCCTGATAATCCTTATACATCAGAATAAACTGTTCTTCTACATTAACTAAACTTGCTTTGCATAACTGACGTGGATCACAAGCGCTCCCTTCTTATCTGTGAACTCATTCCTGCAGTGAGCTATTTATGTCTGGAGCATGCCTTAGAGTTATTTTTCCCCTAGAATCATAAATAACTTTTGGTCCGTCTGCTTATTTGCTGTTGTGCTCAAGGGTTTTATGGTGGTGGAATAAAAATGACAACCACATGCACACTATCATACATATGCAAATATGTGTAAAGAAAAGGGGGGGACTACAGGGGAAAACGGGGAAAGTTACTGTTGGAAACACCCACTGGGTAAATGAGTGGCAGATACAGTTTCACACACGGAGGCAGTGGATACACATATCAGAGCCGCTCTTCCTGCACGTACTTCTGTTTGTCTCGGGACTCCCGGGACTTGGGCCGGTTCTGTCGGTTTGCTGTGGATGGGATGGAGTGAACGGAGGAGCTCTTCTTGCTGGAGGACTGGGACGAGTGGGAGGAATGGGAGAGGCTGGCCCGGGACTGGCCGGCGTTGTGGTCAAACTGCATTAAGCAGAAGATCAGGTCCGTCGGCACGAGCTCAAACTCGTACGGGGGGTTGGTGATGACATACCTGGACGCGGAGAGCAAAGAGGTCATAGAATGAGGATAACTCGGTGGAGATTTCACCTCTGAACCAAACCAGGTCTACCCGAGGATCTGGGAGGTGGACTTCCAGCTGGTCCAAGGCCTTAAACAGTATCTTCCAAGTGGAACAAACTCTTCCTCTGTTTAGCTCAACAGAGGAAGTCAGCCATGAGCCCTGGCGGAGATGCTGAATTAGCGCCAGTCATGGGAGAACCAGACGGTACTTCCTGCGGTCTACGTACCCCTTTCAATACAATATCAAGTTCCCTTCTGATCCTGAGTGGCCCGAGGGCATGCAGGAGGTTTCCAGGACTGCACTGCATCTCTCATTCTAGAATGTTCTCACAATCTCAGACATATGTCACAGGATCTTTGTTTACCATGATCTAGCAAAATCTTCGTCCTCCCTCCCTCTTTAGCTTTTAAAAATCAACCTTGGTAGAGGATGTCACTTAATGGAAGAATATAAAACACCTCCCTGCCTATGTGTCCCTCAGGCTTTAACTGTTCTCCTCAATTTGATCATGTTTTTCCCTGGTTAACACCAGACATAACTAAACATCACTTTGTTTCGTTTCTAGCAGGGGATTTCAAAATTGAGGTCCTCAGGCCAGACATATCAGCATCATCTGGGAACTTCCTAAAAATGCAAATTCTTTTTTTTTAATTGAAGTATAGCTGACTTACAATGTTGTGTTAGTTTCAGGTGTACAGCAAAGTGATTCAGCTCTCTCTCTCTCTCTCTCTCTCTCTCTCTCTCTCTTTCTCTCTCTCTATATATATATAAAATGTTCTTTTTCAGATTCTTTTCCATGACAGGTTATTACAAGGTACTGAATATAGTTCCCTGCGCTATACAGTAGGTCCTTGCTGTTAAAATGCAAATTCTTAAGCAACCCCACCCAAGACCTACTGAGTCAGACACTGAGCGTGGGGTCCAGCAATTTGTGTTTTAACAAGCTTTACAGATGATTCTCATGTTCATCTAACTTTGAGAACCCACTGGTGCACAGCAATTATGCTCAACTCCAGCTCAACTGTAATCTCTGGGCATTAAAACTACATATTTTCATTTCATACCAGTTAAGTCAGAGTCATCAGACTACTTTAAAAAAGTACCTGCAGTGATTCTACTACGCAAGCAGGTCTGAGAGACACTCATCTCTATGGCATTGTTTCCTGGGGTATATTACATGGACACACTGATTTTGGCAATTCTAGGATGTACTTTTAATTTTAGGCTGCTATGAATGTACTTTAATGCATATTAGAAAAATATAGCTAGCATATATGAAATGTTACTTTTTTCTGCTTCAGGCAATAATATATAGTTTTCTTTAAAATACATATATAAAAGTAAGTCAGTTGAAAAATACGTTAAGTAAAAAGATAGGTATCTATGAAAAAGAACACACACACACACACACACACACACACACACACACACGTATTACTGAATCACTCGGCTGTACACCTGAAGCTAACACAACATTGCAAATCAACTATACTTCAATAAAAAAAATTATATATATATAGGTGTCTAAGACACGGCAAAGGAACCATTTACCTTAAACAGTAGCAATATGAAGTATTTCTATATTAGGTACCAACAGAATTATCCCAGTAGCAGGAGTTTGGAGGACATGCTTGCCTTCAGACTTCTGTAATTAGGTGATGGATGGAACTAGCCCATAAAACTTGAATTTTTCCCACAATGTCTTTATATCTGTTATTAGTAATTAAAGAAAAAAGCTTCCCACAACCAACAAACTCAGTGACGGATTTAATGTGGGCAGAGTAATCTGCACGTTGAGAGCGTGTATGTGGACCTTTGCCCTCATTGTGGGGGACAGGAGAGGGCATTTATGCCTCTGCCTTGCGGGTGGGAGTGGAAACATACTCACCTCTTCGTGCATTGGCTGGGGGTGCTGAGGTGAGCATCTCTCAGCCGATAAATTCCAAAACAAAGCATATTATATGTCTTCAGAGCTTTGCAGAACAGATCACCATAACAACCACCATCCTGGGAGTCAACAAAAGAACAGAGAGAAAAAGCATTTTTATTTGCTTGAAAGGAGAGGTCCCGGGGAGAAAAGGGCTTTTTAATGAAAGCTCATTTCGGTGTCTCCTGAGTCGGAGGGTCTGTACCAAGGAACCGTAGCTGAAGAAGTTAGTGTGGTTTATAGCCTACACCTCAATACCGGTGATTTTGGGGGATCAGATAATAATGGGTTTTCCTCTGGTTCTCTCTAGTTTTCCATCTGCAGCGATGAGAGCTCCAAGGAGATGGGGCCTCTCCTTATTTTAAGTGATGGTGTAAGCTTGAAGGTCTCAGATGTCTGTTCAGCTGAGGAGAAGAAACCAGCTTTGCAAAATGGTGATGATGTTTAGCCCCAGCTCAGCTGTAATCACTGTGATCTGACCGTGTTGTCAAAACTGCTCGAGTGATAATGAAAATCACTGCCAGGAGAAAAGACCCCACCAGGTACTACGGTGACAGACTCTTTCAGAGAAGGACTGTGTGAAAAGCACAATTTACAGACCTCAGAGATGGCAAGGGTGGAAGGGAATGTGTTTCCCCAGGAGCTGGAGGTCTGCAGGCTGAATAACTGGGATTCACAGATCTAATCAGTTCACAGTCACCTTCCAAGGGTCTGGGGCCTGATGCGGAATGTGAAAGCAAACTCGTTCACTCAGAAATGCTGGCTTCCTGCAGCCAGTTGGCTTCAGGTAGATATTATTATAGGAAGGGCACCAAAGGCTGACTTCACTGGGAATAAAGTGACTGCATCTGTCCTTCCTGTTACCGAAGTTTTCAGATGGGCATCACATTAGAGAGCAGAAAAGGAGCCAGATCTCATCATTATTTAAAGTCTTTATTCTTTTCAAGTGTATCAGTGAGTAAATGATGATAAAGAGCCACTAGCTATGGAGGTGGCGTTTTAAAAAAGCCCAGTCTAGCATAGATCCCTGCCCATAACCAAACTAAAATATAGTGCAAGTTGGCATCAGGGTTTCAGAAGAAATGGAGAAAGTGACCCTTTCCTTGGCTCCTTTTCCACTATTTGGACTTTCTGGGTGGCACTATTGTTTGTACAATGGGTTTACTGGCTCCCAAGACTGGTGGCTCCAGCCCCTGAATGCATCCATGGAGTTGGGCTGGGAATAAGGTTCAAGACTGCTTACTTCTGCCAGAGTGCTTGAACCAGGCGGGTGCGTGGAACCCAAAGGGAGGCATGGGTCCCTCTGCAGCAGGGGCATGGGGGAGGGTGACTGGGTCCAGCCTCAGAATTAATAGCCCACGAGGGGCTTTTAAAAACCACTGATGGCTGTACTCAGCCCCCAGGATTCTGGGCATGACCCCAGCACCGGTGGTTTTCAGAACACCATAGCTTATTATGTGCACGTAGACCCGCTGGCCAAACCAACAGCATCTCATGTGGATTCTTTAATGTCTCTAATTCCAGACCGAGGTCACCTAACTCTGAGGCTGGACCCATTCACTCTCCCCCATGCCCCCGCGGCTGCCGAAGCGACGGCTGTCCCCCTCTGGGTCGCACACACCAGCCTGGTTCAGGCACTCTGGCAGACCTATTAATGTGCAGTTGCGGTTAAGTAGCCCTGAGTCATGCTAAGACCTGTAGAAAAGGCTCCCAGCCTTGGCTGCATTTGGAACCCGCCCCCCCACCCCCCACCCAATGCCTCCCATCTGTGGCAGAAGGTACCTGAGGGGAGTCAGTAAGCCCACAGGCTCTGAAGCCAGGATCCCTAGTGCAAATTCCTTATAGGGCCAGTCCTCAGTCTCTCTGAGCCCCAGTTTCCTTAAAGCGTCTGATAAGAGAACCTACGTCAAAGGGTCACCATGGGGATTAAAATGAATGAATACATGTAAAGCCCAGTGCCTGCTACACAGTAAGCCATAAGCATCACCTCTTACAGTTCTTTTCCTGCAGAAAGTAGCAAAGGCAGAGACCTAGCCTGTCAGTGTCTGACACATTTGGATCCCGCCATTCCCAAACAGCCAGCTCAGGTGCCCTCTGCCCCCTGAACTCACCCCCAGGTCCGCAAAGGGCCCGTCCAGCAGTGCTAACTGGGCCACGCGGCAGCGGTCCCTATTGGCCAGCGTCTGGGGGGTGCTGTAGCCCCCGCGCAGTGCATTCTCCTCGGCAATCAGAGCCTCCAGCTCCGGCGTGGCTCCTCCGGTCACCAGGGTCCGTATCAGGGTGAGGATGTTGTCATTGAAGTATGTCTGGGAAGAGAACGGGGTGGGGGGGGTTCCTTTAAGCAAACTTCCTAAAGTCATGACAACCGACATTCAAATTACAACTTTCCTTGATATCTCCTGTTTAAAGTTCTGGCCTGTCTCTTCAAATAATTTTATGTGGGAAGTGAAAAGACAGCAGCCTCCAATTATTCAATTCTTTTCTCTCCTACTTGGTTCTGCCACGAGAGCCTGACTTTTAAAAACGGATTCAGGGGATTTTTATTTAAGGGCTAACGTCAACATGGTTGGTGTTTATCATAATCGGTGCTAATTGGGATGTAAATATGGCTTCCTCTCCTGCTTGCTCAGGGACCTTGGGTGTGCGTAAGAAAATGCAGCCCGACCCAGGCAGGATGGCCTCTGAGCTCCTGTAACCCACGTGCCAGGAAGCTGCCTCTTCCAACAATGGCAGAACTTCTCTCTCGGTTGGAACGAGATGCCAAGAGCGTCATTAAGGCCACACGTTCAACAATTTTATCACATGCTTTGATAACAGGCTAAACCAGAAGTCTCTGTCAATTAAATATGCCAGATCAATTTATGACAAGGTGGATCCCCTGGTGTTTTTGCTTTTACGTAACCTCAGTGGTCTGAGGTGAATACAGCTTATTAAAGAAGTTCCCTCTACACGTGTACATTTGTCTCACATCTGAAACATAACAGGTCTGTCAGGAACAAGACAATGGGAGCTTTAAAAAATTAATAGGATGTCAAATAAAAGAGCTCAAAAAGACATTTGTCACACAGCCTAATTTGAGAAAAATGTCAGTTAAGGGTCTGTTTTCCATTTTCCAGTGTAAGAAGAAGTCAAACAGGCTAAATAATATCAAGCCAAAGTTTGCCTGTGGCTTTTGAGGATGGATGGACCTTTGGGAGCAGGTTAGGCAAGACAGCTGCATTTTAATTTCAGCAGTTTTTTGGACAGTTCACGGGGCAAAAATCTAGTGGGGTAAGGATGAGTTCTCTCCTGCTTGGCCATCACTAGTCCTATGTCTTGGGGGAAGTTGCCTAATCATTCTGGGCTTTGATTTTCTCATGCGTAAAATAAGCACTGTCATTAAGATCAAGTTTATATGCAACGAATTCCATGAGGACTTCTGAGTTAAGATGATAGCTGCTAGCCAGGCTGGAATCACTTTCCTCACTGAAGTACTCACGAAAATACCCAAAGTGAGATACAAAATTTCAATAGCAAAGGAAACTAGGAGTGTGAGTCAGAACCAGTCAGACCCTAAGGAGAATGTATCATCTAACAGAGCTCAGATATGCCCTGGGGCAGAGAAGCAGAAGAAAAACAAGTAAGGGAGGAAATGTTGTTGGCGCGGTGAAGGGGTGAGAGGCAGGCTGGAGGTTTAACGCTGACCTCACCACTTAGTAGCTGCGTGACTTTGGAAAGTTATTTCTCATTTTTGTGCCTCAGTGTCATGATCTGTAAAATATAATAGAGTGGTTATAAGGACTATATAGCCAATATGTGCGAGGCACTTAGAAAAGTGCTTCGTGCACAGGAAGCACTGAGAAATACTTTGTGGCCTGATATCAGAGACTCAGGATTTGTTGAGGAGAGGTCAACCCATTCCCAATCCTCCCTTTTAAAAAATCTTTTCTGGCTTTTTTTGGTGGGTTGGCGGTGGCAGGCAGAGGGGGGTGGTGCAAACCAAGGCCATTCATTTTACCCTTGAATCTGCACTTCTCAGGCTGCCTCCATGACAAGACCCCATTTAGACTGAGCAAAGGCCCAGTGAGGGTCAAGGGGGACTGCATCCTGGACTGTGACAGCCTCCACAGGACTGGCCACCACAGGTGAACTCTCGTGGAGGCTGGTTCAGGGCACATGTAAAAACATTTCCCAAAGTCTTCAGAGGTAGTAAATCCCCTTCCCTATAGTCCAACAGCCCATCATCAGAAGCAGAAGATCACGCCCCGGCCCCAGCTCTGCAGCACATTAAATGAAGGAGTGCTGGACACAGAACTGTGACAAAGGCCTTTGTGCTATAATTACCCTTCTAGATCAACACCCAGGGAGGAGTCCACCGGCATGAAATGTGGACGGCAGAACATTCACGACCTCGTACACTGAAAAACAGACCTCTCCTTGCTCCGATGTACAGAGAGAAAGAAAGAGCCAATATAAATATTTTTAAAAAGGGAGCGACAGCATTTAAGATATAAAGGAAAAGCATTCTTTTGGTTGGTTAAATAGTTACTGGAAGACGTAAAAAAAATTTAGGAAGCATTTGTTTTAGAATCAAAATCAATTAAAAAAAAAATATAGAGTATCGGGCTTCCCTGGTGGCGCAATGGTTGAGAGTCCGCCTGCCGATGCAGGGGACACGGGTTTGTGCCCCGGTCCGGGAAGATCCCACATGCCGAGGAGCAGCTGGGCCCGTGAGCCATGGCCGCTGAGCCTGCGCGTCCGGAGCCTGTGCTCCGCGATGGGAGAGGCCACAACAGTGAGAGGCCCGTGTACGCAAAAAAAAATAAAAAATA
>NW_021703781.1:26617497-26788966 GCF_005190385.1 Monodon monoceros
AGAGAGAGAGAGAGAGAGAGAGAGAGAGAGAGAGAGTATCTATAACAAGTAAAAGATCAGATGGTAAGAAAGCTGACTTCATACAACTTATTCAATTATTTTTAAATGTAAGATATTGAAATTAAAATGAATGTAATAAAAAAATGGTTAAAAAGGATCCAACGTTTTCTCATGATAAACACACTCAACAAACTAGTAGTGAAAGGGAATTTCCTCAACCTGATAACGGGCATATATTAAAAACCCACAGCTAACATCAGACTTATTGGTGAAAGGCTGGATGCTTTCTTTTTAGATCAGGAACAAGACCAGGAAGCCAACTCTCACTGTTTCTATTCAACATAGCACTAGAGGTCTTAGCCAGGGCTAGAAAAAAATAAAGTTATCCATATCAAAAAGGAAGATGTAAAACTATCTCTATCCACAGAAGACATGATCTTGTAAATAGAAAATTCTAAAGAACACTAAAATGATATTATAGGTAATAAATGAGTTCAGCAAGGTTGCAGGATACAAAAAACAATACACAAAAATCATTTGTGTATCTATGTACTTGCAATGAACAATATAAGAATGAAATTAAGACAATTAAATTAAAACAATTCTCATTATAATAGTTTCACAAAGAATAGAATATTTAGGAATAAATTTAGGAGGTTCAAGATTGGTACACTGGAAACTACAAAATATTGTTGAAATAAATTAAAGAAAATCTAAATAAATGAAAAGATATCTCAACTTCATGGACTGGAAGACTTAGCATTCTTAAGATGGCAATACTCCCCCAAACAATCTACAGATTCAATGCAGTTGCTATCAAAACCCCAAAGACCATTTTTACAGAAATGGAAAAACTGATTTTAAAATTCATGTGAAATTGCAAGCACCCCCCAAATAACCAAACCATCCTGAAAAGGAAAAACAAAGTTGGAGGACTCACACTTCCTGATTTTAAAATATACCACAAAGCTACTATAATCAAGAGAGTATGTTATTGCCATAAGGATAGACATGGACTATTGGAATCAAATTGAGAGTCCAGAAATAAACTCATACCCTGTGTATCAACTGATTTTCAACAAAGGTGCCAAGACCATTCTACAGAGAAAGAATATAGTCTCTTAAACAAATGTTGCTACCACAACTGGGTATCCACATTCAGAAGAATAAATTTGGACCCCTACCTCACACCATATGCAAAAATTAATTCCAAATGGATCAAAGACCTAAATATAAAAGGTTAAACTATAAAACTTAGAAGAAAACTTACAAGAAAACATAAAGGTAAATAATTATGAAATTTGATTTGAAAACTGATTCTTAAATATGACACCCAAAGCATAGGCAACGAAAGAAAAAATATATGTAAATTAAACTTCATCAAAATTGAGAATTGTTTGTGCACAAAGTACACTATCCAGAAAGTGAAAAGAAACCCTACACAGTGAGAGAAAATATTTGCAAACCGTATATCCCATAAGGGTCTAGTATCCAAATATATATTAAAAAATCTTGCAATACAAGAAAATAAAGAAAAGTGACTCAAATTAAAAAATGGACAAAATACCTGAATAAACATTTCTCTGAAAAAGATATACAAATGTTAAACAAACAAATGAAAAGATGCTTAACATCACTAGTCATCAGGGAAATACAAATCAAAACCTCAATAAGATACCTCTTCACACCCACTAGGACGGCTAAAATAAAAAAGAAAGATCATAACAAGAGTTGGTGAAGATGTGGAGAAATTAGAACCCTAACACAATGCTGGTGGGAAAATAAAATGATACAGCCACTTAGGGAAACAGTTTGGCAGTTCCTCATATGGTTAAACAAGTTACCATATAACCCAGTAATTCTGCCCCTATGTATATACCCAAGAGAAATGAAAAAATATGTCCATATGAAAACTTGTACATGGATGTTTACAGCAGCAGTATTCATAATAGCTAAAAGGTAGAAATAATCCAAATGTCCATCACCTAATGATTGCACAAACAAAATGTGTTATAGCCATACATGATCATTAGGCCATAAAAAGGTATGGAGTACTAATACATGCTCCAACATGGATGAACCTTCCAAACATTATGCTAAGTAAAAGAAGCCAGTCACAAAAGACTACATATTATATGATTCCACTTATCTAAAATGTCCAGAAGAGGCAAATCTATAAAGATAGTCAGTAGATTAATGTTGCTTAGGGCTGGGGGGAAGGAGACAGAGGGGTAGTGGGGATAGCTAAAGGATATGGAGTTTCTTTTTGAGCCAATGAAAATGTTCTAAAATCTACTGTGGTGATGGCTGTACGTATCTGTGATTATAGTAGAAATCATTGACTTGTACACTCTAAATGGGTGAATTGCATGATGTTAACGATAGCTCAATAAAGGTGTTTTTAAAAAAGAGTTAAAAGGTAACTAAACTTGAAATGGCCAGATTTTTATCTGTTAAGAAGCAGTAATTAAAAATACTGTATTGTACACTGAAAAATGTGTTAAATGGGTAGATCTCATATTAAGTGTTCCTATCACAATAAAAAAAAGCAATAAGGTGTAGAACTGAAAATCACACATACACACACAAAAAAAATGTGGAATTAAAACTAAGAAAATCACCTGAACAACTACACAGAGAAATGTGTAGAGATATCCTTCCTTCCTTTCCCTTTCTTTCTTTCCTTTTTTTTTTTTTTTTAAATGAGAATGTTGGTTGAGGAAAGACAACAGAGGTCAAATTGATAAATAGCAAGTGTTCACAAATGAAAGTTGTAAACAAAATTCAAACAGGTAAAAATGAGCAAGCAAGCAAGGAAACAAATGAATACAACCTGCCTGAGCTGAAGAATGAGCTGAGGATGAGGATGAAGATGGTTCACCGAGTGAATGCAGCCGACACCTAGACCTGTACTAGATGAACATTTGAATTTAAAATAGTAAAGGAAAAACGTGACCTGACACAATGCTGTTAGGAAAAAAAAAAAATGTACAAGATCAGGTGAGCCAGAGACTTATCTAGGAAAGAGCTATATCAACTGAGTTTTGAAAGGACACATTTATTCCAAGAATTCTACACATAGCTAAACTGTTGATCATCTGTGAAATCAATAGAAATTTTTTTTTTCTCTAGGTACCTAAGCATTTATGGATTGAATTCATTTAAAAAATACTCGGAAACAAAATCATCTTCCTTCAAGATCTTTTTAGACTTTTAAAAATTAAAAAATGAGCAAATTTTGTTTAAAAATACTGGTGAAGGGGCTTCGCTGGTGGCGCAGTGGTTGAGAGTCCGCCTGCCGATGCAGGGGACACGGGTTCATGCCCCGGTCCGGGAAGATCCCACATGCCGCGGAGCGGCTGGGCCCGTGAGCCATGGCCGCTGAGCCTGCGCGTCCGGAGCCTGTGCTCCACAACGGGAGAGGCCACAACAGTGAGAGGCCCACGTACCGCCAAAAAAAAAAAAAAAATACTGGTGAAATATATTAAAACATGGAATTCAATAAAGGATATATGACTACAAAACTGAAGGCAAAGGTCAAAAGTAATTCTTGAAAGAAAAAATATGACATAAAATTATCTATTAATACAGTAATATTAAATTATTTTTAAAAGTCAGAAAAATGAGGTAGGAGAAAGAAGATGAAAGTTAAGACATGTAAATTCCCTGATCTTATAGAGGGAGGAATCAAGAGCTACTACATTTTTCTAGATAATAATACTAAGAAAATATAGTTTCAAGTATATTTATAGAGTGTCTGATAACCACTAACTAGAGTTAAAAATAGAATGTATAATTTTCACATCACTAGAGAAAAGAAGCATACAAAATATAGACCATGTACCCAAAGACAGATAATTAAAGACACAATTATAGAATCATAAAGCATAATGCAAAATTTTAGCATTGTAGGTTATATAACTAAACATAAATGAGCTAAATGATTTGACAAAAGGGTAAAGATTCTCAAACTTGTTCAAGAACCAAAATCAAACTCTCGTGTCTCAGAGGTAAAGAGGAAAAAACAAAACAAAACAGGCAAAGAAAAGTATATTTAAAGGGAAAAATTTTAAATATTACATTAAGCGACTTAACTCTATGTTCATAATTAAAGTTTACATAAATATATAACATATTTATGGAGAAAATATTATAACTGAAATACAGACAGCAAAACGAATTAGCCATTATAGCAAATTAAACATGGACTGAGAGTCATATGTAAAATTGATATGTGAAATATCATTGTGTTTCTTGTTTTCACAGCTCAAAGAGACCAAAATATAAGGAAATGAAGGATGTAATAAGGGTATTTATTAGATTTGTGTTAAACTTCGTACCATTTTAGATAGCATCCAAACAATAATTACAAAGTATGATCGATGGCCCAAAGTATAAAATCTCAATATATATAATGAAGTATAAGCTGTATGGTCTATATTTAAAAAATAGAGTAGTAGGTACAAAAATAAATATCCCAACACTTCCAAGTTTTTTTAAAAAAGTATCCTAAATAACTGTGGGTCAAGATGGAAATCAAACTCAGAATACAGAGTATTAAAAATTAAAGATTATTTGAAAATGACATATAAAAATGTCATGGATTGAGGCCAAAGCTACAGAGACAAATTCAGAGCCTTAAGTGCTTTTATTATTAAATATGAAAGAATTTCAGCAAATAATTCTAAGTATTAAAAGAATTTTTTATTGTTCTTTTTTATCTTAGGAAAACAGAAGGATGAAATAATAAAGCATCAATTAATGAAATAGCAAGAGGATATTTAGCGAGTTTAGTGAGTTGATATGTTTTTAAACTTGATAAAATTATGCTAAATTTCCTCTGGAAACAGTTTATGAAATTGTCCTCTGAGGTATTATAATATTAAAGATTTTATAACTAAACGTTGTAGGCAATATTAAAAATTAGAAGATCAACCAGAATGAATTGAAAATCAGGGCCTTGGGCCAAATCCCGACTGCCACCTGTTTTTTTTTTTTAAATAAAGTTTTATTGAGACCCAGACATGCCCATTTGTTTACTAAAATGCTTTACTAAAATGCTTTCAGCTTTTGTGCTAAAATGGCAGAATTGAGTAGTTTCAACAGAGTCTGTACGGCTCTCAAAAGCCTAAAATATTCACCATCTGGCCCTTTACAAAAAAGTTTGCTGTTTCATTTCTTAATATGATAAGGAAAGCATAATGCACCATGGAGAAGGGATGTTTACTCAACAAATGATTTAGAGGAAACTGGTTATCTGGAAAAAAGTTTTTTTCAACAATATGGTAATGATTAAATAAATAATGATACACGTATGTGACTTACATTGTACAGATATTAATATTATGCTTTCAGAGCATGTTATGTTACATAACATTAAAATATTCAAAAAGCAGGATCCAAAAAACACTATGATCTAAAACTCATGTTAAAAGTGCAGACCCCCACAGATATAGTTATAGTTAGGTAAAAATATTTAGTATTATATAAATACTTAGTATTATGTAGTATTATGCTATAGTTATATAAAAATATTATGTATTTAGTACCCCCAAATTTTACATGACGATTAATTCCTGGTAATAGAATTCTGACTGATTTTCATCTTTTCCTATAATTTTATTTATTTTATATATTTTCTACTATGAAAATATATTTATTCTAAATTTCTAAAAAAGGCAGTAAATGGAATTTATACAACTCAGTAGCAAAAGAAACCCCAAAATCTGATTAAAAAATGGGCAAAGGAACTGAATAGACATTTTTCCAAAGAAGATATTCAAATGGCCAACAGGTACCTTAAAACAGGGGTCCGCGTCCCCCGGGCCGTGTACCAATACCCCTCTGCAGCCTGTTAGGAACCGAGTCACACAGAAGGAGGTGAGTGGCGGGCGAGCGAGCAAGCGAAGCTTCATCTGCCGCTCCCCACTGCTCACATTACCGCCCGAACCATCCCCTCTACCCCACCCACCCGCCCCCATCTGTGGAAAAACTGTCCTCCACGAAACCGGTCTCTGGTGCCAAAAAGGTTGGAGACCACTGCCTTAAAAGATGCTCAACATCACTAATCATCAGGGAAATGCAAATCAAAACCACAGTGTGGGGCTTCCCTGGTGGCGCAGTGGTTGGGAGTCCGCCTGCCGATGCAGGGGACGCGGGTTCGTGCCCTGGTCCGGGAAGATCCCACATGCCACGGAGCGGCTGGGCCCGTGAGCCATGGCCGCTGAGCCTGCGCTTCCGGAGCCTGAGCTCCGCAGCGGGAGAGGCCACAGCAGTGAGAGGCCCGTGTACCAGAAAAAAAAAAAAAAAACAACACAGTGAGATATCATCTCACACCTGTTAGAATGACTATTGTCAAAAAGACAAGAAATAACAAGTGTTGGTGAGGATGTGGAGAAAAGGAAACCTTTGTATGCTGCTAATGGGGACGTAAACTGATTACAGCCACTATGCAGAACAGTATGGTGGTGCCTCGAAAAATTACAAACATAGATAGCTACCATATGATCCAGCAATTCCACTTCTGGATCTATATCCAAAGGAAATGAAGTAACTATCTCAAAGTGATAGATATCTTTTGTACCCCACGTTCACTGTGGCATTATTTACAATAGCCAAGACATGGAAACAACCTAAGTATCCAGTGAGAGGTGAATGGATAAAGAAAATGTGGTATATATACAGTGGAATAATATTTAGCCATAAAAAGAAGGAAATCTTTCCATATGCAACAACACAGATGAATCCTGAGAGCATTAAGCTAAGTGAAACAAGTCAGAGAAATACAAAGATTGTATACTCTCACTTATATGTGAAATCTAAATAAAATGGATCTTACAGAAACAGAGAACAGATTGGTTGTTGCCAGAGGCAGGAGGTACAGGTTGGGGAAATGAGTGAAGGTGGTCATAGGATATAAACTGCAGTTATATAATTAATAAATTCTGGGGACATAACGTACTACAACATAGTGCCCGCACTTAACAATACCATATTGAATATCTGAAAACTGCTTAAGAGTAGACTTTTAAAGTTCTCAGCAACAATGACAACAAAAAATGGCTGGTGAGGTGATGGATTAATGAACCCTACTGTTGTAACCATTTCACAATGTATACATATAACATTGCACATCTTAAACTTACATAATGTTATAAATCAATTATATCTCAATAAAGTTGGGAGGGGAGAAGGAGGTAAATGCTATAAAATAGTTAAAGGCAAAAAACATAGCCACAAACAACCTGATGAAAATATAGCTGAATATTTAACCAATCTCAGGATACCTGATGAGTTGTCTTGTTCAGCAAGCACTTTTTAGGCATAAAAACTATAGAAGAATTCACAAAATATGCATTTACATGGTTATACACACAAATTAAAATTATGTGTACTTCAGAACTACCATAAACACAATTAAAGGGCCCCCTAAGGAAAATGATAATCAGTGCCCGCTAAAGTGCAAGAGATGGCATTTACACACCAGTGACGGTAGTGCAACTGGTACAATTGTTTCTGGGGGATAATCTGGCAATGTCTACCAAGAGCTTTAAATATGTTCACATGTATTAAAAGCCCGGTAAGTTTACCTCAAGATAATAAATTGCTTCTTGCTCAAAGATTTACATACAGTAGTACTTATCACAGGGTTAATTATTGTTATAATAAAAAAATTAAAAAAGGAAATGCCCCACAATAGATAATGTTTAAATAGATTCTGGAACAACCATATGTCTGAGTCTCAGGAAGTCCTATGGAGGTCTTGCAGTGATACCCAAGAATATGACATGATTAAACACTCTGAGAAAAATAGTAACTTTGAAAAGAAAAAAAACCAAGATATAAAACTGGGTGATTCCATATTTATCTACCCATCTGGAAGGAAATATACCAAAATACTAACCATGCTGATCTTTGGGTGTTGGGAATATGGTTTGTTTAAATTTTCTTCTTTATATATATCTGAGCTTTCAAAATTTTCCAACTGAACATGAATACATTGTCTAAGGAAAACACAGTCAACGGTTCTTAAACAAAGAACACTCTAAGTTCTGCTCTGCAACGGTAAGTCAGGAAGGTCATCGTGAAAGGCTATTGTTTCGTCAAATCTTTAGGATTTGACCTTCACATGTTTCCCCTTCTGCGTTGAAATCAGTTACACTGAAACAGCATAATCTTTTCGATCAATCAGTCGCTGACATTTATTGAGCACCTACTAATCCCTGGATCTTGGTTTGGACTGAAATTGTACGCTGCTCCAAGAGTGTGTCACTTTCAAAATTGCCCATCAAGGGGTATAATTTCAGGGTGGGTCAGAGCATTTTACAGGTCCCTGAAAAATTCTGGAACCACTCATGACACTGAACACAATTCTCTGCTCCCTGAGCTGGGACTATATCCCAGATCTCTCTCCTTTCTCTTTTTTCATGCAGGCATCAAGGAGCAGTGCTTTGGGCCACAGTGCCTGCTGTGGCAGAGAATAATGATGTCTGTTAGCAAAGCACTCTTGCCCCCATTTTGATGCCCCAATATTCAGCTGCAGGGAAGTACTTTGAGCACTGCATATGGGTATGCTCCGAGCATGTTTCAAGGTCTCTTTGTGATCTGAGCAACTCGGTGGAAAGACAATGCTTCTCCTGAAAAAGGATGTCCAGTCAGCCATTTTGGAAGGCACACATTTCATTATGGGGCCAGGGTACCACTCACAGAGTACAGAGCAGTCTGCAATTAAATATCACATCTAGCGCTTTCTGCCTAGGAAGTGACTGTTTCAGCATCATGGGGGCAAACCAGGTGCTAGGACTTCAAATGCCAATCATCAAAGACTATTCCTGTGCAGGATGTGGCAGCTAGAATAAACCTCTCTACAACTCACCTGACCCAGAAGGCACAATTCTTTTCTGGGTTAACGGAAACACTAGATTGAAGAAACACAGAATTCTGTAATACGTAGGTGTGATCCTTTGCCTCCTACGCTTTTGTACTGCTGGTCTTTTCTGTGCCCTACCATAGCCCATGTTCACTATGCCTGTGCTAGAAGCCTTGTGCGGGAGTCTCACATAGAACCTCCAACCCTGGCAGGACTAGTCTTCAGGGATGCTTTGGCTAGAGGCCTTTGCAATGGCTGTTCCTGTGTCACGTGTTTGTTGGGGAACGGAGTTCTCCAGGGTCCTGCTCGGTGCCTGGGATCCAGAGACCTGTGTAGTCTAAGGAATATGGGAGTCCCTCTTCCCAGCGCTAAGGTCAGGGTTCCACATCTGGTCAGGGCAGCCTATCATCTAAGTATGGCAACATGGCACCTCGGGATCTATGTATAGACTTCAGAATTCAGCTGCTGTAGTCTAAAATCCCTGCTTCGCCTTTCAATAGCTATGACAATAGGAAAGTTGCCCAACTTTTCTAGGTCTTGGATTTCTCATCCATATAACAGGGATTAAAACAAAACAAAACAAAACCTAGATTACAGGATAGTGTTAAATGAGATAGTTTGTGTAATTCTAATGCACAACAAATACTCAATAAAGGATTGTTTATAAAAAGAACGACCAGCTAACAGTGCAACCAATTTAGAAAATCCCTTTCTCCCTGTGCCTCTGCGTTCTCAGCTCTAATATCAGAGAGCTGGCCCAGATCACATGTGTGACCCCTGAGCCTCTAAACTTCGGAGATTCTCAGATTCTGTAAGTAGACAGAATATCAGACATTGAGGAAACCCAGAAATGCTGGGGAAAGGACCAGCAGATTACACCAGGGAAATCTGAGCCCGCAGCGCCATCTAGCCTGCTCCACGGAGGCCCCTCTGCACCTGGGTCGCCAACACGCTGGAGCATGTTCCTCTTTTTTATTTTTTTGAAGTATAATTACCAGAGCTTATGTTTCACAGTTAATGCTGTCAAGCCTTTTAAACTAATTGGTCTTTTATAGAAAATTTAACTGAAAATTAACACATCTTTTAATAACATTGCCTTAACTTTAATGGCACTTTGCCTTTCATTTATAATTGCTCTAAAATTGTCATTTTCCATGTCATAGCTGCCATTTTTTATATTTGCTAGTTTTCATGGTGTAGAGTTTTAGTTTTAGTATTTTTCTTTCATGAGGGATGAGAACTATTTGATTTTCTTTTCCATCCTGGGCCTGCCTGGCCTGACGTGACAGCAGTGGCATATTCTGAGTCCATTTGCCATGCTGACAGCGGAGCTAGCTCATCTGTTGCACGGTGGACCGTGGACTGTCTGTCTCCTTGTGAGCTAGACTGCCTAAATGGTGGCTCTTGAGTGGAGTGTAAGGAGTAGAGCTACAGAAGAAGAATTTGTTTATGTAACTGATGTCACATGGCACTGGGCTGCCTGAGAACTCAGCCCTCTCGGTAACGTACCTCAAGGGTTCAGCCCTTCATGCAAGTACAGTTAAGAGAGTACATCATGTGATTCATCTTCCAGATGGTCCTATTCTCCAGTCTTACCAACATAAGTTCGGTTATTTCTGGAAGAGAGGCCAGCTCTCTGCCTTGGAAAGCTAGTTACCCTCACCCCCAGCTGCTCTCTTCTGATTTTCAGTGTCAGCTTCCAAGTTACCTTCTAAGACAGTTTTACTCTGACCACTGTGGCTAAAATAGGTCTCCACACCCATTCAAACTATGTTATGCTCTTCAAATTAGTTATCCTTACCTGACATTATTCAGGTACCCACTGACATAGTTACTGTCACTTACCTAGTGACTGCCCACTAGAATGACAGTTCAAACCACACGAGGGCAGGGTCTTTATCTTTCTTCTTCACTGCTGGATGCCCAGCATGAATAATAGTGCCTGGTATTTAGTAAGTGCCCAATAATGTATTGATTAATAACAGTAAATGCATATAGAGCTTGCCATGTGCTAAGCGCTGCACTCATTACTCATTCAGTCATCTCAACAGTCCTATGAGGTAGGTACTACTATTATTCCCATTTTAAAGATGAGAAAACTAAGGCAAGAAGAGGTTAAGGTTATACAACCAGTAAGTGGCAGTGCTGGGATCCACACGCAAGCAGTCTGGCTCTTGAGTCCCTGACTAATTTTTTCTTTCTAGGGAGGGTCCAGGTAGAACTCAAACTGGGGTGAGGGTAGGGGAAAGTGGGTGCTGTGTGGAAAAGAAATCTAAATACTCATGAGCCAGTTTTACCAAGAGGCTTCCTTTCATCTTTTTCATGTGTGTATGAGCATCAAGCTGGATGATTCTGAAAAATACATTTCTTGTGTCCTTCTTCTTAGAGGCATGTACCCATAAGCATAATTATTCCCACTCATCATGTGTTTCTGCTGTTGATTTGCAGGAAGAAGCCAGGAGGCCATGTCTGTAACATCCCTAGCTGTTCTAGGAATGCGTGTGATGAATCAAAACATTCTTCTTCTTCACAAATGAAGCAGTAAGCAGCAGGAGTTGAATTATGAAGGACAATATTCAGAGAGTGTTTAGACACGTGATTAAATGGCAATTTGGGGAGGAGCGCTGGAAAAAGGAGATCATAGGCATCTAAAGAGATGTGCGTGTGGACGTAGTGATATTGCTTGTAAGCGAATGCCTGAGATGGAAGCTTACCTCCAGCTCCCGCTGTTTGGAGTCTCACTTTCTCAATTTATATTCCTGCCAACCCTTTTAGTTCCTTCTACTTACTGCCTTGGTACGAGATAATCTCCTATTTTTTTTTTCCATAAATTAGGGTTGGGGTGAAATGCCAAGAAATCACAAGTAATCAGAAGGTCTAGATCCAATTGGGTCTGTTGAACCAGATCCAGTTTGAGACCTCACTGTGGGACTTGCTTATCCTAGACAATGAAAACAAGGCCTGGAATAAGTGGATAGGCATTTTGAGTAATGATTTGAGAAGTCACAACAGTGGATCAGTTAAATAGGTCTTGCTTCAACACTTAAAGCAGGTTTATTCACATTATTGTCCAAAATAATACTGTCTGCAGTAATAATAATGAAGCGCTTTGTACAGTGCCGGACCCTCAATAAATTATGCTGCTGCCGATCATGCCAATGACGGTTACTAGATTCCTGACACCGCTTTTTCCCAGGCTGGAATTGAGAAGTGCTGCTTTGCTAGCAGACTACTGTATTCATACACGCCTTAGCCACCTTCTCCCAAACATTTTAGTTTGCATTTCAAAGGAGATTAGAGACAGATTTTTTAAAAAATGTCAAACCAATCTACTTTGATTTCTCAGCTGAGTCTCTCTCTACAGTGATGCTGTAGAGAGAATGGTGCAACTCAAATCTAGATGTGCCACTCACTCCCACCCCATGGCCACAGTGTGCCCCCTTGACTGTGTAGAGGTGAAGTGCTTTGGTGCTTAAAAACAGTTTTATTCCTTGGAACCAGGGCTGGCTTCACGGGTGTGTGGCCTGAGTTGTCACCGAGGGCCCATGCTCAGAAGAGGCCCTCATTTGGTTCAATGCTCTGCTGTCACCCTTTTGAAATTCTTAGTAACTTATGAAAAAGTAGGCTTTCAAATTATGTAGCTGGTCCCACCTGGAATATATGGTGTGTCTGATCTGTGGAAACAATTTTGTAAGTTTGGATCTTCAAAAATTTGGATCGAGTATTTTACAGTTCTGAAAAAAAATCGACTATAAACTGTTTCATCATCTTTTAGTGAGAACGGCCTTCTGAAATCTGTCTGCTTAGGATCAGAACTAAAATGAAACTTCTGAGGAGATGAATTACAGAAATCTGTTTGAAAGTGGACTTGGAGACTGCGAGGACTATTACAGAGAATACAGCTCTGTAATAAGCACATCCTGTTGCTTCCATCATGCCCTCTGGCCTGCTTAGGGAGTTTGCCCAAACTAAGCACAACATCACTGGCAGGTAGAAAGGTGAGGCTCAGTATCCTCAGGCCATCAGAAAGGTCGTGAGCCCTGGGAAAGCAAGATGGCCTTCAGTAAGGACTGCTTTCTCTCCTTCTTGGCTTGGCAAGCAGTGGGATGGCATGAAGCCCAGTCAACCTCAATTCAGATGAATGCTGTTTCATATTTATTTTTAAATCTATAATTCTGATTTTTCACTAAGATATTCTTGTAGTTGGACCACATTCAGGAATATAGAACAACCTAAATTAGTCTTAAAAAGCTTTATGCTTTTTCTTTCCTCAAATAGAGGTCCTTCTTTTTCTTTTTCTTTTTTTTTTTTGAGAATAGCCTTCTTAAGCATTTGAAGAAATATATGTGTATGAAAACTCTCTGGGCTATGTTTATGGTTTATAATGGATTCAGTAAAACTCTTTTTTTGTGGTTTCTCCGAAGGTCAGTTTTTATCCAGCCTATGTCTGTATTTATAAAAAGAGTGAAGTTGAGAATTCCCCCCAAAAAAGACTTTTCTATACAATAAATAAAGCCACTCAGTGGGAACACTTCATAATCTCCATTCTGGTCTGCTTTGCCTTTTGTAGCTCAAGATGGCTTCTTTAAGACGGGACCTACTTTTTAATTGTCATTTGATTTTGGTCTCACAAGTGAAAACACAAATGCCTTGATTGTTCGACGCATATCAAGTTATAAAAGAAACTGAAGATCCTTTGGATCCCTGGCAGCTCACCCTCCTCTCTCTGCCACCATTCTGCGCCTTCACTGGGGCAGAGAACAGGCCAGGCCTTGCCTCACACCCACGCCTCTCCCAGGACTGAGTCTCAAGTGACTGGCAGTGACCTAGGAGACACCTTTGACACTCTGTCCTCTTCCGCCTTTGCTCATATTCAATCTATTCCCAAGTCCTCTCGATTTTACTGACAAACACCACTCAAACCCATCCACCTTCCTCCAGCCCCGAGGGCTCTACCCTACTCCACGCTACGAGAGCCCCTTACTCAGACTTACCCGCTGCCATCTTGCCTCCTGAGCCATCCTCCACATAGCTGCCCAGGCAATCCCCTCAAAACATAAACCTGATCACATCACTTGCCAACTTAAAACCCTTCAACGCCTCCTCACTGCTCTTAAGAGAAAGACCAAAAACACGAAAATGGGTTTCGAGGTCCTGTGGGTCCAATTCTGCCTTGTCCTCCCCTTCCCCTCTCTCACTGAGGTCCAGCGACGCAGGCTTTCTTGGCCTTCTTTGAGCCTGTCAGGTACCCTTCTCCCCACCAGGCCTTTACCTTTGCTCTCCTTCTTTGGGGGATTCTCTTCCCCCTAAAATCTCCCATCTTTATTGCTCAGACTTTGAGCAATATAAAATATATATACTTTCTTCGGAGAAATCTTCCTCTGATCCCGAGACCACATCAAGTGCTTACCTATATTTACTCATAGCCTTCCTTGCACTTTCAAGAATTTATAATCAGACGGTTATCTGTGTGCTAATTTAAATAGCATCAGTATCCCCTTCCAGACGGCAAGCTCGGTGTGGTTCGGCTCTCCAGGGTAGTTCAAGCTCCAGCCCATGCCCCTCATGCGTTGGAGGCTGGAGGCGCTCTGACCCTGGGTCCCCGTGTCCCCCACCTACTCACCGCGCTCATGAGTGAATCCAGGACGCTGACGGCAAACGCTGTCCCACATGCAAACGGCTGCGTGAGGTACAGCTCTGTGTCGGGGTCATCGTCGTCGTCTTGGTCCAAAAACTGAACATTAGTATCGTTCACTAGGAAAAGCATAAAGTAAGAATTAGATTAAAAGACCACATGCGGGCAGCAGAGTCAGAGAAAGAGCAGGCTACTGGTTTAGAAACACTGAAGTCACTGAAAAGGAAAGAAAAGCATGGGAGAAGCTGTTGATGGAGCTCAGGGTGGGGGTCGGTGGGACTCAATGGACTGCTCCGAGGTGCTTGTTCAAGGTTCCCAGGCCTGGAGAGCAGTGACGTCACGCAGACGTGCTCCACGGCAGGCTGGTGGAGCTGGTGGACAGTGCTGGTCAATTCTTTGGTATAGTTTTAGATCGTGAGGAAAAACACTCTGAAGCGTTTTTTTGGTAGCTAAGTCCTTTGAGAGAGGGACGTATTTCAAGGACGAGGAGCCATGAGTAGCCATGCTGGGATGGGAAGTTTAGCCACAAGGGAAAGAAAGCAATTTATTGAGAGTGAAGAGCAACAGATTGGGAGCATAGCAAAGGCAAAATAGCAAGGAATCCACCCTCTGGCACCACCCACAGCCTGCCCGGGGTGGGGGGACGGGTCTGGGTAGTGCCTGGTGTCTGGCCCTTAATCCAGGCCCAAACCCACCAAGTCCTGTTCAATACAAAGGATGAACCCCTGGCTGTCTCCGGCTGCTGGCTGACAAAGATTTGCTCTGCATTCCGAGGTGCTTGGGGATGCCCACGTTCTCCCTTTCCCCTCCTAAACAGCTCAATCTTTTATGTGCTTCAGCTCAGGCAGACGCAGCATTTGATGTTGTATTTCATTTCCATCTGAGGATTCCTCAAGGACTCCTCTGGCACGCACGTGCAGACTGATTGGTTGTGTCACCGAGATGTCTTTAACTTATTAAAAATTAAATGACAAATTAATTTCCATTCCCATCTTGGCATCAGAAATTATCAGTTTTGCAGAGCAAGTAATGGCGGGGAAAGTGTGTGGTGGGGGAGGAGATGAGCGCTTGTGATTTCTGGAATAATTATGGTGCTTTTAGGAAAAGAATAGATGAGGTTTCCTTTTTCTGATTCCTTTCTAAAGGTATCAGCAGCTAATTCTCTTTCCTAGAGTTACTGTTTTAATTTTTTTTTTTTTCCGTAAGGAACTTTTGGGATAACTTCTTTTTTTGTTGTTGTTGTTTTTTGTTTTTGTTTTGCAGTACGCGGGCCTCTTACCGTTGTGGCCCCTCCCGTTGCAGAGCACAGGCTCCGGACGCGCAGGCTCAGCGGCCATGGCTCACGGGCCCAGCCGCTCCGCGGCATGTGGGATCTTCCCGGACCGGGGCACGAACCCGTGTCCCCTGCATTGGCAGGCGGACTCTCAACCACTGCGCCACCAGGGAAGCCCTGTTGTTGCTTTTAACTTTTGCTTGTTTATCGTATGAGGCAGAATAAATGATAATAGGACAAAAGGCTGGGCATGGAATTATTTTTAAATGACACCATCTTGTTTCCCTAGAGAAAGATCCTAATGGGGGAAAATCTTTGTTCTCTGTTCTTCCAACGTTTATCATGTTTGGGTCCCCACTGTCCTCGCAGTGCTTGAGCTACAGGCTAGTGAAAATGCAAAACCCAGGATCTGACAACTGGGCTTTGAATCCAGGCCCTGTCACTAACTCCCCCGAGCAAAGCATTTTATCATTCTACACCTTAGTTTCTCTCTCTGTAAAATGGGGGGAATATGAGCAGCTCTCCTGAGGCTGTCAGGAGGCTCCTATGGGATTCTGCTTGGTGAACCTGGCCCGGCACCTTGATAAACGGTAGCTGCTCTCATGATTTCACGTTCTGTCCATGTTCTGTTTACACTACGAAAATTCCCAGCTTCCCTCTGCCCCTCTCAGAAGCACGTAAATAAGGCCTTGCTCAGGGATCCTGCCAGGGTCATGCGGTAGCTTTTCCTCTCCTCCCTTCATTTACCCAGAAGCATGCTGTGGGCCACAGTTTAGTCTTCCTGCTTTGTGAATGGGAAAATGTGAACCTGCGACAAGATGCAGAGGGACCTGGTTTTAACTACCTGTAAGAGCTGAGGAGGGCGTACACATGGATGCTGCCTAAAGGAAGTGTCGGTTACATCTTCTCATGACGATGGGGAGGGTTTGGTAGACTTGACAGGTGACTGGAGAATGTCAGCCAGCTAGGGATTCGAGTCTTTGGGGAAGAACTCCAAGGCAGGAGCCAGGGTTCTGGGTTACCTAGTCTCAAAGGGCGAGCAGCCGGTGTTACCCGAAACCTATTTCACGGGACAGTAATTATGTGGGTGCTAAGAGGTGATGAAAACAGTCACCCCAAAATATTTGTGATCAAATACAACTGGGAAACAGGTTAAATAGCTTCAAACAGATTTCCTTCTTGTGGAACTTCTAGGAAGCCTGGACCCACTAACGTCGATTGGGACTCCCCAAGTGTGTGAAGACTGGAATACTACACAGTTTAAAAAACCTGTTTGACTTGCACCATCTGTGTTTTTTAAAAGGCATTTTACTGGCCTAGTGTAATGCAGAAGACATCTCAGAACTTGTAGGTAAACAGTAAATACCTGTGGGGATGGGGGAGGTGAGGTGGTCAGAGGATCATGACGGTCTGGGTGCTAAAGGCAGTATGACGAGTAGGAAAATTGGGCTTAAGGCAGAAGGTGAGGGTGATGTGAACACACGGAAGGTTCTCTGAGCTCATAAAAGAAATCTGGTGGGGGACAAAGGCTTCAGGAGACTCAATTATGCTAGCTGAATACTTGAATTGTTGCCTTAGATTGGGGGCACCACGCTCTTTCTTTTCTACTAGTCACAAATAAAGATATCAAATAAATAAAGTCACAAATAAAGATATCAAATAAATAAAGTCACAAGTAAAGATATCCCAGTTAGCTGGCAGCGCATGAATTCCAAACAGACAAAGAAATTCCTGGCAGTGGTGATACTGAAATGCTGCTGAGGTTTTCTGAGACAGAGATGTTTGGATGAATTTTCCCACCAGAAGTCTGGGCCACACAAGCTCCCTGGGTCCCTTACCACCCTAAGGCTCTGAGAAGAGCAATCCAGAAGCCTACGCTTTTAGCCAACTTCTCTAAACATGAAAAAGACACCTGTCCTACTGCAGGAAACAGAAAATAGTGTGACACTCCTTGACCTGAGTGAATTTGTCCTGATAAATAGCTACATCGACAATAACGCTGTGCTGAATGGTGGACAATTTATTCCTTTGTTTCCAGACACCTGGCAAGCAAGATTACTGTGTTAGAAGCCTGCTCTGTTATTTTGAAATATATTTTGGAGCCAAGAAAATGGCATGTCCGTTCGTTTGTGAGCTCTTTGAAGGCAGGTAATCCCCGTTCCGTTTGTGAGCTCTTTGAAGGCAGGTAATCCCTACCTCTCGACCCGCCCTCCATCAAGCAGCACCTGCTTTCTCTGTTTAGAAGATCAGCCCCCAGTTCTGAGACCTGCTGCTGATGGGTGCTTTCCCTAGAGTTATTAACCAAGTCACGGGGAATCGTGGAAGAGCCTAACAAATGCCGTCACGACCACAGGCCTTCATCTTCTAGATGAGTCTGCTCCGAATCTCCTCCCAGAGAGGGCTCTGGGCCAGCGGAGTCGGGGTCAGAGTGCAGGGCTGGGCCTTGGTGGCTGCTAAGCTCATCCTTTGCATCCTTTCTTAAGACCTGGCTTTAGTAAGCAAGGGTCCCCTATGAGCTGGCTGCTTTTATGGCTTCAGAACCAGAGTAGGGGAAAAAAAAGGCAAATAAAGTCAGAATAAAGGAAAATAAACAGCTGGAGGGAAGGCACCGTCTTAGGTTTCTTATCTTAAAATTTTTATATTTCTCCCTTGACTTTCTCTGAGAGCTGTGAAGACATGTCAGTCAAACTGACAGTGTGCTGGAAAGAGGAATAGAAGGGAGAAGGTGGGAGGGGAGCAGGGGGACACATGGAAAAAAAAAAAAAAAAGGCCCAAGCCAAAGAAAATGAATTAGAGCAAAGATGCTTTGGAAACAACTGCCAGGTCAGATGGGTGTGATCAAAGGTTTACTGATGCTGTGTGGGGAAAAAATCCTTAAGGAAGAGGCTAGAACAAGACAGCCGATTCCAACCAGAGCCACAAATAAAACACATTCAAAGCAGTGCCATGGGGTAGCCTTTCCGTTACAGCCGGTGAAAAGGAAAACAGGCTGATGGTAGTTGGAAACACGAACCACAAAACAAAAGGAGATACTGACGTGAAAGAAAACAGTGCTTCTTACCCAGTTCAGTTATCATTAGAATGTGCGTCCCACTGTTTTTTTCCTGATTGACTGATACCAAAGGCAACTTGCCAGGCTTAGCTAATGGGATACAGCAGTTAAGGGTTGGGGAAAGGGAGTGGAGGAAAGTACAGAAAAAGAAAAGAGTGAGGGAATAACAGAGGAGACATTCTAAAGTAAAGGGACCCAGGACCACAGGTAGTTAGTGTTTCTCTTCGGGGGAAGAGACCACGTAGCAGTTTTGCAAATTCACAAATAGTAGCAGGGAGTGCCATGGCCAGGTTAAAAGCTGGATCCCACTGGCCAATGTTCATGGCCCTCAAAGCCCCATCATTTTCTGGACCAGAGCGGTAGTCAGTGAAAATGGCCTTTAGCTGAAAAGCTCAACTAGAATAGATGAAATGTAAAATTATCACATATTAGCCCAATGTTTCTATGAAGTTCTCACAATGGGGTTGGCTTAGCCCTGAGGCTTTGTACCTCCGGGGAGGGACCTTCCACAGATGCTTCCAATGTGAATCACTGGAAAAAATCCTTGGACCATACCTTTCCTCCCTTCCTCCCGCTTCCCTAATGTATGACCCAATCTCAAACCCTTCATCTCATGCTCCTTTGAAAACAGTGACCAGCATAAGGAAACTATCTATTCACCTCAGAGGAAAGACAGATAAGTTTTCCCTTGGGTCATCTGTCATATTTCTACCCATACCCTTCTCCAATCTCCCCCCGAGACAAACCCCATTAGAGCCTACCACACTGAAAGAGCTAAGACTCAGGCCAACCTCCTTATATCCTGCATGGTCGGAAAAGAGGACCAAAAGAATCCACCCAAAGCTGACATTCACTCCTACCTAGTTCAGTGATGATGGGGATGTTGACCCCAGTTGTGATGGAGGGCTGGCGTAACATCCCATGTACCGGGCTGTTATCCGGAGAGGATCTGTCCATTCCCGGAGGTGTGAACCCTAGTGGGAAGGAAAGAGAGAAAGAAGAAAAATCAGAAATGTGGAAAATTTGGAAATGATGAAAGTATAGTGTATATACACAATAAAAAAGTAACATATGCATTATTTACAAGTCAAAAATTAGCACTCCCAGGATAAACTCTGATGAGTTGTTTTCAGAAGAGCAAAGTAGGAGACCATTATAAAAGATTCTAACCCACTTTGACAGTTCCCTGAAAACCAGTCTTTACACCAATTATTGATCTTACTCACAGATTTCTGTTCCCTTCTTCCTTCAGGCACACATGAGGATTGTACCTCTGTGCCTCCCTGAAGTTAGATATGACCACGTGACATAGGAAATGCCCTGGCCCATGAAAAGCAAACAGAACAATGCATCTCATCACTTCTGGTACAAGTAATTTTTTTTTTTTTTAGATGTTGGGGGTAGGGGTTTATTAATTAATTTATTTATTTTTGCTGTGTTGGGTCTTCGTTTCTGTGCGAGGGCTTTCTCTAGTTGCGGCAAGCGGGGGCCCCTCTTCATCGCGGTGCGCGGGCCTCTCACTATCGCAGCTTCTCTTGTTGCGGAGCACAGGCTCCAGACGCGCAGGCTCAGTAGTTGTGGCTCACGGGCCTAGTCGCTCTGCGGCATGGGGGATCCTCCCAGACCAGGGCTCGAACCCGTGTCCCCTGCATTAGCAGGCAGACTCTCAACCACTGTGCCACCAGGGAAGCCCTGGTACAAGTATTTGACTTGCCATCTCTCTTCCCAGGCTGTGGCAACAGTGGGAACACAGGTTACTATGGAGATGAAGGCTGGGCAGCAGCCCTGGACAAGTAGCCCAGACACACAAAGCATTCTGAGTGAAAAATCAATCTCTGTTGCTTTAAGCCACTGAGACTTGTTTTGTTGTTGTTTGTGGTGTTGTTGTTACCACAGCATAACCTAACCTATCCTGACTGTTATCTTAAACCAATTGATTACTTATTCTCTTGCCAGTGAGGGACTTAAACCTGGGCCTTTGACAGCGTTCTGGCCAAGGGGAAGTGGGAGGAAATTGGCCTGGGCGCTTGAGGAGATGTTTCCTTGCTCTTAAAAAATATCACATGGGAAGAGATTCTCTTTTGATCCACTGGGACATTGCTTTTGTGTCTGTAGTGCCTGGAACTGTAGCAGCCGTCTTGTAACTGGGATGGGCGCCCACTGAGGACAAAGCCAACTTAATGAATTGGCTGAAGTGAATGGTAGAAAGACTGAATGATAGGAAGAACTGTCCTTAGTGCCTGAATTAACCAGCCCTAGAATCAAAACCAATGGATCTCAGGGTTTCTTACTACATGAGATTTTATACATTTATAAGTGAGATTATAATATAAAAGGTAGTAATGAGCTTTTATATATATTATACACATAATAATGAGATTATATATAATGTCTGTTTATGTATTTTTATGTATTATGTATTAAATATTTATGTATATATATATATATATATATATATATATACACAGCATACGTACAACTATATATTTATATATATATGCGTGTGTGTATTTATTTTCCTCCCTTTTGTTTAAGCCACACTGAGGAGTTTTTTTTTTTTACTTGCAGCTGAAATCATCCTGACTGCTGCATATGCCACCTGCTTATAGTGGACCCTTGAACTTCCCAGTGTGCTTGACACAGACCCCATAAGGTAGATGTGGGCACAGTAAACTGGAGAGTAGCCTACTTGTTCTGACTTTCGCAGTTTGGGCTTCTCTGGGTCTCAGACCCAAATCTCAATGCATATTAGAATGAGCTTGGCCCAACCATATTTTCAAGTTTAGGGAGGGTGAGAAAGCATCCCAGCTAGGCCAAATGGCTGCGTCTTTAAGGAGGTACATAGCCGTATAAACATGATACATTTATTTTCTTCATACATTCTCTTGGTGAAAATTAATTTTGCCACGTGGCAAGTGGCACCGCCAGCTCCACACTGGCCGCCGTGTCCAATTGCCTTCCCCACCTTATAGAACAGGCAGACAGAAGTTCACGTTCTCTTTGTCTTCTCTTCTTTGCCCACAGTGGATGGCTACCTGGGCTTATCAATGGATTAGGGAATTACAGATACAGTCACTTGCGAAGTTTCCAAGAACAAATTTCCGAAGACTGTGTGACCAGAGAGATTAGTGCCTCTCTCTGGTAACGCGACAAGACTGGGTTGTTTCTGGCATGAAGGTATGTGTGAATCTTTATCTACCAGGAATGAAATGACAGGTGTTCATAATTGCCTTTTGCTTTGGAAGTACATCATGCATGAAATGCCAGAAAAATATCAACGAGTTTTCCTGTTTTCTGCTCTCCTGTGTATAAATTTCATCGGAGTGTCATATTTTCAGAAAGAAAGAAAAAGCTTTATTTACCATTCACTCCCTGATTGCACTTAATTTTATTCTTTATACTGATACCCTGTGCACAGGGTAAGTAACTTTGAAGGACAGTATAGTGTCCATCTTTCTAAAGTTTGGAATGTGTGTTTTTCAGCCAACCATGTAACCAAGAACACGCAATTGAAATGCTTGCTGCTTTCTTCCCCTAGAATAGTGAAGGGGGAAAACTAAACTGTCTTCATCAGAAGTTTCATGCAAAAGCATGAAAAACTGCAAGCGACAGCTGTGCAGATTCAGTGGATGTGACGTTTTTGAATTTCTTCAACTTGACAAGTAAACACCTTAAATCGGTAACGCTATATGCATAATACATGGCCTGTATTTTGACATCCATCATCAAATGCTGACTTGAGAAAATACGGGTTTGTACGTCAAGGACTGGCACCCATAAAACAGGTAAAAATGCAGGTCACACGGTATTAGGAAAACAGTATTTCATTACAGAACCAGCAACAAACCAAAGCTTCCTTTTATTTTATCTTATTTAAAGATTCCGTTTTCAGCTGTGAAAAGACTCAATTCCTTTGCATGAAACCTTCATTTAGAAATGACATGCTTGCCTCATAGGCCTCTTTCATTTTGCTTTCATATTCCATTTTCCCCTTCAGTCGCCAAGCCCGGTTCCATTAGCATCTGAAACTGACAAACTGTGGTGGATGTCCAAAGACATCTCTCCATTAAACGTCTTTCTCTCTCCTACACAGGACCCCAAGAACGGGGTGACTTTGTTGGAAAGAAAACTTCAGCAATGATAATGTCACTTTTTATTTTGCTACTTTTATAGTCACACATTTTTATAAGCAAAGGCAAAGAGAACAGAAATAGATTTTATCTTTTTTTTTGCCCTTCCTGAAGAGTTGTGTTAAAGAGGAACAGAATTTATTAGCATTGTTTCATTCTTAGAGATTCTATAATGGGAAACTTGTGGCTTGAAATGGCAGAGCAGACCCAGATTCCCGAAGTGGCCTTGGAAAGAACAGAAAATCAGGCACCTTCCTTACAAAGAGAAGAGGCAATCCGGCCTTTGGTGCCATTTGACAGCATCTACCCCATTCACCATAGCGGCTGTTAATAAAGGGGCAGGTCTAAATGGCAACCAGGTCCCTAATGGTCTTGCTTCCCATCCCTTTGTTAGCTGCAGTGGGTACATCTTTGGTTGAATTGTAAGTCCCTCTACATAAAGCAGTGCTTCAGTTCTGCATGTGAAAGCGCTGGCACGTGGAATATCCTCCAGGGACCCTGATCTACAGCTAGAGGATAGTGAAACTGGGAAACGCTCCTTCCGTTAGTTGAACTAACACTCGGGAAGTTAATTTTAGAAACAACCACTTATTTTGCCAGAAGAGATGATGAAGAATGTTGGCATGGGAGAGATGGAATCAGAAGTTCTCAATCAGGAAAAGATTCAAGTTTAATTAACTACAACCCAAGCTCTTACCAAGATGGCCTCCTGGTTCTTTAGATGTATTCCCTTTCCTCTCTGTTGAGCATGGACATGGGAGGCAAGTTTTGGGCTAAAGATAGCTTTAAAGACTACCTGAGCTCCTTACACTGAAAACCCCTCCCCATTTCAATCTTCAGGGGCAGATAGGATGGGCTTACCTTACTTGTTCTATTCCTTTGGCATCAGGCAGAAATGGGCCCAACATTGCCCCCTGCCAAGCATGCTCACTCCATATGCTGCAGGAGAACTTTAGGTCAAAGACTGGGTTTTCTATTTCTTTAAACATCCCAGGTTGTCTACAAAATGCCTGGCCCACAGAGAAGAAACGGAGTGGAATAGCTAAGAGCATGTGCTTTGGAGTCAGATGTCTTAGGTTTAACTTCTGGCTCATCTACTTATAAGCCACATAACCATGAGCATAGCACAGACTCTCCAAACCTCTGTTTCTTTGTCTGTAAGCTGGAATTACCCACTATACAGGGCAGTTGTGAGAATAAAATGAAATAGTATATTTAAAACGTTTAGTACAATGCCTGGTATGAAGAAAAAGACTTTAAAATGTTGACTACCAACGTTAATATTTTACTCAGTACACAATAAATATTCTGGCTAGGAATAGCATCCACTGCCTCCCCCTTCCCTATGGATAAAGACCTGAGGTAGCTTTTGGTAGAGTTTTTTAAAAGAATTTTCACATAGAGAAAAATCCTGGAAAATTAATGGGAAGGCAATAGCAGTGTGGATGTATTTTGGTAGAAATAATCAGGTCAATCCAGTGATAAAAATACAGCCTAAAATATTTAAGGATGGAGTATTTTGGATATTGGATGGCTAGGATTTTCTTTAGGTACGTTGAAAAACTGGTGTCCCGTCTTCATGAAAGAAAGGTTCTTAATGCCTTATAGCAACTGCAGACTGTCTGGAGTCTTCTGTTTTCTAGACCTAATTTCCCACTTCCTTTAATTATTTAAGGACATAATCTTTCTTCTGTTGTTTCTCGGGCTTTTGAAACGGTTTTCACTGCTCTCTATGTTCTTTTCCAGAATTTGTGTTCTCAACCATCACCACTGTTGGGTTCAGCTGAACAAAATCTGGAGTCCCTGATTTTCTTTTTTATGATTGGTTATTCAATGGCAGGCAGCACTTGGCCTGTGTCAGGGAAGTTATTGGAAGGTTAAGTGACCTGTAGTTAAATTTGACAAGGGCATTTCAGTTTGGATGGCTTCACATGAAAGAATTTAACACAAACACTTGACCTATTCCTAAGAAGTTCAAGGAGGAGAGGCTCGGGAATAACAAGATCACTAAGGTTTCATTTTTTAAAGTAATTGTTTTGGGTCCCTGCTGCATGCATGCATACAGACGTAGCATCCAAGGAGCACCTGTGGTTACAAGCAAAGAGAGGCTGTGACTCAGATAAGATCTACCAGAGGGCACGGCTAGAAAAGGGTTCCAGGGTAATGTAGTTGTGAGCGCATTTGAAGATGAGAAAGACCCAATGTCATGGTCTTTGTGGAACTCAAAGCAAAGGCAAGGGGCTTCCCTGGTGGCGCAGTGGTTGGGAGTCCGCCTGCCGATGCAGGGGACACGGGTCCGTGCCCCGGTCCGGGAAGATCCCACATGCCGCGGAGCGGCTGGGCCCGTGAGCCACGGCCGCTGAGCCTGCGCGTCCGGAGCCTGTGCTCCACAACGGGAGAGGCCACAACAGTGAGAGGCCCGCGTACCGCAAAAAAAAAAAAAAAAAAAAAAAAAAGCAAAGGCAAGAATGTTCTGGATCTAGATTGACTAAGGTAATTTTGAGAATGAAGAAGTCAGGCTTAAGTAGAACCTTAAGCAAAAAATAGTAAAATCCAACATTTACTGAGTGCTCAGCATGTACTAAATAAAATCTGTGCATGTTTTAACTCTAGTTCATACAGCCATCCTATGTAGATACTGCTATGTTACAGATGAGGAAACTGAAGCACAGCGGAGCTAAGCAACTTGACCCAGCACATACATTTAGGAATGAGCAGATCTAGATCTCAGTCCAGGTAAATTGGCTCCAGAGCCTCCTCTAGGTCACCATGGCATATTCCTTCTTATCACGTGCCAAAGCTGCGCTAAGGGTTTTTTCACGGGCCACCTCATTTATTCCTCATAACAATCCTGTAAGTACAGGAACTGCTAATATTACCATTTTGCAGATGAAGAAAATAAGATTCAGAGCCGTCAAATAACTTCCTCCAACACCCCAGTTGGTAAGTGGCAGATCTGGGGGCTCCAGCCAGACAGTCTGACTTCAGAACCCAAGGATTACTGTGCTCCATGCTGCCTTGCCTCTGTGTGTGATGGCCTCTCTTTCTCATGTGCTGAGCTTGGCAGGCAAGTTTGAGGCCTGAGCCAGTCTCACTCTTTTATTGTTTTCACTTTTAAACAATAGCAGATAACAGCTGGGACCCACTGTAGTTATGCTTAACTTGCTTTGGTATGGTAGCACGCACAACTCAGTACATATGATAAACGCTTTATTACAGTATTTTTCCTTGGGGGACGACACAAAGTACTTTCTAAATCTTCCCTAGTTAAATCCCCAGGCTTTTCCAGGGAGAGAGGGAGATGGAAATTCTTATAAATCACCTCCCCTAAAATAGATGGAGAAATGAAGGTAAGTGCCTCCCCACACCCATAGATTTAACATAAAGGAATTGGTTCAAATGGTGGGGCAAATTATCTTTTATTGTGTGCATATAAATGATGGTTAGAAATCCATATGCTACGTTAAACGAGAGAAATAAATTAGGCAGAGTCATCTAGGTTTGCTGAGACAGGTATTCAATATGAAGTTGTAAAAGGGAAAGATCACCGTTAAAAATGATCTATAAAGGCATGTTAAAATCAAGAGACACATCTCATATTACATCATCTAGGAGATGAATTAAATTTCCTGTTAACGCCAGGAAAAAAAAAAACCCAAAGCCAAATGTCAGATGAAGTGAAGATCAATAAAAATATTTTGATAAGTAAATGCAACAATGCTACTTAACACATGATTGGCAACTGCTGAAACATAAATTATCCAAATTTTCCATTGCTGCTTATGGGAAAATTATGCAGATTAGAACTTGATTAGGCTTATATCATGAGACTCAATTTAGACTTTTAATCTATTAAGCTCCAATAAATGAGGCATCTGAATAGCTCCCCTGAGCAAGTACAGTAATAGCCACAGCATCGTTTTTTGCAGTATGTATTCCAACAAATTCTTCAGCAGCTGAAGTAGAGAAAATTCCAGGTACAGAAGTATGATTGCTTTCTAACTTGTAGGGGGAAAAATCCACGTGCCCAGGCTTGATTTGGGAAATAGATTTTTTAGAAAAGTCTGCAAGAGAAATCCGGCCAAGGGAAAACCTCAGTTGAACCTTGTAATAGTTATTCATAGTAGTTTTCAGTGGCTTTCCACAAAGCTGGAGTCCTGAGTCACGAGAGCCAGGAGCCGACCAGTGTTGACTCAATAAAAAATGATTATTTATCAAGGCAGAAACTTCTCCTGACACTCCCCAAAAGCTACTCTAACTGAGCACTTTCCACTTAGGAGAGCTGGAAGTGGTGCCAGCCCCCGACAGGTTGCTGGAGGTCAATGCTGGGAAAGGTGGGGCAGGGAACACCCTTGCCAATTTCAACTGTGTTACCTGCTTTATTCCAGGTAACTCATGAACTTGGAGCTGATCACTGTTCTCTACCCAGAGCCTAAAGACAGAGCTTAGAAATTACATTAATAGACAGTTCTGAGAAACCTAAACTATACCATTTGGGTCTCTTTTTGCCTCTTTACCAATCACTCTGTTAGGGATGCAAGAACTTTGGAAATCTTCTAATAATTACCTCCCTTTTACAGATGAAGAAACTGAGGCTCAGAGCAGCGAAGTTACTGTGTCTAAGGTTGCGGATCAGTTGGTGGCAGAGCCAGGATAGCTGATTCTGTTGTTACGTGCTCCCCTTCAACCTCTTCTCTACATGAGGAACCCATTCCCAGTGTTTGGTGGCGGGTAGGGGAGGGGGGCAACCCTGACTCCACAGGGCCAACAATATGGATCCCCATCATCCTGGACACATGGCTGGTTTAGAGATCCACTTGTCCTCCAAGCTGGGGCCAATCTGTGTTCTCCCCAAGACCTGATGAAATCGATGCTAAAGATGCTTTCAAAACCACAAGGATGTAAGTACGGGGCTGCTGGTGAGCATTTAGCTCACCAGGGGACAAATGAAAACAGGGCAAATGAATCAAGAAGTAAAGAGAATGAGACAGAGCTCTGACATCACTCAGGCTCCTGGGCTCAAATGTGCCTAATGCCAGAGACACCCCAGTTGTATGACTTCCCCTTTATTTAAGGCTTTGGGGTTGGATTTCTATCACTTGCAACCAAAATGCCCAAATAGTATAGTAACTGAGAAAAATCTCTGTTCTTTTCTTGGTAAAATGGCTCATGCATGTCTGAGTTTCTATTGAAACAAGTGACTATATCTTCACTCAAGGTTTCTTGTTCACTCCCAGTGACCAGGGACAAGACCTGGGTCAATTTCTTTACTTACAATAAGTAACACTGATATTTTTAACAGTACTCTTTTCTAGAGACTGTATTTAATGAAAGCATTGGGAAGCTGCACAAGGTACTTCATCTTTTTTAGAGTTTCTGTTCTGGGTCTAAATTAAACCAAAGCAAACTAAAGCAACCAACTAACAACCAATCAATCAACCTAAGTTCTCTATAGCTATTTGTCCATTAAGTTTCATAAGATATCGTCAGCACTTAGACAAGTCACACACACACGAAACAAATACAAGTCTCACACACATGAAACAGATATGTTTGCAAGAGTTGTCTCTCCAAGCAGACAGTCTCTTTCCTTAAAGTAAACTTAAAGAGCTTACTGTCCCTAAGTAAGAACCTGTCTCTCAGAGGGGTTGGTGTAAGGAAGGAAGGGGGAAGGGAGGGAGAGAGGGAGGGAAAGAGGGAGGGAATAAGGAAGGGAGGGGGGAAGGGGAGGAGACTAGTTACAACTCAAACACAGTTAAGGCCACAGATTTGGAAAGAAACCTAATATTCACCTGGTCTAACCTCTTCATTTGTGCAAAAGCTCATGGTGTCAGGATGAATTTTCCACAACATCTCAATTGCCTTTTACCCCCTCTGAATTCATCTTACAACTTAAAAATAAGGCGTAATTTGGCGACACAGATCAAATGATTTAAAATTTGACATACCCTTTCACCTAAGCAATTTCACTTCTAAAAATACATGCATAGCCAACATTTCTTTATATTAAAGATTTGGTTACAATGGTCTTCATTTGTAGTTATTAGGTAACGGTATTAAAATGAAAACAACCTGAATGTCCAGCTTTAGGAAACTGATTATGTTAAGTATGCAGCCACTAAAAATAATGCAGAAAAACATTTCATGATATAGAAAAAATGGTCATGATACAATTTTGTGGAAAAAACAGGTACACACTATTATGTATGATCCATTTTTGAGGGGTAAAATATTTATATCTGCAGAAACAAGACTAACGTTAACTTTCTTATGTCCGAATGCTAAGATTATAAGGAATTCATATTTGTCTTCTTTTTATTTATACATAGTTGCCAAATTTTCTAAAAGAAATATATTTCATTTGTGCAAGGAGAAGAAAATTTACCAAAATTATAAATGAATAAGAGAAAAGAGCCTGAAACCTCACAACTTCACGTCATCTTCAGGGGTTGAGAACAGCTGATTGACACGGTAGAGGGACACGTGCTGATGAGCTGTAACAACCCTAAAGGTCATTTTGACCTACATGAATTTGGGGAAACTGATGCTCTGGGATAGAAGTGACCAAAAGTTACAGATTAAGGGGCTTTAGAAGAACAGAGCAAAACAGAGTTTTCAGGGTTCCCAGTTCTCTACCATTTCAACTTCCTACAATGTTGTAAGAGCCACTCAATCTCAGAGCAAAGGATGCTGAGAGCTTACATGGGTCCAAAGAGCCCATGGAAACCCAGAATGCTCTGTGTATACAGCTGAGGGGAGAAGCAGTCAGAGCTGGTTTCCAGCACAGAAGGGTGGCATTTGCTGATTCCCATCCCTACTCTCACCAAGTCTTACCCACCTCAGATATGCTGTCCCCTCCCTTCTCCCCCAACTCAGTTCCTGCCCCGCCTTCACCACCTCCAGGAAGCCTGCCTTGACTAACTTTTCTCCCCCCCCCATGCAGTTACTTCACAAAGACATCTTTGCTGCACTTTTCCCTTCCCCTTTATTCACTATTTTAAACTGTAAGAATTACTACTGATTATGTACCAATTACTACCTAATGTTTAAATGTTTCTAAAGCATCTTTAATGTTCTCTTTTCTTTTCTTCATACCTGTTGGATTCTTCATTTCAATACGGCACGAACTACATCAGCCTTTCTTTTTACTACCATTACCACTTCTTAATTCCTGTCCTGGACCCTCCCTCTTTGCTGCCACCAGAGAGTACAAAGGCTGTTTTGCCACTAATATAGAAACTTCTTCATGCTGGATCACATTTCCAGTAAACTAGAGGCATCCTATGCCAGGGAAAAGGTAGAAGTACACATGGCAAGACAGCAATACGAAGTGGATACTAATAAAACACACAGAAACCCTAATGCTGCCAAGACTATATACCATTTTGTTTCCATTACATCAATTTTTTCTCCCCCTTTTGTGAGCATTAATCAAAGAAATGCAAAGAGCTCATTAAAGTGATAGATAGACTGAAAATGTAGCCACCTTTACATTATAAACAGTTTCTTTATGTTCTCAGCGTTATGGGCTTTGTTTTTCAGCATTTGTCATGTACTTCAAATGTCCTTTTACATTTAAAACACCAAATGCCAAATGGGCCCCAGTTGTTTGGTTTAGTACAAACCAACGGCCAGCATAGCAAAAACCAGAGCTAGGAAATCACAGGCAAACTAAAACACCCATATCTTAAGTGCACAGAAAATTAAGTAGCTGTAAAAGATGGATTTGCCAAGCGGTCCAAGGCATTGCCCTGCAATTCAGGAAGAGCAGAATCCCATCACTGACAACTCTCAACCAGCCGTCTCTGACAGGTTCTAGAGACAGGACGCCTGGACAGAGATAGTGGCTGATGTTCCAAACATTTGATGGTCTTTTAAAAGAAAGCACTGTAAATGCTTTCTTTGAAGTTTGAAAGGCTTTCCTGCATATATGATGCTGGCAGATGAACATGTAACTGAAATCTTGGATTTTGAGAGTCAGGCATTCCCCACACACATAGAACTTCACTAAAGAAGAGGCCGATCGGTGCTAGTTTGATTTTGAACATCTCTGTTTACACCATGATCAATATCCTCTGACCACATCCTGAAATGAGCCATAACATCGTGATTAAGAACAGGAATTCTGCAGCTAGACTGCCTGAGTTGAGTGCTGCCTCCTTCGGTTCCCAGTTTTATGATCTGGGGCGATGTACTTAAATTCTGTGTCTTAGTCTCCTCACCTATAAAATGGAAGAGTAATATGTCATGAAGATTAAATGAGTTAAATAATACAGATAAACTGCTTATAACAGTGCCTGGCACAAAGTAAGCCCTTTATAAGTACTAACTTATTTTTGATGATGTCAATGATAGACTGGTAATGCTGACAGAAAAACAGAGAATCAAAAGACACGGGTTTTAGCTCCAGGTCATCCCCTGACTCCCTGCGACAATTTAGATTCAATGTCTTACCCAAACTTGGTTTGCCCATCTGTAAAACCGAGGCACATAAGGCAATGTCCCAAGGACTTCCGGCTCTCAAAAATGTGTCATCCTAATTCTGGGGCACTGTATATAATACTGGAATCATGGTAACTCTGGGTTTGATCACTCAATATTCAGGAATGCCCGCAGTCATTCCTGGGGTCATCTTTTTAAGAAGTGAAAGGCAGGAGCCCTCCCTTCCAGTATCACAGCACATAGTTCACATGAAAAAACATACCAGTGTAGGCATACAAGAGACACGCACTAAATGCACCCCACCATGACAAGCATGCAGCGTGCACATTACAACTCTGAGCGTGAGACAATACCCTGTCTCAGGAGTAGTCCATAAGCTATAATCCTCCCTCCAGGAGCCCTCCATCCAATCCACTCGCTAACAGACAATCCAGTTTCATCTCCTGCCGTGTGATCACCATCATGGCAACTGCTCTTGTCCTCAGTTTCTTCACCTGTAAAATGGGGATGACTCTAAAGTTCCTTTCAGCTCGAAAGTTTATGTCTCTTTCACAACCCTAAATTTTAATAATAAACTCATACAGAATAAGCTAGCAAGGAGAATCAAGAGGGCCTCTTTTCAGAGGTCCTCACAAGCTGTAGTGCAGATCCTGCCTTTCAATTCTGTTTTATACCTTTGCCTGGAGAATGAAATTTCAGCACCCAAACCAATGAGAAGGATGTACTTTCTCCAAAGTTGCTATAATGGCCAAAAAGGCCATAAATAACCATTTATTAAACAAACAGTATGGGCAGAAGGAAGAGAAACTGCCACAATTAGGCCCCTGGGGCCTGCAGGCACGGTACATAACAGTGGGACTCGCTTATAATCTTGGCAATATGTTATCAGTTGTTCCATTTTCTTGAAGTTATCTTCATAATCAAGACGCTATCCCAGCCATGGTGGGCTTTAGAACTATTTTTAATTTTAATTTAAAGAGCAATTAAAGAAAGACAATGGATATGCGGGATAATAAAGTAAGTGATTAGCAGCCTGCAAGTGACAGAGGCTTAACGATAATGTGGTTCTAGTCTCCAAAGGGCCTGTGAGAGAAAGCCCTTTCCACATGTGGTTGTTCAGCTAATGTGTCTCAACCCACAATTACAACGTTGCTGACACCATTAACCAGTGAAACAACATCATTTCGGGAAATCCTTGTTGTCTCATTAAAATGGAAAGGGTCAGGTAATTTACCAGCGTTGTATGTCTAGTTTTGTTTTTGGTAATTAGCAAACATTACCCAGCATGGACTCCCGCTGGGAGCTGGAGAAACTTTGTGAAATATTAAAGAGGAAAGTCTTTATATTTCACTGGAAAACTGAAAAGAGGGGCAGTAATAGTCTCCCTGTCATTTATTTGCACTTAGGAAAAGGAAGGAGCAAGTTGGGACTCCTTAACTTAGGGAGAAATGTTCAGAATGCATTGGGAGGGCACTAACCAAACCAATAATACCCTGAATTGGGCTGTATACTGGCCAGCAGGGTCTGTGTCCCTGTTTCTGAAAGGGGGTGGGGAGGAAGGGAAAATTGCAAACTACATCTTTATTGTTCTTACTTAAGTTCTCTGAATTAATCTCCTTGAAATAGAGGAAAGGGGCTATAAAAAGTTTTCTCTCTGGAACGCTTTAATGATTTAAATAAGCGCCAGAATTGTTTATTCAGAAAGTTATTTATATATAGCTTTAAATGTAGAGATGGAGGAAACATATCCCAGGGCCCTGACTTCCTGCCTCCTTGCTTCCTAATGAAAGCCTCTACAGATATTGGAACTGAGACTCCCACCCGAAACGCCAGCCAACACTTGGTGTGTTGTCAGGAAGCAGAATGGTATCTTATTCCTTAAATGGAACTTTTGGAACATAAAACACATTCCAATAAATGTGAACATAAAATTATGAATTCATTAAACTACTTTGGTATCTTGAGCTATATATAATATTTATATTCTGACTACCCTAAAATATGCTTTAATATCTTTAGGCAACTATAAGGACTTAAATATTTATAAAATGGCTAAAGATAAAGTATGGCCCTCTTATTCCTACATACAGATGATGTAAGGCGTGCAATCAAAGACAATAACACTCTCTGCCCATTCATCATCTTAAAGGAGCCGATCAACACGCCATCCCTCGTGTGCCATCTACATTAGAGTTGTTGCCGACACAGGCAACTCCAGAGGAGTTTGAGCCTTAAAAACTACCTAGAGTGCTATACTTCACAGAAAACAGGGCTTTCTGAAAATGGAGACAAAACGATAAATTTGCAGGCAAAACGGCTCTAAGAGGGGCTTCAAAGTACTGCTGTATTTATCTCTGGGACATTTGGGAATGGTAAGCATTTTGATTTAATATTTCATAACATAGAGACAACTGCTTCCTTGCATGGTATATAATTAATGTTCATAAAAAGGAGGGTTTAAAAAAATTCTTCAGTATCCTAAATATAAATAAATAAGTAAGTAAGTAAGTAAGAGACGCACCTGGGCTTCCTTTAGAAATGTGGAACAGCCTCATATAACCCAGTAAAAAGAAAGCCACTGTGAATTTATAATCACCTGAGGACCTATTAAAAGTAGGTTTATAGATTAAGTGTGAAACTTCAACCCTGACATTCTCATTATTTACTGTCCTTCCTTGTCATTAGAACCAGGGTTTGACTGATTTTCAAAATTTTTCCATTTCCTATGCCAATTAGGCCTTCTGAGACCTACCTGCCCCCACCTCTCTTGATCTCTCCCATGCACACTCCCCTGGTTTATTTCCTCTGCTCTTTCTGGATCGAGACGGTGTAAGGCTGGGGAACATGGAGACGTTCTTGAGTCAAAGGTCATTTCTCATATATACAGCATTTTCATAATGTCCATTATATACCATCCAAAATTCCTAGAAATCACCCTTTGGAGGCTGCCAGTCTATGGAGATTTAAGCTTAGTGAGTCCACAGCCCTGATATGAGGCTCACAGATGTTACCTTTGGTAAAGAAGAGCCTAGGCCTGTGCTTCTCAACTTCGATTGCACATTGGAATCCCTGATGCCTGCACCCTATGCCCAGAGTCTGATTTATTTGCTCTGGGATGCGGCCTGGGCATGGCAGGGTTTAAAAGTTCCCCAGTTGATTATAATGTGCAACTAAGGTGGAAAGCCACTGGTCTAGGTAAACTTCTTGAATGTGTATGCAAATATTTCTGCATACACCTATGGGGAGGTAGGGGAGGGACAGAGAGAAGATGCATCATTTTACTAGGTATTTAAAAGGATCCAAAACCCCTTTCCCAATGAAGAACAAATAATTCCCAGGGCCTCAGGCTGAGGGCCAAAATTACTTTTTTTTTTTTTTTTTTTTTTTGCGGTACGCGGGCCTCTCATTGTTGTGGCCTCTCCCGTTGCAGAGCACAGGCTCCGGATGCGCAGGCTCAGCTCTGAGGCATGTGGGATCTTCCCAGACTGGGGCACGAACCCATGTCCCCTGCATCGGCAGGCGGACTCTCAACCACTGCGCCACCAGGGAAGCCCCAAAATTACTTTTTTGGAGGGAAAAAGAGGTAAAGGAGGGAGGCCAGGTGCCACCTACCATCTAGTTGGAGCAGCATGAGCCCCACTCAGCCAGTAGCAACTCTGGATTGATGTCATTTCACCCAAATGTCAGGACTCCTGCCATAACCGACTGCCACAGAGCAGATGTGCGTGAGGTCTTCTGTCACTGAGCCAAGGCCTCGCCTTTCTGCTTCCTAAAAAGCTCCACTGAGTGGTACCACACTGGCCTGTCTACAGAGGGAAAATCCCAGTGGTCACTGTCAATCTGCCCCCATCCTTCCTCAACACTCTGTAGGCTTTTGTAAGTCTCCCTCACATGGATTGCTCACCTCCCAAAGGTGTCTTGGTTTCCACCAGCATCTACTTCCCATGCATACCTAATGGCAAGCAGAATCAACAGGAATTCTGGCTACTGGGTACAAATGGCTAACCCTAACTTGTTAACTGTTATTTTGGGGGATCAAATGAAAGAAAATGGTAAAACTATCCAATATTAATAACAAAAAAGCTAATGTTGCTTGATCTCTAACTACACCCTAGGTAATAAGTGCTTTACACCCATCCACTCAGGGCTGCCATGTATGGTTACGAAGGTCAGACACTGAACAACAGTTCATCAAAGTGGGCATCACTCATACCACGGAATGATATATTTGCATATTTATTATGATGTTTTTTCCTAGCAGATGGTAGAAAAGCATACTGTTCAAACATAATCAGTATATTATGAGAATTTTTAAACACATGGAAGTAAAGTATCTCAAAGAAAGGAGTGACTTTTTCTGACTCACGTAAAGGTACCACACAGACTAGAGAAAGCCCTATATCTCACTTATATCTCACAGAAATTTGATGAGCCAGGTACAATTAGTATTCTCAGTGAGAAAACGGAGGCACAGACAGGTTAAATAATTTGCCCAGGCCTAGTAGGTAGCAGAGCTGCATTCAAACCCAACTTTTCAGTTCAGGAGCCCTCACACACCATGATTAACCTGACTGCAAAATGCGATTTCCAAAGCCCTCCATGTTTTATAAAACCAATCTGTAGTCATCATCTCCTTGGATTCACACACAATCCCTCAGGGTATTTAGGTGGGGCTACTCTAACAAACCCCATTTCAGGGATGAAGAAATGAAATCAGAGTGTTTATCCAAAGTCAAATACCACACGACTAAGGTTAAGTAGGATTTAACACTTTGTCCCTTGACCCTACACGACGGTGTCATCCCTCTGACAGCCCCACTTGTGATTCACCATCAGAGAAACAAAACCCATCTGATTAATTGCCCCCGCCCAGGTGACAGAGCACAATTCGCCAGCCCATGGCTGAGAGGAGTGAGCGTCCATCTCCACGTGGCCAGGGAAGTGCTGAGGAACCAGTCCAAGCCCCCTAGAGCAGAAAGTAGAGATGTTTTCTGTACATTATTGAACTGTGAAGGTCTCAATGCTATAGCCTCCTCAGGCCTTGGGCTGGTACTGTGCAATATACCTGTGATGAGGCCAGTAAAATATTGAGGCTTGGGAGCTATTAGCAAAGGTTAAGGGAATGGGATGATTTGCACTAGAGAACTCTTGCGCAAGTCTGACCATGCCTCCTCCTGACAACTTCAGTGCCTTCGATCTTTGGGACCCTTGCGCAGTACCCAGCTATCAAATGAATGGAGGGTGACTGAAGGCTGGAAGGAAAGGATGTGGTATTTAATAAAGGAATCGAACTGCTTTATCTCATTTGAGGGCAAACTAAGACAGAGCAGACTGCAAACAAGAGATGTGGGGATTAAATCATTTATTTGCTCACTCCACTCACCTCTACTAAGCATCTGCTAGGTGTGAGGTGCTATGCTAAGCATTAAGTATATTTCTGACGGTGGGAGCGGGAAGGTCAGTAAGATGACAGAAAAGGCCATTCTTTGAGGGTCTATCCAAGTTAACAGTGACCTCACCTACAATCATTTCCTTTGACACCCTGAGATCCTTAAGTCCCTCAGCAATGTCATTAGTAGACACATAGCCAAGTGCCTGTCATGAATAAACTTGGCCTTTCCTGCTTGTGTGGCCTTCCTCACTCTGCCCCAGCCCTTTCCATCTGCCTGTAGCCCCTTTACTTACAATAATCATACCTATTTTCAAACTCAACTCCACTTACTCTGGAGCTACCCCGACCTCTGGACCACTGCAGCTCAAAGCAAATTCTGCCTTCTTATAACACACTGTGTGGTGACATCCATGGGGCACTTAGAATATCCAGAAATTCTTGACAGGAGATACGTGATAAGACACTCCAGGATTACTCTACTGCTTTTCCACAACTGGGGGACTAATTTCCTCCAGAATTCCATGAAGCATAACCACTCATACCCTTAAATATTCTATCAATCCAGAACCACAGTCATTTATAAATCAGTTGGCTTCTTTGCAGGGCCATTTTTTTAAAAAGGGAAATAAAGGTTTTAGGACTTCACATGAGTTTTCACTTATAAAAGGAAGGGTAAAGACAAAAATACACTGGATGGTTTGTAGGCTCATTTGCTGGCTTGAGGCATGCGTGCTATCTTCATAGCATATGGATCACATTCATGCCTCAGCAAATTACAAATGACTCACACCATGCATTTTGCAAGGTACTCTGGAATGTTCCAGATCCCATATCGTTAAATATGTGCATTCAACTTGTGCCATACAACTTATTCTACACATCTGTGTCACTTCTGCCTATAGATGTCCTTAGTGTCATGATGGCATGGACCGTGGAAAGAGCAGGGACTAACCTCAGGCAACTTTCCTAAACTGACGCTCAGGAAAAGAACTGTTGGATCCTTATCTGGAATCTCACCAGGGGCCTCAGAGAGTCTGCGGGATGACAAGATTTCTTTCACCTTCCTCTGATTATACAACCGCACTTTCCTCCCGCAGGACAATTTATCTGGACCATTTTTCTGAGCATAACATACAGCCTGAACTCCTAGGCTTTGAGGGCTAGAGTAGTCTGTTCATTCTCTGTCTTCCATGGAAACTTCCACCTGGAAAGTGGGATGAGGAGATAAAACCTGGAAATATTTTATAAGTTTCTGAACAAAAGAAAGCAATATCTGGGTCTCAATCTTTCCACCCTCTTTTTGGCAGCTCCAAAATCAAGTCTATATTAACAGGGGGAAAAAAAGCTCAAGCAATTATACTGTTCACAGAGGCAGCTAAGCAAAACCCTTCTCCCAACTCTGCTGTTGTTGGTATGGTTGTCGTAGCAATGCAGTCAGGGACCAAGAGGATCCTAGTGTCTCTGACTGCTGGGGTGGGGAGGGTAAGGGACCCACAAAACAGGGATGCCCAGAGACAAGAATATTCAAAACAAAGTCAGCCCTTGACTGTAAGAAGCAGTTTGGGAGTCTGGCATGCCTTGAGAGCTTTCCTTTCACTGAACGTTTGTCCCCAGGGATGCCTCCATGACCCTGAAAAGCAGATGTATAGATCCAGGCCCGTTTTCATCAGAATAACACTTGTTCTCTTTTATGTGGCAGACTGATGTAGTGAGAAAAGCACAAGGCTTTGGAATCAGACAGTTTGGGGATCTGAGCTAAGAGACTTTGGACAAGTTGCTGAATTTTTCTGAGCCTCAGTTTTCTCATCTGCAGAATGGAGATAAATCACCTCTGCCTGAGTAGCTTATCGGGGAGATTAAATGAAATATTGTCTATGAATGTGCCTGGTGCATGACTCACCTGAAGAAAAAGGGGGAATTATAATTTTTTTAAAGGAGCCTTAACTAGGCACACGAGCTTCGAGTAGCAGAGCAGCTCATGAAAGCCTGATGCTGGGACAACGAGCTCAGTCCCACCCCAACTCCACCCCACATCTGTTTTCTGTCTCTGAAGCTCAGATTTCCTCTCACTGCAGTTGTCCCAACTGGGCACAGCAGAAGTGAATTCTGCTAAGCAGGCCATTGGAAGGAAGAGGCGATACTGTCCGTTTTTACTTTCTCTTCCCCAATCCACTCCCCTGGTTAGACCTCCATTTACGGAGGGCCTAAAAACCTCCATGGGTTCAGAAAGTAACCCTCACTCCTCAGTCTCTTGTTACAGCTATTGTCGTGACGGTGGTTGCTTTTCCTTGTTTCCTTCACTGGGAATCTATTGCCAGACTAGTAGATGGCAGTCTTCAGAGCATCTCCCATGTGGTGAAATATGCTGTGTAGGAAAAAATCTCCCAAGTTGAAGTCATTTAGAAAACGGCTGCAATGGCTGCTTTGCTGAAATACAGCTACCCCACTGTGCTCAGATCCATCTCATGATGTCTGCAGAAGAAATGGAACAGGGCAGACCCCTTTCTGTACCTGAGACCTGCTCGGAGCCCTAAGCCAGATTTTCTTTATTGTTTAGTAAGCTCTTTTAATGAAATGTACTCCTCTTATTATAGAGGACTGAAAATAAGATCTAAATCACAAACCAATAAAAGAAAGTTATTGGGCTGGGTATCTAAAGTTACTACCTAGAGGCTACTCCAGTGTGGTATTTATAAAGCTCTAAACAGCTAAGTATAATTGTCTTTCTGGTTTTTGGGACGGAAGCCAACAGCCCTTTCAGTTACAACTGAAGAAAAATATTTAAGCGCTGAGCTTTGTTCCTTGGGTGGGTATAAAGAGGAATGGCTTCTCCCCCCCCACCAGCTCAGAATTGAGAGAGAATATTGTGGTAATGAAATGTTATATGGGAACAGCTGAAGAAAGGCTTCTCTGATTTCAGGGAGGAACAATGTGTGTAGGATATGTGTATAGGTATGTTTGCAAGTGAGAGCAGCCCGGGTGTGCAGGGGGTGAGGCTTGGGGGAGGGGAGGCAGGGAGAAAACTGGGATGGGCAGGTGTTGAGGGGTGACATGGGAGTTGAAGATGGGGGTGGTCTGTCAAATTAATGGAAAAGCCAGATGTGCAGCTGCTCACCCCAATGCAGGCCACTCCCCATCTTAGACACAAAGACAGTACCATTCTGGAAAGTTTCCACTAAAAGACCCATTACGACCCCAATTTCGCCAAACAGCATAGCTCTCCCTCTGGAGTAAGAACGTAGACCTTCTAAAACACAGAGCTCTGTGTCATCAGAATCAAGAAAATACCAGAGACCCTCAGTTATAAAGGACCACGGAACTCCTCTCATCTACTTTCCCCACCATCACAAAGATCACGCCAGGAACTTCCATTTGGCAAACAGTCATGCGGTGATAGGACGCTCACTACATGTTTAGGCAGCCTTTCTTATGTGGGATTAAAATCTGGTTCTCCTTAATCATTAGCCATCGATCCTGGTTTTGTTCAATGGAGCAGAAGACGGCCCTTTTGGTCCCCCAGCCCCGTTCTCTTAACCGCTGGGCAAGTGACACGTAGTCCAAGCATTTCCCCATTCTGGTTGACCCCTTGGCAGCACTGCCTGTTTCTCAATGTCTTCCTTCAAATCTTCATAGCTCTTGACACACCTCCTCTCGGGCTGGCCAGGATGAAACAATCACTGCTCCAAACAAATTACACCTGTATCAGCAAGGTTTATCCAGCTTGTCTTGAGTAATTATTTGAAACTTAATGTTCAGCAGACTTCATTCCATTCCATCCCATGGATTTTGTCCCAAAGTTCCAGTTTAGGAAAGGTCCTTTTGAATCCTGACTCCTGTGATCCAATATAATTTAGAGATCTTAATTCACATGATCTCCCCCATATATGAAACAGAAGTCGCATTTTCTTCCCTGAAACAGTAAGAGCTATCTCAGACTTCAGGATGTACCCTATGCCCCCAATTAATGCTGTCTCTCCAAGGACTGCAGCCATACTTCCAAAGAAAAATGTCATTCCCTACTTCAGGCTCTTAACCTTTGTTGAAATTCAGACAAAGGAGAGCGTCCGCTTATATGTGGACATCACTTAGTGTAACTGTGCCTGAGGGTCAGAGAGGGCTGTAGGAACTAAGGTGTGTGTGTACGTGTGTCTCGTGCTTGTGTGCCTGTCGGCATGTTCATGTAAGTCCACTATAATTTCTTTAAACTTGTGGTTGTAAAGAGGCATAAAACATAGACAAATTAATTTAGAGGAGGCAAGAGAAAGCAGGCAGCAGACATTTGTCCCAAAGTTTGAGACACATGCTCCTCCCTCCCCAGGAGCATTGGGAACTCAGCTCAGCTGTGGCTCCGTGGCTTGTACCAATGGTTCCCTCTTGTCCTTTCTAAGATGGTCCTCAGACTTCTGCCGTTCAACTCTCTTTCCTTATCCTCTCCCCTGAGGCTCTTCTCGGCCCCTAGAGCATGGGCCATGGGGCGGATCTCTAACTGTGACCCTTTCCTGGATTCAGGACTTCATTTCCACCCGTCTGTTTTTCAGATTCACCCGGATTTTTCCACCAAGTCCATGCGGAAATGAATCACAACTGAAACCCAACACATCCAACACTACTTGGTCCTGCAGCCAGTCCCTCCTCTCTGCAGGCTTCTTCCCATGAGCAGCCGCTGTCCTCCATCACCAGGAAGGAAGCTCACATTCACACAGTCTGTTTTATGCCTACCCATCTTACGCTAGAGCCTCCCCTTCTTTTTCCAGTTCCAGGTTCCTGGTCTCCTCCTGGGTAACCACTGTTCCTACCCAGTTTCCCTGCAGCCTCTTCTTTCCCACTCCGAACAATGCTTCACTGGGCTGCCAGGTCAATCTTCCTAAAGTTCAGGTCCAATCCCATCACTCTCTTGCTTTGAAACCTTCCGTAGCCCCCGGTGCCTACTGAATTACGTACAGCTTCCTAACTAAAAAAACAGTTTCTCAATGCCCAACCCACACTTCAGCCTCCTGTCCCCCTGCTGCCCAATATACACACTGTGTTCCTGCCCAGCTGTACCCACTGCTGTCCCTCAAACATGTCCCCATGTACCTCTGCCCCTTTTCCTCTGTTCTGCTCTCTGACTGCAGCCAGATCTATTTGTTTCCAACTGCTGAAATCCTCTGCTTTTTTCCCAGAGTGTCTCTCAAACCCACTCTCCTTCTCTTCCTGTCCCTAGTGTTAGCCTCCACAGATGGTAATTCTCCCATGGGAATCAACCAGCATTCTAAAGCAGAGTTATTTATTTTCCTAGGAGGTTGCAAAGACCGGGAATGTGCTTTATGACCCCTGACTCCACAGCAGTGTCTGCCGTGCACAGTCTGGGCACATGACAGGTGCTTAGTAAATGTTCCTGGAATTGGACTGACACTTTCAGGACAGGTAGCATGAATCAGATGAATGCAGATATAACAGGAAAAAGAACAAGAGAGGAACCCTAACACCAGCATCCACATTTAGCCCAGGCATTGATATACACCAGCTCCATCTTCTTGAAGAGACCCAGGCACTGGGAGGGGCACCCTGCTGGCTTTGAAGGTGGGCAACGTCGCTGTTTAATAGCCGTGTGGTGCTGGATCTCAGCCCTGCCACCTTTCAAAGGCTGTGGTCGAGAAGAAGGCCTGTCCACAGGGCAACTAATATCCTTTACTTATCGCCTTGAGACATATGACAGAAACAAGATGACAAATGTAGCCAGTTGGGCAAAAGCCAGAGCCTGGTTTCCCACTGCCTTCCCCTACCCCTTTTCTCCACTTACGGATTTTCAGTATTGGGAAAGTTAATGATAATCTACAAAAATATGAAAGGAAGAAGGTAGACCAACAGGTTTAAATAACAGAATAGTTATAAAGAAGCAAATGATTTAAAGGTTAGGATTCCCAGGAAGCCAGGAGACTCAGGTTAAAATGATTACTTAGCTTCTCAAAGCCTCAGTTTCTTCCTCTTTACAATCAAAATAGTAACCCTCTTGCTTCATACACTTCCTCTGGGGACCACCTTGGGCAGCGGTTCTCAACCCTGGCTGCACCTGGGAATCATCAGGGAACTTCGAAAACTCCTGATGCCCGGGTCGTACCCCCCCCCACCAGCTAAGTCACAACTGCTAAGGGGCAACCCAGGTGTTGATATTTTTTTTAACATTTCTCAACTGCTTACAATGTGCAGCCAAGGGTGAAAACCGGTGATGTAAGAAATGCCCGTTGTCTTGGTTGACAAAATACCTACCACATAACAGCAGGAAACATTCATGAAGCATAAGCATTATTATTATGGCTGATGGTGGTGGTGCCGGTGGTCGTGCTGGTCATGGTAGTGGTGGTGGTGAGGGTGATGGTGGTGAACAGATGGGCTCTGCTTTGGGCTCAGAGTCCTTGTGGAGAAGAACTGTATTAGCGTGAACATGACCAAGATCTGTTCTGGCTCTGCAAGGAATATTTCATTCTCTGAGGTCATCACATCCTTTCTCTAATCAAACCTCCCACCCTTTGGCACTCTTCTACTCCACGTGCCCGTTCTTTGTCCTCGCAGAGATTTATTGCTTGCTTCGTTTTTGGCCTCTCTGCCTAGAAGCCCCAACTCTGGTTTAACTTCTCCACCTACTGTCTTAGACCCTGGGACACTCATTTTAATATTCTCTCAACAGCACCAGGGAATTCTTTGCCTCCTCCGAATCTCCATCCCAAGCTAAAGCCAATTTCTAGTTTCTGCGCTTTTTTTGCAAAGCACTGCAGAGAAAACTGCAGGGCAGTGCTGACTGGTTTTATCATGGTTCTCATGGTTCTCATGGTTCATGAGCATGGTTCTCACCAATGCTCATGGTGCTTTCACCTAAATCCACTCCTTTCCTTACGTGGTTCCCATGGTGTCCGCTCTGAACTTTTACCACATCGGTTCCCTGTCCTAATTGGCCCACTTGACTCCTCAAGGAAAGCCAAGTTGGTTGCTTCATGAAGAAAGGAGGGGCCATCAGACTGAAGTTTCCTCCAGCTTCCTCTTCCCCATCCAGCCCTCTGACTCAGAGGAACAAGGATCATTCCTTCTTTTTTAAAGGACACATCATCTCTCCTGCTTCTCCCTGGTTCCTTCTTTATCGTTTAACAACTCTCTCCTGTAGCTTCAAACTTTGCCCCTCTATGGGGCTTCACCCTAGCCTACCATAGCCAACAAATATGGTGTATTTCTCCCTCTTCTAAAAACAAAAAGGAAATCCTTTCTTTGACGAGCTCCTCTGAAATATCCTATTTCTCTCCCTACCTGCACTTGAAAGAGTAATATAGGGTCTCCAACTCTCATCTCCCATTAAGGTTTGAGTCCCCTGAATGCTCGCTTCTACTGGCAACAAGCTACTCAGCCGCTCTTGCTAAGATCACTGGGAACTTCCTGAGGGTCCAATGCACTGTTGCCATTTTTAGGCCCTCATCTACTTGACTTTTCTGCAGTTTCCTTTGAAATCAGTTCAGCCCAACAAATTCTTCTGGCATGCCAACTCTATGCTAGGTCCTGTTCTAGAGGGACTGGGGACACGAAGATTAGCAAGGTGAGGAAGAGTCTCTGCCTCTCAAAGAGCTCAGAGTCTGCTCAAGAAAACACACACAGCGAGAAATAATTAGGATACATTCTAGATCGCGACTCTGGAATTTATTCAACGCTCTTCTCCTTTAACTTCATACCACCCAGTCCTACCCCCCAAAATCTGTGTCCTCAGCCCTCTCACTGGATTCTCTTCCTCTGTTTGTCCCTTCAAGGTTGATGTTTCCCAAGGTTCCACAATGGCCCCTTTTCTCTTAGTTGCCCTGCCTTGTCTCCCTGGGAAATATCCACTCTCAAGGCCCATACACTGTCCATCACCAACGACCTCCAAGTCTATAGCTTCAAACCTAACTTTATCCCTGTAACCGTATGTTCTTATTTCTCACTGGATATTCTCCAGAAAATTTCAATTCAAATGAACCAGGACTTAATTGTTTTACCTTCTGCCCCAAGCTTATTTCTCCTCCTGGGTCCTTTGCGAACTTAATCATTTTTACATCCACCCCGCGGCCAACCTCGAAACGCATTCCCAATTCCTCATCCTTGTTCATCCATACCTCTTTCCCACCAACTAGTCTTCGACAGCTGTTCTCTCTGTTTCAAATCTATCTCAATTTCTGTCTTGTCCTTGCAACTAACATCACTAAGTTGTCCTGTCAGCCCTGATCTCATCCCTTCTAGTCCATTGCAGTAGTCCTCTCATATAGCTCATGCCACCATCTCTTTCCACCTCTAAACCATGCTCATATTTTTGTCTGCTATCTTTCTAAAAGATGGATTTAATCATCTTCCTATAAATCCAAACCCTTAGCAAGGCAGTAAGCCTATACTCTACACCTGCACTGTCCAATATGGTAGCCATTTGTGTCCTGCGTGCTACAGTGCCTGACACATAGTGGTCACTCACTTATTCCTCTTTCTTTCCCTTAAGACTTACCCTTACTGGAAGGTTAAGCAGGAAGAAACTATAAATGCTCATTTCATAACTCAATATAAAAGCATAATGGCAAAAAACTAAAAATAGAACTACCACATGATCCAGTAATTCCACTCCTGGTTATATATCTGAAGAAATCGAAAACACTAATTGAAAAAGATACATGCACCCCAATGTTCATAGCAGCATTATTTACAATAGTCAAGATATGAAATCAACCTAAATGTTCATCAATAGATGAGTAGGTAGAGAAGATGTGGCATATATACACATACACACACACACACACACACACACACACACACACACACACAAATATTAGCCATAAAAAAGAATGAAATTCTGCTATTTGCAACAACATGGTTGGACCTAGAAGGTATTATGCTTAGTGAAATAAGTCAGACAAAGGTGAATACTGTATGTTATCACTTATATGTGGAATGTAAAAAATAAAACAAGTGAATGTATGCAACGAAACAGAAACTGACTCACAGATATAGAGAACAAACCAGTGGTTGCCGGTCAGGAGAGGGAAGGGAAAAGGACAAGATACGGGTAGGAGAGTAAGAGATACAGACTTTTGATACTATGTATAAAATAAATAAGCTACAAGGGATACATTGTACAGCACAGGGAATATAGCCAATATTTTATAATAACTTTAAATGGTGCATAATCTATAAAAATATTGAATCACTCACTACGTTATCTACCCGAAACTAATATAACGTTGTAAATCAACCATCATACTTCAACAACAAAAAAAGCACAATGGGAAACTCAATCGCATGATCCTTCCTTTCAGGTTCTGATTCAAGTGGCTCTCTTGAGAATAGACCCTTCCTCCCTCTGTTCACCCTCCTTTCCAAGATCAGACTCAGTTCTTGTCTTTTAGAACCACAGGGAGAGAGTCTGGCAAGAGCCACCGTTGTACCAGCTGATTTAAATTGAAATGTTTTCCCCAGATAAATGCGTGCTAAATAATACACCAGCTCTCCAGCCAAAGGGAAGTGACAGGCGCTCTGTAAATAAAGGCACTTAGTTGCTGGTAAAGGGCTGTAAAGTTGTTCTGAGCTGATGTATGCTGACCAGCAAGAAGTGGCTTCACCTGCTTTATATAATTGTCACTGCAGTCTTGCCTGCTGTATACTAAAACTGCATCTCATAGACCCAACTGTCACATCGGATATACCGTCCAGCATGGGGTATGCCACCTTTCTCTGTAATTGTTTCTGACAATCAGCCATCACATTTCAGATCTTTTCAGAAAGTATCTGGTCCAGAATCCCTAGGCTGGGCCAGTCCTGACACCATGTGGGCTAGAACAGTGACACTAAAAGGGAATGTGAAAAGAGAAAAGGGAAAAGAGGTTTGTGAGTCTAGGAGAGCAAATAACACGCAGTGGCAAGTGTCTGAACACAAATACCAGTGAAGGCTCTACCTCCTCAATGTTAAGAAGACACATTTTCTTGTTTCATTTCATGTTAGAACAACTCGCCATAAGGTTGCGTGAATACTCTGGCCCAAGAGTACACACATCTGTCCTGGGTCCACAGTTCTGTCCTGCTGTGTTCTGGAGAGATGGTAACATAGCTCTCGAGACAAAACAAAGGAATGGGTTTCATAAGGACTACAGAATAAAGAGTGATGAAAGGTTGCGTGTCAGTGGCCAGAAATCTCTGTAGTTCCCTCTCATGGGGAAGTTAGATTTGTTCCCCGAAATGAAAACAGTAAGGCGAAATCCATTTTTGTATTCTGTAATTCCAATCCACTTGGAGTTTGGTCATGCCAAATGCCCAGATGAAGGGTAACAGAAGTATTTGAGGACAGTGGGCGTTCCGGTGGGTCACAAGGGTCTCAAGGAGGGGAAGCAGCCGGGAATCTCGGCTCGTCCATCTGACCCCATGGACTGGGATGAACCTGAGGCGTGGGCTGTACAGTGAGCAGCCGAACGTGAACTTCCAACGCTCACCCATCGCGGAGGAACCTCCTGTGTTGATGGCCACCACCGGACCACTGCTTTTTGGAAGGTCAGAGTGTCACCAAAGGGGACTATTAGAAACCAAGGACAAGAGAGGAGCAGACAGAGTAAGAAAACGATGGGAAATATGGACTCAGTGGGGCTACAGCTTTGACAGTCTCTCACTGAGAGCCAAACAGAATGCTTGCTGGCTACTGGGGGATGTACACTCCACTCCACTCCAATGCCAACCAGGAGTCTCTGAAAACGACCACCGGCCTTGGGCACATCCTCTGCCCCTTCTGGTGTGCGTGTGTGCGCGCGCGTGTGTGTGTGTGTGTGTTTGTACAAAATAAGAGCCCTTTTTTTCTTTTTTTTTTCTTTTTTTTTTGCAGGAAAAAATGAGTTCTCTTTTCCTTTCTTCCTTCTCTCCCTCCAAGACCTACTATTCTTGCTTATTCCTGTGATAAAAACAGTAAAGAAGGCTTTTGAGAATCGAGTAAGTGTTTGAAGAGGAGAGGGGAAGCATTTTTTTACCAGTTTGGCCATCAAAAGGATCTGACAGGCGGGGATAAGGTTTAAGAGAGCTGGAAGGAACACCTATGTCGGATGCATATGTGACTATATTATATGTTGAGATTCTAATCTAGGACCCTGAAAATCACGATTATTGAATTGCGAGGAAACAGGCATGATGGGGAAAGGGAGTCTTTTCCTGCCTCTACACCCCCTATTTGGTTCCATCTCTACCTGGAGGGAGCACCTCCCCTGCTTCTGCTTCTTTCCATTCCCTCTGCTAGCTCCTGCCAGGAGACGAGGAGCATCTAATGGGGTTGGTCAGTGTGTTCACTGGACCCAGTGCTGTTAGCGTAAAGATTTATTGTGCCTTAAAGCAGTGCACACGAGTCACCTGGGGACGCTGTTAGGATGCAGATTCTGACCCGGCAGGTCTGTGTGGCATGAGCGTCTGCATTTCTAACAGTCCCTGGGTGATGCCCATGCTGGAGTGTGGGTGGGAAGACACACAGTGAAGATCAACTACTTAGGGGCAGGAACCAAAAGCCAGCTTGCCTCTTCCCCCTCCAAGAAGGCCAGCTAACTGTCTCCTCCCATCCTTTGTCACCTCTGCTCCCTGAGCAGGTCGTGCAGGAGGCAGGAAAGAGTTAAGGCTCCTTTCTTAGGGCCTCGGCGCATTGCTCTGTCCTGTGGGCACCGCTGAGCAAATGGAGACCAAGATTTAGATTTGGGGGAGAGGCAGAGGAGGCTGGAGTGGAGATGTCAAAACCTTCAGGCTGTATCAGCCAGGGTTATGTCAAGAATAGAAACCACTCTATTCCAGGTATGGCGAAAATTAGAGGTTGACACAGCCACGGGCAGGGCTGGAGGAGCAAACGTCAAAGAGGCCACCATTAGCCATTTCACTTGCAGCACCAAGGGGAAGGTTCTCTTGAACTTCACCAGAAGGTGCTGTGAACCTCAGGACCCTCGGGGAAGCCCACACACCACTCTCCATCTCTGGCAGCAAAGCCAGTGGTTCTCAAAGCTTCCCCCGAGAGCTGCTTTCAACCCTGTAGCTGCCTCCAAAGATCAAGACCTGTTTTTCTCTTCCACTTTCCAGACCTCGCCCTACTGCCCCTCTCTCATGGGCAGACTCCAGCCCAGAACCAGGCAGACAAAGGGCTTCTGGAAACTATTGTTTCAGGCTTCGCTGCAACGTCGGGGGGACCTTAGAAGGAGGTGGTGGTCATGCTGAGTTGGCAAAAGATAATGTAGCACATAGGTCTAGGCGGCAGGATCGAGCTGAGCTTCATCATATCTGTAAGATGGTGCTTCACAGCCCAGATGCTATAGTTTTTGTGGGCTGTATGCCCTCTATCTTTACTCCTGGAATGATGGCATTCAGGTCCCTATCAGGCACCCGATGCCACCTATCCAGTAGACCGCATATGACAATGATCCTGCAGCTCATGGCAAGCCCACACAGAGGTGTTACTTGACGGAAAATGCTTCACATCCCACCCTGCCAAGGCCCTGATGAGTGAGGTGTTTGTTGCAGGGTTTTTGCAGTGCCGCCCCTCTGAGACTCCTAGACAACATCTTTACTTGGAACCCTCTGCCCAGGGTCCCAGAGCAAATGACAGGGAAGACCAGGGCAGAACAGAGGTAGCAGATGTGTGGCATTTAACAGTCATGCCTCCTACAGAGAACGCATGGGCTGACACGTGTCACCTTCTGCTAAATGACTTTCAGTGTCCATATACTCCCCACCCTCCACAGACCACTGTCCCTTGGTCAGCCGATAACAACACAAAGCTTAACACCCCCACGCAGCTGTAACAACGGCAAAGCTTAACACAGGTCAATGGCAAAACCAGATGCTGGGGAGAAACACTGAGAACTGTTCAGCCAGCATCACCTCAGCGCTCTGGCATTTAGCTGGCGACCCCGGGCCTAAAGCCACTGTTTGCGAAGGCTGAGGGGGTGGCACTTAAAGGCTGGATTAGTTTTGGGGAAGACAGCCTACTGAGAGTGTGGGGTGTTAGGGTCTCAAGCCCACTGCCCGGGCTGGCAAGAAGAGGCAGCAGATGCCCCTTTGAAAGCCATGGCAGCCACGGTGTGTTTCTCTACCAGGCAGGCTGATGCGTGCCTCTATGGATTACGGAGTGAAGGATATCCCTCTTGCCAGCCCCTGTCCCCCGTAGGCACGGCAGAGAGGCTGTCCTTACCTTGGGAATTAGCCTGCAAGACCCCGATGCTGTCATCAAACTGCATAGATTTGATGTTGAGTGACGCCAAGATGCATTCCTTGTCCTGCAGCGAAGTATCATCAATATTGTTCTGATTGGCTGACAGGATAACGCACATGTCACAGAGGTTGATGTTGACGGCCCTTAAATCAGCCCGACTTAACGGCGTGCCCTTTGGCATAGAGGAAAGAGAGAAAAAAAAGGAGAAGCAAAAGTGAGACTGAGGGACAAGAGGGAAAGAGGGGGGACAAGAATAAAAACAAATTAAAGACTGAGCTGGAGCTTTGGGAAACTATTTAACAAGCATCTTTTTTATGCCTTGACATTAAGCTGGCCTAACTACATTCAAGGGAATAGGAGCTGTGTGTTAATCTAAAGGGTAGTCGGTGCTGATGGCAGCATTTTAGGGTTGCTCTCGATACTCAATCAAGCTATTACTAACTAACGAGGGAGAGGAATTATGCCATGGTTCTATATCTTCTTCCTGCCTGGAAATTGTCTTGATTTAAGTAACTGTCCTGTGGCAACCTCTGGCTTTCAGAATGTAACGACGGGGTGGCTTTCAAACGCCTGTTTATTTAATAGCAGGTCACTTCTGTCTCAGGCAAAAAGACAGCAGCTCCAACTAGAATTCCCAAGGCAGCCAAGAGGAAATAGCCAGGGAGCACTGTGTGACGACGTGGGGCTGAATCTGGAGGATGTGGGAGCGAGTGGAATTAATGTGCATCTTGCAAAGGGGATATGGAAAGGGGTGACGCTTCAGGTATATGATTTGAATGCATATTTTCAGCAAGAGAAAAACAAGGAAATCACCTAACTGTCCAAGAACAGAAGCATGGTTAAATACACTATCAGATATATATACAATGGAAGTCTATGTGGCAGGTAAAGGGATTGAAAGACCTCTCCGTGTAGGTATTGCCTTGGAAGCATCTCAAGACAGAGGAGCAAGTGAAACAAATAAACAAAAAAAAACCAAGTTCTAGACAATTCAAAAAGTATGATTTCATTTATGTAAAAAGAAACCCACAGAATAGAACTATATATGTATGAATGTATTTATAAATGTACGTACACTCAGAGAGAAAGTTCAAGAAAAGTACACACTAAACTAATAACAGTAATTACCCCTGGGGAGGGAAATAAGATTGGGGGTGAAGGAAGAGTTTGCTTTTGACTTGATATACATCCGCTTTGTTTGAATATTTTATAACAAGAACATACTTGTATATTATTGGAGTAATTAAAAATAAATAAGCCAGTAAACAGATTTTTTTAAAAATCCCATAACAAACAAAAAACGGTGGAAAAAAATCCCCAGATCAAGGAGGTAATGACAGAGGCCAGGAATGCAGCCACTGGTAAAACAGAAGGGTTAGGATTGGAGGAGAGGGGCATGACCCCCACCTGCTCTGTGTCCTGTGGGTGGGGACCAGAGAAGAACTAATCAGGCCATCCCATGTGATAGGGCCCCAAGGGCATCATTTTGGAGTTCACCGCCAGCCACCAGCCTCCTTGATCCTCCAACCTGAACCCAGCTTCTGACTTGCCTTCATGGAGACCTGAGCTGTCTTCAGCTCACTGGCCGTGTAGGGAGAGGGTCTGTCAACTGCCTATGTCTCTGGATGCCTTCCTCTCGTTCTCCTTCCTGGGAAGGGGGCTTTGAGAAGATTGGACTTGGCTGCAGAGATCAAGCCCCTCAGCCCTCTTTTATGACTCGGTGGCGGTCATGATACTATTCCCAGCCTCCAAAATGTAACTGCAAAGTGGAATTGTGGAGGGAGAGGCATCTAGTGCTACAGGGCTGGGAAGCTACTAATTCCAAGCTCCGGAGCAGGACCTTTCGAGAGAAGGCGAAGTCTCCCCCTTTTTACTGGGGTCTTTTGGTACAAAATAAGTCTGACCAACTTCCTGAATCATTTCACCAGTGTATAAGCCTCAGTTGCCTACATCCATATTCCTTTAATTCTCACCTTGTAGGGAATCCACCAGTAATTGTGATATAAGAAAATCCCTGCACAGCTGTGCACGCATGATTTCAAAACTCAAGAAATACAAATGACGTACATAGAAACACCTTGTGTTTCTCTGGGCTGGTCCTATATCTGGGGCCCTGTTTAAACGATGAAATATGTGGAGACATAGGTGAAGGCCCATTCTGTACCAATATGTTGTGTCCAAGTGTGATAAATTTTGGAGGGTTTGAAAAGGCCCAGCAGATAGGAGAACTCATTCATATAGATGCAGGCAGATGAGTGGATGTGTACAAGAGCATACAGAAGGAAACACACACAACAAATACACACAGAAAACATCACACCCACACACCCAACACTATACACATACACACATACATAGACTCCTGTATCCCAGAAAACTAATAAGCTCTTTACAAAATACTCTTAGACCCTAGTCCATTGTTCCCAAGGACCATGCGGAAGAGCACATGTAGGAAAATAATCATGGAAATATGTAATCACAACTATCATGTTTCTGAAATTAGATATATATCTGTTTATGGTCTTTTATGTATATGACTATTTTTCTGCAGGTGACTATGTTTAACCACATGTGTTCACTAAGTCAGTGAATTTGGGGCCCAGCAGCCAAAAGATATCTGTCTATATTTTTCTCAATTCTTTATATATTTATTGAGTGTCCACTGCGCCAGGCATACGCTTGGACACATGGTATTGACAGCTACGAATGGGCATTACTTGTGGATCGATTCTTATGTCTTCCTTATTGAATTATATTACTTGACTCTTCTTTTTCCATTTCCGAGGTTCTAGAAGCTGATAATAGAAATAACAAATTTCAGCTCTGTAAGTGGGAAAAAATCCAGACTTCTTAAAATATAGAATAAAATCTGTGTTCCTCAGTTTTAGGGATGCGAACTTCCAAGAAAGATGTTTGCAGTATAAGTGATATTTGCATAGATTTGTGACCTGGAGAACTATATCAAAGGTTGAAACGTACAGTGCTCTACAATTATTTGAAAGTTTATGGAAAATATACTGATTAACGATTGGGAAGTAGTTAGTTATGTGACTCCCAGATCATGTATCCCATGCCCTCTCATTAAATTGTGGAGTCCCAAGTTGTTCCTTTTAGATTTGGGTCCTAGTGTTTTGTAATCAAGAACATCACATGCACACATGTGCACACATGTGCACACATGTACACACACACACACAATCTCATGAAAACATTACTGGGCTTCTAAATGACTGGGAGGGAGGGAGGGGTTGGCCAGCAGAAGGGGCTGGCCTTTTGTACAACAGAAATAAAGAACTCTGTTAAATGCATTTAGTTAAAAACAGAACATGGTAAAGTAAGATTTCTCCAAGCATTCATAATGTCATAAATAAAGTGATATAAATAGTTCCTTACGTAAATTCTGCTATAAGTACTATAATATTGCAAAGCGCTGGGTTTGGGTAGGCAAGAGAGAGACTGTATAGACACTGATATGGTTAATACGTTTGATACCAGCTAAACTCCATGCCTGATGAGTGACTGAACTTGGCTGCAAATCCCTTTTAATAAGGTCTCCCAGGGTTTGGATATTCCTAGACAGAGCACAGGGGAAGGGCTGAGTCCTCAGGTGCATAACCAGATGAAGAAGCAGAGGCAGGATCAAAGCTACAACCACTCTATCCATCTGGGATTTTTCTTTTGTGAATGAAAAGAAGAAAAAAGCATTGCTAATGTGACCTTGGACTTACAGGCAATATGGACACTTTGGGGAAGTTATGAAGAGTCTCCCATTCCCGCTTGAGGTACTCGATGGAACCCACAAACACAATGTGCTTGAGCTCGTGGTAGTGAAAGTTGCTGGCACGGAGTGGCATCACCAGGTTCCGGAGGCCAATCAGGGCTGAACTGACATCGCCAAAGATGCAGACCACCACGTGGCCACTCAGGACGGTCATGGCGGCTTCACTTCGAGTCTGCCGGAGGGAGAAGGGCACAGGCATTGGAGAGATGGGGTTGTGAAAAGGACTGAAAGAATCACTTGTGTAAAATATCAAGTAAACAATTGCTGAGTGCTTACCATGTGCTATTATTTTTTTAATTTCTTCATGTTATATACATGCCATATATATTTATAATTAGAGTATGTGTGTATAAATTACATTGGTGGAATAAATACGTGCAAACATATATTCACACGTATCACTACCTTCTCTGAGAAAAGATTTAAGGAAGATATGCCATCCATACATAAGAGCAGAACTTTCAGGGGGAAAATAAGAGGGAAGAGCAATATTTGTGTCATTCAGAAAAGGAAGTCTTAGTTTCCAGGAAATTGTTGATGAAATGAGCTGTCCTGTGTGCTTCTGTTGCTGAGATGATGACAAAACAGTCAGACCCATGCTGGCCTCGGCTTGAGAAGTGAGTTCCAAATTCTAGACTCATCAATGGGATCTCATAGGACATCACTGCATCAGTAGGTAGAACACGATATCCTGAGCCAGGGGCTGGCAAACTCTGGCCCATGGGCCAAAGCTGGTCCACCGCCTGCTTTTTTATGGCCAGTGAGCTTAGATTGGTTTTTATGTTTGAAAATGGGTTGAAAAAAAATCAAAAGAAGCATATCTCATAATATGTGAAACTTACATTAAGTTCAAATTCCACCAAATTTTATTGCAACATGCATGGCTAATCTTACTTAGGTATTGTCTGTGGCTGTTTTTACATTACAAAAGCAGAGGTGATTAGTTGTGACAGAGACCGTAGGGCCAGCAAAGCCTAAATTATTTATTATATGACCCTTTCCAGAGAGAGTTTGCTGACCAATGTCTACCGCGGCCTTGGGGTTTCCAGGGACATGACTGGAGTGGCCACCTGCGTTAAGTCATCAGAGGAAGACTCCCAAACAGCCACTAAAAGGATCAGAACAGCAAGGGCAACAAGCCCATGTGTTCCCCCAACTTTAGGCCTGCATTTACAAAGGAGACAAATGAAGGGATAAATCACCCCGGTTAGAGCTTCCCAGGAAATGCACGTGATTAGCTGGCCCCACTGCTCACTGTGTTCATGCAGAAAGTAACACAGGAGGCCAGTGGTGGGCCTTTCTCTGCCTCTTTCTGGAATGGTGCCTCCCATCTTGGCTTTCTTCCTCCCTTTCCGCCCACTGCATGTCTGGATGGCCCCGTGTGGCTTACGATGCTTTTGGGGAGGCATATTAATGTCCCCTGCACATATCAAACTCTGCTCGATTTAATCCCTAGAATTGACCAGTGTATTGATTGTTTAAAGGCCAATATTGCAATTCACGATAATGTCAGGGTTATTACAGTAACCCCCAAGGAGAGGAAGAAGCAAGCGTTCACTCCCTGATCGTTAGACTAAAGCAGGGGCTGTCACCATTATTGGTTTCTCTCCGCAACAGTACAGGGACATCTCAGACGGAGGCCGTAAGAAATGTCTTACAAATGGTGACCAAGGAGGACCCACTAGGGAGTCACACCCCACATCACTGCTTCATGGATAATGCCTGGAGTTAGTTATCTTGGCTGCATGGAAGTGTGTGTGCCTAGGTACCACCAGCAGAGGGTCAACCAGTTTTGTAATGTGCTGTGATGGGACCCCTGATTAATTTTAATTGACCGGTCATCTGGGAGGCTAGCTCCCTTCAGCAAGCCTGAGGAATACCAAGCGGGTCCCGAAATCTAGAATAGGAAGGTAGGGAAGGCATCAATTAGCAGAGTGGCCAAGGCACAGGTGCTGACCACAGGAAATTAGATCTGGGGACCAAAACACCAATCCTTAGACTGGCCACAGCAATATCACCTGGAGAACCTGGTAAAGATCCCAATTCCTGGGACTCAGCCTTGGGGAGACTGATTCTGCCAGGTTTAAGACGCAATAGAGAAACTACTTATGTGTGTATCTTGAGTTTCCTACACATTCTTCAAGGCCTAGTCCAAATGGGGCCTTAAGAGCCATAAACCCCTTCCAAGGTCAACTGTTTGTATCCAATAAGACTTCCCCAGCCACTTAGACACATACTAGATTCAAACAGCACTTTGTGCCTTGTAACGCTTAGCTCTGAACGTATTGTTTCATGGTACGTTTATATCTTTGAATTAGACGGTCACTTCCTCAAGATGACGGCCGTCTCATGTTTTCTAACCCCCAGAGCAGATAGTATTCTGTGCCCAGAAAGCATCCTCATGTTGCTGGCTCTTCCAAGCATTCTCATCTCTGTGCAGGGTTACTTTAGAGAGGGCTTTGGGGGCCACACTGTCTAAACAGCACCTCCCAGTCCCTTTCTAGCCTATGACCTCACTTTATTTTCTTCACAGCACGTTATCAATATCTCAAATGTTATTACATATTCATTGCCTACCTGGAGATCTGGTCTTTGCCCCCACTGGAACAGAAGCTCTACGAGACCAGTCAGGAGTTGTTGTACCCCCAGCAACAAGAACAGTGCCCAACATGTAATAGGTTTGTTATAAATGTTTTGCTAAATGATGTTATGTTTCAGGTGAGGGGAGTAGTAACTGGCCTCACTCAACCCTTTGGTGCTGGCAGGGGGCTCTAAACGTCAGTCAGCCACGCACTCCTCAGGATTATCTAGGCAAGCCATTAAAACCTTGGATCCCGCAATGCCAACCAAGCCTTTGACCTGTCCCCAGGTGGGTAACACCAGGATGAGTTTATATCCCTAGAGCAAAAGTGGGGCAGATACGACATCAGAATGTAGATACATGGAGCAGCTTTGTGATGAAAACCATTTGCACTCCTTGGACGGGGGCTGTTTCCCAAGAATTCTGACTTTCTGTGCTTTTGTCTGTAACTTTCACACCTCCCAGACAGCCTCCAGCACAAAGCTGTATTGGTGCTTAATGCTCGATTATAATTAAATTGAGAAATCACACACACATTCAGATAAAACACAGGGGAAAATCTAATGGATTAGAGCACAAAGCCATTCTGAGGAACTGGAACAGTCCTTTCTTAGGAAGGGTGGCCATGACATCAGAAATGATAGGATTTTCCTGGTGGACATAAAGGAGCAGGCCACAGCAATCTGGGGATTAGAAAGCACAAGGGAGAAAGAACCTTTCCATCTGAACTTCCTGATTATTAATCCATTTTTCATGGATTAGCAAGACAATAAACGGTAGGAGATGAAGGCATTAAAGCTTAAAGCTCTCAATCGGACAAGTCGAAAGAGTAGAATGGATTGTTATCTATGCTGACATTCTTGGGACAGACCAGAAGAAGCCCACTGCTGCTACTGAGAGGAGTCAACCAGGAAACGGGGCTCTGAGCCCCAGCCTTCCCGAGGTGGACCATGGTCACCCTTGTCGTCATCAGCAAATGTGCTTTGCCTGCCTACATCGTGTGCTAAGAAGGGTGACAAATACGCAAATCAGTGATCTAGAAGGATACAAGACACCGTTATAAGCAAACGGCAATACAGGTAGCATTCAGATGTCTTCACGGCATTTAACATATAATTAATAGTAATAGGTAAGTTTATGGAGTCCTATCAACTTATTAAAACGTATGGATTTTAATCTTCACTGCAATCCTACGAGTTAAGGTCATTCTCGTTCCATCTTCTTACACGTAAGAGATATAGTGTAAAGAGCTCAAGTGACTCGTCCAAGGCCACACAGCTAATGGCACAGGCAGGCTCTGGCCCCAGAGCCATGTCCACAGGAGTTATGGTACATACTGCCTCCCATGATGCATTTCACACCCTATGGTAATGAGCCAATACATATTCAGTGATTGAAAATTCCACTCTCAGGTCATGTTCTGGTGAGAGTTCCAGCTGTTTCAATACATGTCCTGAATATTAAGTATCAAAAATATCAGGCGCAGGGACTACCACCCCACCATCCAGTTAGGAAAATCTCATTCCTAGTAGACATAATTTGGGACAGAAGCGGATGGCATCAATTCTGCAATCTGTCACTCACCAGGATGACTTTCTCTATCTCCTTGGGTGCACACCAGTGAAACATCCCAGTAGAGTCGTACTTCTTCACGTTGGAGTCCATGTTGTCAATCTGATCATTGCCGGGAATTAACAAGGGGTCATGCCTGGGGAGAAAAGGACAGGAAAACCGAAGTGGAAAATGTGATAAATTATAAATGGAAAGTGCCCCCTGCGTTACATCTCAGAGGAGATGAAAGATGCAGAGGAAGTGGTTGTCACTGAAGGCCACTCTTTTGCTTGCAGAACCCATCCTTTGAAAGATAACTACCTCAAACCACCACCACCGCCACCTCCTGGACACGCAGGTGACCTTTGTCAGGTAGTAATTCTGCCTTTCTCTCCCGTTCCCCTTTTTCTAAAATGGACTTCACATCATTTTGTGGATTTAGTCTCCCTTCTTATGGATGTCTCACTGCTTCCATTCTCCTTTTATCAGCTATCCAATCTCTCCATGAGACACACACACACATGCACACACCCTCAAGTGTTGTTATTAGCATTGGCAATGAAGAGGAAGGAATAGGAATAGAGCCTCATGCTGACTGAGTGGCACGAGGACGGAAAGCCAATTACTCGCTCCTTCTGACTACAACTTCTGACGTGATGCTCTTCGCACTAAAAGCTTTAACAGGCTGCACTTTAAATATTTTAGCAATTTGCCCAATCAGATTTTGCTCTCCCTGCTGAAGCCCTTTAAAGATTCAGCAGCATGTCACTTCAGAGCAGACTGACTACCAAATGCTCACATCTGGAATACATGATTTCAATACTAAACAACACCCTCTCTCCTTGCCTTGACAACTGTATTTGCACTCACTGTCCAATGATGCTCTCCCCTACCCCTACCTTCACCTCCCAACTGCCACACTCCTTAGATGAGAGCCTCAAGCTCAGAGGCATCTTAATAAACTCGTCTTGAATTCTCAGAGCTACAGTCACCCCCTCTTGCCTTGTTTACTGGTGGAAAAGAAAGATGCCTCTACAGAGGCCTCCCTTCCAGTGGATGGGCAGAGCCTTACCGATAACCTCAAGAATTACAATAGAATCAGGCAGCTCTAACAAGTTTACAGCATAAGAAATATAATCCTGCATCTTGGTCCACATCCATTGTCTAGATTCTATCTCTGATAGAGATTCTGCACCTCTATTTTCAGGGAGGCATTTGGGTTTCTACAAGAATGACTGCATAAAATTAGGACAACGTCCCAGGCATAGTCGGCTATCTGTGCAGTGGAGCCATTTTCCCTGAATAATCTTGTCAATTCAAGATAGAAAATAAAAATGAGTTGAAATTCCAAAATTTACTGTAAAGTGATTTTACCTTTGAAACCATCTATTTCAAGCATTAAAGAGTGAACTTTATTTAGTTCTTAGTACTTCTTCCTCTGAAATTTCTCTGGTATTTCTCATTTGTATGTTCAGAACAAAGACAGTGGGATAGCCATCCCTCCTACATGGTCCAGAGACCTATTATTAAGTGTTCAGGATCTCTACCATGGCCCTCCTAATAGGCCTTCCAATCCCACTTAGGATGGGAAGACTCTCACTGCATTTATTTATTCCTGAGAATTTTCTTTTAGGCTACACCAAATGACAAATATCATGTGAAGCCATCCTGCGAAGTTATCTTCAATGAACACGCTAGATTACTATAGGAACTGTCATATCTGATCTTAAAAGGAGAAGAACAGTTAGCTCGGAACAACATCTCGGTAGATGGGTTGTTGGAATGTGAGAGGTGTTGTAAACCAGCAGGTCACCTTTCAAATACTGAGCTCAGTCAAAAATGCTAAAATAAAAAGGCACTTGCTGATAAGAATGGGTCACAGATCAGGGCAAGATCAAATTTGAATATTTTTGTCCTTGAAGACTCTTTAAGAGTTCTATAGATATCCACGACCCACCATAAAGAAGAGGTCTGAGAAAATGAACAGAATGGACTCTTTCTTCCCAGCCCTAGAAGAATGTATTTCAGTTGGAAGCGGACCTTAATAAATTTGTCCTGAAGATACAGAGCCAGGTTGTTTATTGGTTGGAGAGGAGGTATTATCTCAGGGAGGTCTGAGACCTGCCCCCAGTGTATTCAGGATTTATATTCATATAATATTAGCAAGCAAGCAAATGCTGTAGTAAGCTGGCCAAAATTCCTTTCAGAAAATATGTGCCTTGAGGGAGAGGAGATATCTTTTGATTCCCTATCTTTTAGGGAAGCAATCATCCCTTGGTTACTCTGGCCTCCAACCCTCATCCTAGAAAAGTAAATAAGGTGGGAAGATGCCGAGTTAGCATCTCCCCACAACTAGGGCACCTGCCGGTCACTGGTGGAGGACCCTGATACCCAAGGAGACGGGAGGAACCCCCAAATGAACTGGTAGGACGTGGGGGGACTGAGAGGGGAGGAGAAGTGGAGGCCAGACAAGATTGGCGCCCCTGAGGCCGGGGAGGTCAGGAGAGGCAGGCGGGAGGGGCCCTCCGGTGGAGTGGGAGAGGAGCAGAGGGCGACTGCCCTGCCCACTTGGGCCAGGAAGCCTGCTGGGGCCCCAGGTGAGGTCCCCCACCCTCTGAGACCAGGGGTGGGGGGCACGCCTGGGCCCCTGCTGTTCTGTTGAGCCTAAGCCCCACCTCCCACAGCCCCCAGGGCCTTTTCCAGCCCAGTGGGTCCTGAGCCTTGGCCCCGCCCACCACCCAAACCTCACCCTTGCTTAGGCCTCGCTCTCCACAGCCAAGGCCTTTTCCCCCTTTTTAAATTTTCCTTTCCCTCCTCCTCTTTTTTACTATTGTGGTACTGTTGTACCTTCTGGTTGTTGACTCATCTATATTTTTATTTTTGTATTCTTTCTAACATATCTATTAGTTGCCTAGTCTAATTTTATTTTTTACTTTGTTTCTTTTTTTAACCACCCCACATGGCTTGCGGGATCTTGGTTCATGAGCCGGGGGTTGGGCTGAAGCTCCTGCGGTGGGAGCTCTGAGTCCAAACCACTGGGCTAACAGAGAACCTCAGACCCCAGGGAATATTCATTGGAGTGAGGGCTCACGGAGGTCCTCATCTCAGCACCAAGACCCAGCTCTACCCAACAGCCTACAAACTCCAGTGTTGGAAGCCTCAGGCCAAACAACCAGAAAGACAGGAGCACAGCCCCACTCATTAAAAAAAAAAGTGAGACGGCAAAAAAATACGTCACAGACGAAGGAACGAGGTAAAAACCTATAAGACCAAATAAATGAAGAGGAAATAGGCAATCTACCTGAAAAAGAATTCAGAGTAATGATAGTAAAGATGATCCAGTATCTAGGAAATAGAATGGAGGCACAGATTTAGAAAATACAAAAATGTTTAACAAAGATCTAGAAGAACTAAAGTACAAACAGAGATGAACAACACAATAACTGAAATGAAAAATACACTAGAAGGAATCAATAACAGAATAACTGAGGCAGAAGAACGAATAAGTGAGCTGGAAGACAAAATGGTGGAAATAACTGCCAAGGAGCAAAATAAAAAAGATTGAAAAGGATTGAAGACAACCTCAGAGACCTCTGGGACAACACTAAACACACCAACGTTCGAATTATAGGGCCCTCAGAAAAAGAAGAGAGAAAGAAAGGGTCTCAGAAAATATTTGAAGAGATTATAGTTGAAAACTTCCCTAACATGGGAAAGGAAGTAGTCACCTAAGTCCAGGAAGAACAGAGAGTCCTATACAGGATATACCCTAGGAAAAACACACCAAGACACATATTAATCAAAGTAACACAAATTAAATTCAAAGAAAAATATTAAAAGCAGCAAGGGGAAAAACAAAAAATAACATACAAAGGAATCCCCATAAGGTTATCAGCTGATTTTTCAGCAGAAACTCTGCAGGCCAGAAGGGAGTGGCAGGATATACATAAAGTGATGAGAGAGAAAAACCTACAACCAAGGTTACTCTACCCAGCAAGGATCTCATTCAGATTCGATGGAGAAATCCAAAGCTTTTCAGACAAGCAAAAACTAAGAGAATTCAGCACCAACAAACCAGCTTTACAATAAATGCTAAAGAAACTTCTCTAGGTGAGAAACACAAGAGAAGAAAAAGACCCACAAAAACAAACCCAAAACAATTAAGAAAATGGTAATAGGAACATACATATCGATAATCACCTTGCATGAAAATGGATTAAATGCCCCAACTGAAAGACACAGACTGGCTGAATGGATACAAAAACAAGACCCATATATATGCTGTCTACAAGGGACCCACTTCAGACCTAGGGACACATACAGACTGAAAGTGAGGGGATGGAAAAAGATATTCCATGCAAATGGAAATCAAAAGAAAGCTGGAGTAGCAGTACTCATATCAGATAAAATAGACTTTAAAATAAAGACTGTTAGGGCTTCCCTGGTGGTGCAGTGGTTGAGAGTCCGCCTGCCCATGCAGGGGACATGGGTTCGTGCCCCGGTCCGGGAAGATCCCACATGCCGCGGAGCGGCTGGGCCCGTGGGCCACGGCCACTGAGCCTGCGTGTCCGGAGCCTGTGCTCCGCAACGGGAAAGGCCACAACAGTGAGAGGCCCACGTACCGCAAAAAAAAAAAAAAAAAAAAAAAAAAAGACTGTTACAAGAGATACGGAGGGACATTATATAATGATCAAACGATCAATCCAAGAAGAAGATATAACAACTATAAATGTTAGGAGAACCTCAATACATATGGCAAATGCTAACAACCATGAAAGGAGAAATTGACAGTAACACAATAATAGTAGGGACTTTAACACCCACCTACACCAATGGGCAGATCATCCAAACAGAGAATAAATAAGGAAACACAAGCTTTAAATGACACGATAGACCAGATAGATTTAATTGATATTTATAGAACATTCCACCCAAAACTGGCAGAACACACATTCTTCTCAAGTGCACATGGAACATTCTCCAGGATAGATCATATCTTGGGTCACAAATCAAGCCTCAGAAAACTTAAGAAAACTGAAATCGTATCAAGCATCTTTTCTGACCACAACGCTATGAGATTGGAAATCAGTTACAGGAAAAAAAATGTAGAAAACACAAATACATGGAGGCTAAACGGTGTGCTACTAAATAACCAAGAGATCACTGGAAAAAATCAAAGAAGAAATTAAAAAATACATAGAAACAAATGGCAATGAAAACATGACAACCCAAAACCTATGGTATGCAGCAACAGCAGTTCTAAGAGGGAAGTTTATAGCAATTCAATCTCACCTCAAGAAACAAGAAAAATCGCAAATAAACAATCTAACCCTACACTAGAGAAAGAAGAACAAAGAAAACCCAAAGCCAGTAGAAGGGAAAAAATCATAAAGATCAGAGCAGAAATACATGAAGTAGAAATGAAGAAAACAATAGCAAAGATCAATAAAACTAAAAGCTGGATCTTTGAGAAGATAAACAAAATTGATAAACCATTAGCCAGACTCATCAAGAAAAAAAGGGAGAGGATGCAAATCAACAGAATTAGAAATGAAAAAGGAGAAATCACAACTGACACTGCAGAAATACAAAGGATTATAAGAGGCTCCTACAAACAACTACACACCAATAAAATGGACAACCACAAAGAAATGGGCAAATTCTTGGAAAGGTACAATTTTCCAAGACTGAACCAGGAAGAATTAGAAAATATAAACAGACCTATCACAAGTAATGAAATTGAAACTGTAATTAAAAACCTTCCAACAAACAAAAGTCCAGGACCAGGTAGCTTCACAGGCAAATTCTATCAAACATTTAGAGAAGAGCTAACACCTATCCTTCTCAAACTCTTCCAAAAAATTGCAGAGGGAGAAACACTCCCAAATAATTTCTACAAAGCCATCATCACCCTGATGCAAAAACCAGAAAAAGATATCACAAAAAAAGAAAACTATACAACAATATCACTGATGAACATAGATGCAAAAATCCTGAACAAAATACTAGCAAACAGAATCCAACAACAAAGGATCATACACCATGATCAAGTGGGATTTATCCCAGGGATGAAAGGATTCTTCAATATACGCAAATCAATCAGTGTGATACACCACATTAACAAATTAAGGAATAAAAATCATATGATCATCTCAATAGATGCAGAAAAAGCTTCTGACAAAATTCAACACCGATTTATGATCAAAACTCTCCAGAAAATGGGCACAGAGGGAACCTACCTCAATATAATAAAGGCCATATATGACAAGCCCACAGCAAGCATCATACTCAATGATGAAAAACTGAAAGCATTTCCACTAAGATCAGGAACAAGACAAGGATGCCCACTCTCACCACTCTTATTCAACATAGTTTTGGAAGTCCTAGCCATGGCAATCAGAGAAGACAAAGAAATAAAAGGAATACAAATTGGAAAAGAAGAAGTAAAACTGTCACTGTTTGCAGATGACATGATACTATACATAGAAAATCCTAAAGATGCCACCAGAAAACTACTAGAACTAATCAATGAATTTGGTAAGGTTGCAGAATACAAAATTAATGCACAGAAATCGCTGGTATTCCTATATATCAACAACCAAAAATAATCAGAAAGAGAAATTAAGGAAACACTCCCATTTACCATCACAACAAAAAGAATAAAATACCTAGGAATAAACCTGCCTAAGTAGGCGAAAGACTTGTACTCAGAAAACTATAAAACACCGATGAAAGAAATCAAAGATGACATAAACAGATGGAGAAATATATCATACCATGTTCTTGGACTGGAAGAATCAATATTGTGAATATGACTATACTACCCAAAGCAATCTACAGATTCAAAGCAATCTACAGATTCAATGCAATCCCTATCAAACTACCAATGGCACTCTTCACAGAATTAGAACAGAAAATTTTACAATTTGTATGGAAACCAAAAGACCTCGAACAGCCAAAGCAATCTTGGGAAAGAAAAACGGAGTTGGAGGAATCAGGCTCCTCAAGTTTGAACTATACCACAAAGCTACAGTAATCAAGACAGTATGGTACTGGCACAAAAACAGAAATATAGATCAGTGGTACAGGGTAGAATGCCCAGAGATAAACCCATGCACATATGGTCACCTAATTTATGACAAAGGAGGCAAGAACATAAAATGGAGAAAAGACAGCCTCTTCAATAAGTGGTGCTGGGAAAACTGGACAGGTACCTGTAAAAGAATGAAATTAGAACACTCCCTAACACCATACACAAAAATAAACTCAAAATGGATTAAAGACCTAAATGTAATGCCAGACACTATAAAACACTTAGAGGAAAGCACAGGCAGAACACTCTGTGACATAAATCACAGCAAGATCCTTTTTGACCCTCCTCCTAGAGTAATGGAAATAAAAGCAAAAATAAACAAATGGGACCTAATGTAACTTAAAAGCTTTCGTACAGCAAAGGAAATGATAAACAAGACAAAAAGACATCCCTCATAATGGGAGAAAATATTTGCAAATGAAACAACAAAGGATTAATCTCCAAAATATACAAACAGCTCATGGAGCTCAACAACAAAAAACCAAACAATTCAATTTAAAAAATGGGCAGAAGACCTAAATAGACATTTGACCAAGGAAGACATACAGATGGCCAAGAGGCACATGAAAAAATGCTCAACACTAATTATTAGAGAAATGCAAATCAAAACTATAATGAGGTATCACTTCATGCCAGTCAGAATGGCCATTATCAAACAGTCTAGAAACAATAAATGCTGGAAAGGGTGTGGTGAAAAGGGAACCCTCCTGCACTTTTGGTGGGAATGTAAATTGATACAACCACTATGGAAAACATTAAGCAGGTTCCTTAAAAACCTAAAAACGGAACTACCATATGACCCAGCAATCCCACTACTGGGCATATACCCTGAGAAAACCATAATTCAAAAAGAGACATGCACCACAAAGTTCACTACAGCACTATTTACAATAGCCAGGACATGGAACCAACCTAGATGTCCACTGACAGATGAATGGATAAAGAAGATGTGGTACATATATACAGTGGAATATTACTCAGCCATAAAAAGAAAGGAAATTGAGTTATCTGTAGTGAGGTGGATGGATCTAGAGTCTGTCATAGAGAGTGAAGTAAGTCAAAAAGAGAAAAACAAATACCGTATGCTAACACATATATATGGAATCTAAAAAAAAAAATGGTGCTGATGAACCTAGTTGCACGGCCGGAATAAAGATGTAGACATAGAGAATGGACTTGAGGACACGGGGTGGGAGGGGGAAGCTGAGGCGAAGTGAGAGTAGCATCGACATATATACACTACCGAATGTAAAACAGTTAGCTAGTGGGAAGCAGCTGCATAGCACAGAGAGATCAGCTCAGTGCTTTGCGATGACCTACAGGGGTGGGATAGGGAGGGTGGGAGGGAGGCTCAAGAGGGAGGGGATATGGGGACATATGTATGCATATGGCTGATTCACTTTGGTGTACAACAGAAACTAACACAGTATTGTAAAGCAATTATACTCCAATAAAGATCTATTAAAAAAATGTTTCCTACTGAAAAAAAATAAAAAGTAAATAAACAAGCCTGATGATCAATTGTCCCTCAGTGAAAAGAAAAAAAGACAGCTTTTTAATGTCAAGCCTCATTAACTAGGGCAGAGATTTGGGTACACCAGGTATCATTTGACACTAGGGCTGTAAGCCAGGATTTGCACTGGAACATCTAGAAGCCTCAGGGAAGTCTCAGTGGTAAGCCACGCTGCACTCCGTACTTCCTGCAAGCCTCTCAGCCTGCCCCGGATCATTTAAATATAAGTCATCCAGGATGTTACTAAAAGGGGCTGATCTGAAGACTGTCAAAAACCTCCCTGAACAAAGATTTTTCCCTTCCTGATCAGCCATGGTACCTGAAATTTGAACTTTGGTTTCTTGAATCAGTAAAGCAATCAATAAACGGGAATCCCCTCTTCTGTGCCGGGAATGGAGGATACCGCAATGTTGAAGGTACAGTTCCTAGTCAGAGAGTTATAATACAGCGAGCAAGAGAGAAAATGTCCATCAACGGTTGTGATACACTGTGGTAAGTGTTATAGCAAAGTGAATGTACAAGGTGGTCTGAGAACACCAGGAAAGCTGTGAATTGCCTGGTATTTGAGTAACATCAAGAAAGGCTTTGCAAAGAAGATAACTTTTTTTTTTTAAATTTTTATTTTGCGGTACGTGGGCCTCTCACTGCTGTGGCCTCTCCCGCTGCGGAGCACAGGCTCTGGACGCGCAGGCCCAGTGGCCGTGGCTCACGGGCCCAGCCGCTCCGCGGCATGTGGGATCTTCCCGGACCGGGGCACGAACCCGTGTCCCCTGCATCGGCAGGCGGACTCTCAACCACTGTACCACCAGGGAAGCCCAGAAGATAACTTTTGATCTGAGCCCTGAAAGGTAAGGAGGAATCTCAGCATATTATAGTCATGATCCACTAGGAGCCATTCAGATGATTGAGACCCAAAAGAAAAGAGCCAAAGAAAGGCACCCCAAACCATGGTTGGAGATGTCGTATTGCCTGACCTGAGGTACAGAAGACCTGAGCTGCCCTCAGATGTGCGATGGGAGTCAAGTGGAAGAGATGGATTCGACTGATTACGACCAATGGAGCTCAGACTAGGGATTTAGATAGAGCCAAACTCAAGTTTCCAGAAAGGAAGAACGTTATACAAATGGAAGGTATTTTAAAAATGACATGGGTTGTTTCCCAAGGCAGTGGATTTCTCATCATTTGAGACATTCCTGAGGAGCTGTGTATATAGATCGGATTTCATTATAAATTTCATTATAAATGTTGGGTGAGCCTAGAAGACTTTTAAGCACTCTTCTCTCAATGAACGAGTGCTGACTGGAAGGATTTCGGAAATACTGAACCACTGTTGGGTATCAAAAGGCTGGAGGGCGTGGAGTAAGCATAGAAAAGTTGTTTTGGGAGCAAAGACGGGAGATAAGAACCACTGAAGACTGATTACTAGAACTGCTTCTCATTAACTAGATTCACTAGACGTCTGGGAGGAAGCTTGGAACGTGATTGATTTCAGCAACATGAGAGTCACTAGCTACTTTGGGCCAGACAGGATACATTTCTTTGCCATGTCTGTTCCTGTAGCAACGTAAGTGCCACAGGCTGGCTTAGGCTACTTGTCTACAGGAACTTCTCCTTCTAAATTGGACTTTGTATTAATAGGAGAAAGCCCAAGCATTTGCCATGGAGCACAACAACCAATAGTGCTTTGGTTGGGGGGCGGGGGGAAGGAGGGCCATCAGAAACCTCCCTGAACAAAGTATCCCAACATTATCAGTTTACAGAACAACAAAGACAATCACTTTCACGGGCTCTCGGACAACTCCTTAAAGATTTACTTGGAACCGAGGCCCAATACTAGATATTGCCTTTCACATCTTAACTATTTTATATATTTCCTCAACTCAGAAAGTAATCCCAACTCCCCCAAAATGGACCATAATCGATTCAAGGCTCATTTGCCACTTACCACTTAGCCAACGTACAAACCTTATTTTAGGGTAAAACTATGAGGAGAAGTGTATCTGCTGTGTAGTTGTTATGGTCTGAATTGTATCCCCACCCCCATAAAATTTGTATGTTGTAGTCCTAACTCCTAGTATCTCAGACTGTAACTGTATTTTTTTTTTTTTTTTTTTTACGGTATGTGGGCCTCTCACTGTTGTGGCCTCTCCCGTTGCCGAGCACAGGCTCCAGACGCGCAAGCTCAGCGGCCATGGCTCACGGGCCCAGCCGCTCCGCGGCATGTGGGATCTTCCCGGACCGGGGCACGAACCCGCGTCCCCTACATCGGCAGGCGGACTCTCAACCACTGCACCACCAGGGAAGCCCTGCAACTGTATTTTGAGATATGGTCTTTAAAGAGGTAATTCAGTTAAAATGAGGTCATTAGGGTAGGCCCTAATCCAATATGACTGTCGTCTTTATAAGAAGAGGAAATCTGGGCACAAACATGTACAGAGGGAGGATGATGTGAAGTCATGGGGAGAAGATGGCCATCTACCAGCCAAGGAGAGAGGCCTGAAACAGATCCTTCCTTTGAGGCCTCAGAAGGAACCAACCCTGCCAACAGCTTGATCTTGGACTTCCAACCTCCAGAACCGTGAGAAAATAAATGTCTGTTGTTTAACACACCCAGTCTGTAGTACTTTGTTATGGCAGCCTGAGCAAATTAATACAACAGCGCACCTTAAAGAAGAACGGGCACAATGTACCAGATGTCACTCCACTGATGACCCTGGCTGTCCTTCTTGCACCTTAGGGCTCAGCTGTTCATTTAAAGGAGAAAAGCATCCTGCCATCAGTTTAGGAATACATGGAAACATGCCAGAAAGACACAGTACCTTCATGAAAGAGTTTGGGCCACATACGTACACAATTGGATCTGCTCTATCTGGAAGGAAACTTCTCCCCCAGTCTTTAACTTGCATTTGAGGATCAATACTTATGACAGTCCAACCAAAGAAAACAAGAAACCCGGACACTAGCCAGTTAATTTGTTCAGTGGAACCAAGAGAGTTGACCCCCCAAGGGAGTGTTTGGAAGTGGATACCACTGAGGGCAGAAAACCACCTATTTCTTTAGTGATTAAGTATACTGGCTCCAGAGCCAAAATGTCTTTCATCAGGTTTTGGCTCATCTACTACTTGCTACATTGTGCCTTGCCTCAGTTTCTTTATCTGTAAAATGGGAATGTTAAACATCATCATTAGTTAATGGATTCAACTTGAGGGTTGCCTGAGTAAAGACATGGCATGCACTTAGCACAGAACTTGACACAGAGCATGCCCTCAATAAAGGTTAACTACTGTTATTATTATCATTCTTTATACTTTGCTTAGAACTCACTTATATATTTGTAGCTGTTACAATGGTGAAAGGAGACAGGAAACAGAAAGTGGTTCAATAATAAAGGTGTGGGGTCCTCCTATTACTCTGACTACTATACTACGACTACTACTGCTGCTACTAAGATGACTAGCCATCATGGGTTGAGCTCCTATAAATGTTGCTGCGCTAAAACTTTTACCTACATTTTGTGATTTACTCATCACAATGATACTTACGGGTAATTTCTGTTATCATCACCCACTGGTACAGATGGGAAACAGAGTGGATAAGTAATGTAGAGAAGACAGTTAGTGGGAAGAGAACACTGCTTTGCCCAGAGAGGTCTTCTTAACTGGAAGTCAGTGCAGCGTGGCCCCCATCTCACCCCCTCCCACTTGCAGGAGGCAGCTGGATCATGCTCATTCCCCACTGCAGCGCCCCAAGCCACAGTGCCCTCTACGTTGCAAAAAAGAAAAGCAGCATGGCGGGCATTTATGAAATGCACAGCTGGTGTGAATTATCAGTAGAAAATTTCCCCATGAGCCCCTGTCAGGACAATGTGCTAAGGAAAGCCTCAATAATCAACTAAGGCTGGGTGAGTTTTTGTCTTGTCCCAATATCTGAAGACTCCATTTAGGAATACCCACATTTTTATAACAACCGAGGAGCTCCAGTGAGTTAAATTTTTCATAGCTATGCTTCTTGAATCTCAGCTCATACCTCCAAAGTCCGCAGCTAGATATTAAGCATACCTCACTTCAAGAAAAGAATAAAAGATCATTGTCTTGAGGGTCTGCAGAGCAAGGAATGCCGCTTGCCATCAATTAATCTCAGGAAATGAACTAAATGCCCAGCTGCAGCAGACACACAAAAAGCTTGCCTTGAAGACAACAGCCTAAAGCAAAACCACAAGTCTCTTTTCTAGCAAACCTGCTGTGAAGAAGGTGGCATTATATTTTAAAGAGCACAGTTCCTCTTGGAGGAAAATTCGAATTTTTTTGTGTGGCAGTGGGTTCGATGCTGGACTTCAGAAATTTACATTAAAGTGCAAGTACAAACCAAACCAAACCGACGAACAAAAGGTATGAAAGAGGAAAGTTACCAAATGGTTTTAAAATTGCATCCTTTCCCTTGCTTGATTTTCAGGACCTCGTTTCTCATCACATGATAAGGCCCTTCCTATCATTACAAGTGTCCCATCTAGATTGAGGCCATCTCTGCAGAAGTCTCCCTGGGAAACGGAAGGCTTGATAAAATTGGGCCATTTCTCATGCCTCTGCAGGCCTTTCACCCCAGTGGCAAAGACTGATTTTACTGAGTATCTGTTATGTCAGGCACCATAGCAAGGGTACCAGAACGCTTCTGAAGCCTCCCGGTTTGCTTCAAATATTCCTCCTGTGCTGTCCTCCTCCATAACCTCAGAGACAGACGTGGCTTTCCCCTCCTGGGAGCCCTTAACAGAAGTAAGATGCTCTTTCAGAGATAATGATTTGCACAACTGTCTTATCCATTAGCTGGTGATGTTCTTCAGGGCAGGGAACTCCTGTTTTACTCTTCCACACATTTCCGGAACCCCGCAGAGGACCCAGTAAACAACCAACTACCAAGAGAAGCTGATGAATGATCTCTGGTCTCTGAACATCTCAAATCGTTCAACAGAAACTCCCCCAGACCCTCTATGCAGACCAGAAAAAGTGTTCAGTGAGAGCCCCTTCGCCTTTGACATCTTGTAACCATTTGTTTGAGGAACAATCAAGGCTCTTGCGCTGTTTTTTCCACTTTACAGGGACAGTACTTGAAATTAGGGCATCGTGATCGGAAGGAAGGGAGACTCTGTAGTATGTCTCTAACCAGTCAGGCTGCCTGCAATGTGCCTGAAGCCAGCCGCTGTAACTGATCAGCAGACAGGACTCGTGTCTGATGTCCAATGCGGTCAACACAGCTGTTCTTAACAACTGTTTAGTGCTCCAGTGCCAGGGCGGAACATTTCTGTGAGAAGGGTCCCCGTCACGTGAAGCTCCTCCCACTGCTCTGATTCCCGTAAGCGGTGGTTCTTGAAGCGTGACCCCACACCAGCTGCCTCAGCATCACCTGGGAGCCTGAGAGAAATACAGTTCTCCAGCCAGACCTACTGAATCAAGCTGTGTCAACAAGGTGCTCCAGATGACTCTGATGCACGCTGAAATGTGAGGATCACTGCTGTAAAGGTTTGCCCAAATGGAGAGGCTTTGTGGTTTGAGGCAATCCTACCAAAGTTAGCAACTATTCGCAACATACGGACTGGAAGGCTATGGTTCTTTTCAACGAGGCCGGGATCAGAGTGAGGCCATCGAGGGGCCTCAGTGCAAAACGGAAGGAGGCACCTCACACGCCCCATTGTAGTCCTGGCCCTGTTATTCAAATGGAGAATGCAGCTCTGGTGACAAAAGTGCGCCCAGGTCACCTGCTCTGACTCTCGCTCTGTGACTCTCTGGAACTTGAGGGGTTGTGTCAACACTTGATAGAAATTTCTAACCTGGAAGCCACGCATATGACTCTCTCTTGCTGACGTCTACCTCCAAGAGCTAATCAGCAAATAAACCAGCATAGAAAGGCAAATGAAATATTCTTTCTTATCAAGTGCAATGATTATAATTCAGTTTTCCACCCTCCTCGCTTCCCATCGCTTCTTCCACTCCACAGAAGACAACGTCGCAGGCAGTAGCTAAGTCCTTCAGGGCAACGTTCAGGAGCCGCAGGTCACATGCATGGGTCTCTGGCTGCAGCAGCCACAGGAGACCGGAGGGGGTCTCAGGTGGTCTCCTCAAAAGGGCCCATACTTAGGTTTTCAGCACCGTAAATGGTTCTGACTCAACGGATCCGCTTCTTTCTTGGGTGCATTTTATTTCTGGGTGAATTCTATTTCCTGCTAGGTCGCAAGGATCCTGACTTGGGGATTCTGCCCTAACTCATCCTTCAAAGCTGCCTCCACTGTCCTATGTAATGCTCGTCTCTCCTGAGACACGGCTGCCCCCTACCCCCACCCCCATCTCCCCGAGGTGGCCAACCTTGGAGCCACCTAGAGAAAACCTTCAGGCCACACTGGCCAAACTTTCTGTATCTCTCTACTTGCACTTTTTTTTTTCTTCTGCCCAACAAGTAAACAATCAAGAACTGCTGCTCCCTAGTATGTCATCTCTTGCTAGACAGCCACCGTCCTCAGAGCAAGAAGGAAGTTACTGCCTTTATTTATATCTGGGAGACCAGCCGGGAGAGCTGACTGTTCTTCAGCCCTGGAGGAGAGTGGACAACACGCTTCTGAAATGAGGGGACAGGATAATGACCCTCTGCTGTGTATGCAATGTGTCCACGGACCTGTGTCAAATCCACCAAGCCTCGGGATGACGAGACCCACCATTTCTTTCTTCTGCAGTCCCTTGAGGGCCTGTCATTTGCTATGTGTTTGTGCATTAAGAGGTGAATTTACTTAGCTGAGCTGTCCTGGCCTTCCTTCTTCATTCTGCCCAGCGAAAGAGACTGGGAGAGTGGCATTCTGTCCCCAACTCTGAGTGGGCTCAGGCCACTTTGCCATTTTCTATTACTACAGCCTTTCAAGCTGGCAGTCCTAACAAAAAGACCCCGTGAGAGGTAGGCGTCAAAAGGGAGAGGCTGGGACTTAACAAGCAGATGAGTTTATTTCATTTAATGATCAGTTGGGGCCCAAGAGGATAATCTGTTTTACTCCAATCACATTTCCACTCTGATTCAGAAAACAAATATCTAATATTTCCTGGGTCTTATGACATGAAGCTCCTTTCACAGCATTCAGTATCTGTTTTTAGTGCTGTCAGTTATCCTTGCTAGCCTGGCTGGGAGCTATCTCTTTGTGTAAGGCGTCCACCCAACACATCCTGGGTAAATCCTCATAGCCCGTGGTATCTTACACCAAGTCCCCTCTAGCACCTGAGGGAAGAGGCGCTACTGTCATTATGTCAGGAATGCTGTGTGTCCTTCTTGGGAAGACTGTTTAGCCCATGTCTGGTCCACTATTCTGAAGCAGACCCTGAACGGTTTGGTACCCAGAGGTACCACGGGTCTCCAGAAGGCGCTGATGGAGGGTTCTAAACCCATCCTTATACTTTCATCAGTGATCCTCCCAAATCACAAGTTAGGGCACTGCCTCCTCAAAAACCAGCAAGGTTTTGGCCTATGACAGGAAAGGCCTTCGGTGCCAGAATATGCTCCTATTTTCAACTCCAGTTATGCAACTCCGAGGATGCCTTTCTCCAGCCACATCAAGCCACCTGCGATGGCCTGAGCACTTTCCTATTCCCCTCATCCTATTCCCCTCATTTGAACCCAAACCATCTGGGTTCAGATCTTCCCAATTAGGTAAGACTGACTAGATTTACTACTCTTTACATCTCTGTGACTCAATTTCCTTATCTGTAAAATTGACGAGAGAGCAATCCCTCCTCCTGGAGCTGTAGTTAGGATTCCATGGATTAACAGGCCTAACGCTCTTGGAACGATGCCTGGTACCTCGTAAACGATGGACAAGGGTGGCTAGTGCTATTAGTCGAGAATCCTCCATATCCTTCACAACCCAGGCTCAGCCTCCCAGACCAGAGGTAATGAGGGCACCCTCTGCTCCCACAGCCCATGCTGGTAGGCCTCTACTCTGTCCTTATTCCGTTTTGCTGTATATGCGTGTCTGTCTCCCACATCACACCGCGAGCATTTTGAAGACATGTAACCCATGTAACTTGAGGAGTGTAATCCATCTTACTTTACACCCCTCAAAGACCTTCCACAACATCTTGAATACGGTAGGCTCTCTCTAAACATTTCCCAGATACGAATTAATCTGAGAAAAGAAATAGAAGCAGGCAGCTAAAATGCATAACTTTTCGGGTTGCATTTGAGGACACAGTGTGGGAGCCTGGGCATCTCCCCCATTACCATCTACCCACTGAAGACATATTCTCAGCAGCCAAAAAGCATCTGTGAAGGTAACTACTCGAAGGTGGTTGTGAGAAGAACCAAATGTGACAGTAACTGGGGCTGGGATTTAGGAATCCAAGGATCTCCTTCAATTGGAGTCAAAATGGTGTCCAATGAACTTTCTTTTTCCTAAAGAGTGTTTCTAGACAGATTTCACTAGAGAGTCAATGGGGTCTGGGAGGCCGCCAAATTAAGAGCCCTTGACTTAGCTATTCAGAGATAAAGTTCCTGCCCTCTAGAGCCTCACGACTGAAGGAAGACAGAGCTTTCCTGACAGGGCACAAACCCACTGAGTGGGGAGAACGGGGCAATAGGTACTTGGCGATTTTAGAGGAAAACTAGGAGAGGCTCCTTAAATAATTCCCTGTGACGAGACCCACAGGGAGATGAATACAGGGCCCCGGTTAACTCCTCAGCCTGCTCCTTTGTAGGATTTGAAGCCAAAGGTCTCTATCGTGACACACAGACCCCTGGCCTGGAGCACAGACGCTCACCATTTGGCTCAATCTGGCTGTGAGGGGTGTTTTCTGGGTCAGGGTAACCACAAAACATACGGCCTCAGGATCCAGACACGCAAAGCGAGGCAGTTCATCGAATGATTGCGCAGAGTCAAGCGACCCTTACAAACCAGGGTAGACCCTGCTACCAGAACAAAGGGGAGACAAAGACCATTAGTGCAGAGCCCCTGTAGCATTTCCTGCTGGCAGACGGCTTGCAAGGACCCCTCACGCAGGAGCCTGTTTTATTTGCAGAGGCCACAGTGGTAAATTAAAGCCCAGCCCAGCCCATTCTGGGCTCTCCGGTTTCTCTTGGAACTGTTCCTATCACTGCCCGTAGGCCACTAAAACCTGCCCGCATTCAGAATGATTGATTCTGCAGCAAGCCACAAACTCAGGTCGAAACACCCACTTCAAATGAGTCATTAGTCTCCTTTATGGATGTTTCAGGCCACAGGGAATAGGACCTGGGAGTCCTATCTTTTGTAGAGTAGAAAGGGAGTGTTTGAAGATGTCGCAGGGGAGGACCTAGGGAAACCTCAAGGTGGTACAGGAACCCCTCTGTTTGCTGTCAATTAGCAAGAGGGAGCTAGAAAAGATAAGCCCCTGCCACCTCACGTCCAGGGCCAGGGATTCAAACCAAACCAAACCAAACCGCGCATGGGCTCTTCGTTCCTACCCAGGAAATGAAGGGCAACAGAGAGAGGGCTCAACACCCTGTCTTGGCTCCCACACCAGACAGAGTCTGTAGGGCACCTGGAACACAGAAAGTCAAGGTGAAGGAGGAGCGTCTGAGACTTTCTGACTTGTCATGGGACAGCCCGTTCCAGCTGAGCAGCAATCGAGGTGGTCGTGGGCTGGTGGGGTAAAGTGCCCTGGTGACAGTAGCCATGGCCATAGCAGCAGCCCAAAGGCACCAACACCAGAAACCCGAGTTCTGTAGCTTGGCAAGTTTCAGCTCACCGCCTGCCCCACGTTTAGCAATTCTGATGTACCGCGGAGCAGACAGCTCCAGCCTGGGATGACTGCCTTCCTCAGCCCCTCTCCGACAGGCAATGAAAGCAAGACCCACTTTGAAAATTCTCCCCCATCATGCAAACTGACACAGGCATGCTTTTCAAAAGCCCACAGCCAATCTGTTGATCATTACTTATTTACAAAGGGCTTCGGGCACAGAGTCCTGTAAAAACCATACTTGTTACAGTACATACTAGCTTTTTCTGCTTGTGGAAAAAAAGTCCCCCCAAGGCTACCTCAAATCATCACTTTCTATTGCACATAAAATGTAGCGTGTAACACTAAAGTATTTAATATATAGGGTATAATATATATACAGGAAAGGCATTTGTGTAGAAGTGTGTTACCCTGGATTTGGTAATTTGATGTTTTGCTGAAGGCTACGACTTAAAGAAGCTTCCACCTCGTACAGAAGACCTGTCATCTTGGTACCCAAGAGTCAACAGAAGAAAGAAGTACCCTTAAGCAGCAAAACTTTGACACAGCTTTGAAGCATATGAAAACAGTATAACTCCTCAGAATTATTATTACTCAAGATCAGAGAAGTGAGCCATACTTTACATAGCAAACAGGGACAGGGAATTTGGCTCCAACGGTTTCAGATTTTTCAGACTTCTCTTTATTTATTTATTTGCTTCTCTAAATTTAGGCAAAAGGAAGCGCCTGGGCTTTACTTTCAATGGATAAAACTATTAGCATGAGATGAGGCGATTACCTAAAGGTGAGTAAATGCAGAGCGGATGTGGACACGACAACTGGCATCATAAAAGGGAGAGGCTTGGCAGTCGGCACATTTTATTCCTCCTCATAAACCGTAAACAAGCATGCAAATCAGCAACACCCAAGCAAGGCTGAGTGAAGGGAAGCCAGAGAACTGTTGAGGAAACATTGAACAGGAAGAGAGGATGGTGACGGAAAAGGACATGGGGCTGGGCGTGTCTTCTCCTGGGACCTGCGTCCTCAACCACATGAAGACGGACTGCCCTCTCTCCACCCTAGAAAGGTGGTCATGGGGAGCCAGGAAGATGCAAATGCTTGGAGAAGGGGAGGAAGGAGGAGGAGATCGCTGTGATTTTTTTAAATCAATAATCAAAGGGAAGAGGGCAGCCAATGGCAATGAAAAGAAGAAATTATCGTCAAGATGGCAGGTATTTCCATGGCAGGAACCATTTGGGGGAAAACAGTGCAAATCTGAAATCACTCCTGTTTCATTGAGGTGCTGGAGAGCTAGGATGATGGGGGAAAGAAGCACTGGGATTGGCAGATGAATTGAAGACAGAAAAAGGAAGATGAAGAGTCCAAGGAGAGGATCCAACGGAATTCTACTGAAAATTGACTTCACTTGCCATTTCCTAGAGGAAGCTGCAGTCAAGATAGAAAGAAGAGAAGGAAGGAAGGGTGGAAGGAAGGGAGGCAGGGAGGGAGGGAGGGAGGAGAGAAAGAGAAAGAGAGAGAAAAAGAGTGCACACAAGCTCTATTTCATAATTAATATTGCTTTTAGCCTGAGCAGAACTGGATTACTTTTGAACTTTGCTTTGGCAAGTCCACAGATTATTAGACTTTTTTATCAGTCAAAATCAATTAACAGAAATTTGATTTCAATCGACAGGATAAAGAGAAGGTAATCTTCAGGTTCATTTTTGATTGTGATGATACATCTCACATATGGCCTTAAGTACAGAAAGCAGTCCTCGGAGGGACTCCAGCAGAAAGAGACTTGCTGGAGGCAAACTAACCACACGGGTTCCTCTGATTGGTTGCCGCTGTCATTAGTGCCACTGCTGTTTAAGAACTACACATAGACAGGACTTGGTGACAGCTCAGACTTTAAAGCCTATGTATTTTTCAAACAGCTTTTCAAACTGTTTTTCATGACAGAATTTTTTCAGCTCTATCATTAACTGCTGACAAGCTGACAGAATAAATACTTCAGCCTTTAAGAAGCCATCTAACGATCTCGTCCCCTCCTCCGCCGCGAGCCTGCCGGGGAGGGGAGCCTCTGGGCCTGGCAGGGTGGGGAGGGGGCAAGGACAGGAGAAGGAGCGAGAGGGGGACCCACCGGTGGACCCACCGCGTGGCCCGGGCCCCTATCCTTACCTCATCAGCTTGGGCGAGGAGCTGGGTGAGTTCCGCATGCCTCCGTTGCGCTGCTTTTTTTTGGGTGACAGTGTTGACGGCTGCTCATCTTCAACTGGAAATACAGGCAGCTCATGAGATTATGAACAGCTTGAGGGCAGACTGTGCAATACAGGCAAGATATCAAAGGACACACACTCACGGCTCAGTCACTCACTAGGAATTCATGGCCATCTCTTAGGACCCAATGACAAAGACCAATGCGTTAGTCAAAGAGGCCGGCTTAGAAAAGGTGAGAGCATCACCTCTTGACACTCCAGCGTTTGAACATGCAATTTAAACAGACTAAAACAGCGTGAAAACACCCTGCCATTAGAGAAAAGAAATGATAATCTATCTGTACACCAATACATGTCTGTGTGTGTGTGTGTGTGTGTGTATATATATATATATATATATATATGTATATGTATATATATATATAGGAACACTGCATCATTCTGCTTAGAATTTCTTTTTGGTTACTCTGTTTTGCTGGGTAGCCAAATAGGTTTTCTTGTAACCAAAATCAGAAGCAGCAGCATAAGAGCTGCCAGCTGGTTGCTTCTGCAAAATGGACCAATGTAACCAGGTCCTAATTCCTACATGCCAGAGGAAAGAGCCTTGGGAAGGAGGCAGGGATTTGAGGCCTTAGCAACCAATGTTTCAGTCCGTCAGGACTGGGAACATTGGTATGTTCTGGTTCAAGAACCCCAGCCCAACTCAGCTCTCGTCCCTCCACCTCCCAAGAGGGAGGGCCTGTGTGCATGGGATCCTTTCTTAATTCATTAAGATGGGAGGAAGGGGCTGCAAGGGTGCAGAACCAGGCCGGAGAAGAGCGCCCAAATGAAGGAGGAGGTTGCCGCTGAATGCTATCTCTGAGGAGGGGCAGGGAAGGCGGGCAGCAGAGGGGACTGGAAACCACAGGCTGTTTTCCAAATGTCTAAACCACAGAGATCACTAAGTGATCCAAAGTTCTGCTCACAAACAACACAGCACACTCTACTGCTTTCGCCCAAAGACACCCACTAATAAGCTTTGGAGACGTATTAGCCTGTATCACGTTTCTTTTTAAGAGAGCTGCTTGATAATTAGCAGATTGCGTATCCAGCCTGTCACCCAAGGGCACCGGCAGCAAAATCCTAGTCTGCCTCTCCCCACGCCCCACAATACAGGCTAAAGCTGTAATGTCAAGAAGGAAAAATAGGATCCTCGGACTCTGATTGTTGACTGCAACACAGACTGGGAGGAAGCACCCCTGAAACTCGAAATAACACACAGTTACCTTAAAGCTAAGAAAAGAAATATTAGCAGCGACAACATCAAAAGAAGCTTGATATATGTTAAAGGTGTACAAGGCTTAGGTGGGGGGAGGAAATGCCATCTCAGCTACTTGATATTATCCAGGAAGACCCATATCAGAACATGCATGATATGGTACTTCCCGGAAAACCCTAAATAACATTTAGTGTGTTATGATACATGGTCCCAAAGAGATAATAATAATCCAACTACCCTCCAAACCTGTTTCAAGGTATCACTCTTGGTACACTCCTTTATTCTACTGTCAGTCTGGGGTTGTCTAACTTCTGGCTGACACAGGGAAAGGAAACAAGAATGTGGCTGGAGATGAGAGCATGATCAGAAGAAATGAAGGCAAAAAGCCACCTGCAAATGCCCACAGCCCTTACTTGCTACCACCTGCTCCCCGCCCCCCCGCCCCCGGTCCTGCCCCCCAGAGGGCCAGGCTCAGGCTGCAACCATATCCGTCACTTAGGGCTCCAGGCAGGAACTATGTGGCCGGGAGGATATCACATCTTATCAGAAACGAGTATCCACAGCAAATCACATAGAGACTAAATAGCACTTAAAAGATTAAAGGAAATAAATACAAGCCACATAAATGGTATTGAAAAAAATCACTTAGAGGTGATATGCATCTCTCAGCAAGCAAACAGGCACTCTGAGCTTGACCTGCATTCATCTTCCTTTCATAGGATAGGGGGCCAGGCATCCCAGGCAATAATGGGGTAGAAAGGCAGTGAGATTGAGAGAGAGAGAGAGAGAGAGAGAGAGAGAGAGAGAGAGAGAGAGAGAGAGAGAGTGTGTGTGTGTGTGTAAGTGTACTTTTGCACTGTCCCCACCTTAGGATGGGGTAGAAGTCTTGCATTGACTACCCCCATAATACAAGGTCATCTTTTAATATGGACCACCTGCAATGGTTGCACTGTGTTCAGGATGACCTAGATTCGTTGAGTAGCATGATGTACTAAATAACACGTGTGCATGTGAATTCATCTAGTAGGCGGTGGAAATTCTTTTCTTCTCTATCACACAAGCCTTCTTGTGTGATATCCAAAAAGGTCTTTTAGCTAACCTAGTCTATGTGGCTAGCTTTACTCAAGGCCACCAGACGTTGCCACGGTTTTGTCTAATTATACAATGAGTCTACAGTCATTAAGAAGTCGCACTCACTGGCATTTCTGCTAGATTCTTTTTCTTACCTTTTCTTTTCCCATTTGCACTGGGCCAACAATATATAACCCTCTCTGGTTAAGTGCCCATTAACCTTGCGCCTTGTCACTGTCTGTTTACTTGCAGTGATCTTCAGATGGAAGACTTGCAAGTTAATACCTGTTCACCAGCTCCAGGGAAACACCTTGTTCTGGTGCTTAAAGTCAGGTCTCCTTCTATGCAAGGAAACGATTTATTTTCATCGCAACTCAGAAAGATCATCCATCATAATCATACTGCATTTAAACTGGGATTTGTTCTCTTACATGAAACGCATGTTCAAAGGTTTCCTCCTGCACTCATGGCCTGGAAATGCAGATCTTCTCCCTGAAGAGATGGGGGGAAATGTCTCCAGCTTAAATATATGAACGTTGTGTAATGGAGACCATTACATACGGCTTAGATCCCACAAGAGGAGCAGTGATAACTTCTGTCTCCTGAGTAGGATATAAACCATATTTAATTATTATCCTTTTATATGGATTCTATCAATTTCTACATATTTAAAGAAAGCAGATTGAGGAAAACTTTTAGTTAAGCTATAAAATATAATTTTCATTTCATGGCTTCTGTGACTACATGAGAGGAACAAAAATGGAATTAAAAGGGAGACTTAAATTTACTTCCACGAAAGGTAAGTACTGAAGGAATGGGCCGCTACCTCATGCCAATGCACGTTTCCAGGTTCATAGTTAGCCTGGTTTCTGGCTAATTACACTACACTCCTGTCTCCAGCGTGTCCACTAGAGTCGTCCTGCTGTGGTAGCCGTAGGAAGATTAGATCTTTTAAAGGAACCTGACTCACCAGCTTCTTTAAAACACAAACAAGTTCAGGAATCCAATGTGGAATTTTTATAGGAGCTGAACTCCATCCAATCTCAGAATACTAATAAAATTCAAGGGCTTGTTTTTGCACATCCCTAAGTATAACACTTAATGTGCTGTTGTAACTTCCCAGTGCTCGCTTGTCTAATAGGCAACCAAATCTAACAGTTTTACAGTTTGGGAAGACTCAGTGCTAGAAAAATGTCAGGCAAGTCTAATGAGCTTTCAGATCCCTTGGTTTGCGCTGGAGTTTAATTTAAAGTTACAATGATGTTTTAACATGTTTGCTTATACTTGACTAAAGAGGATTCATTATTTCAATGACATAACCTCCAGACGATGTTCTGGGAATTGATTTAAGATGTGGTGGTAATTCCAACAGCCTAATGCAGAGCTGAACATCTGGAACAACATTTTACTCAACTTTTCATCAGCATTCTGTTTTTAAGCAAAAGCAAGGCAACATCTTCTAGAAACACTGACCAGAACTCTGGGCTCACTTCAAGATGATCATATACTTTACTGGATTTTTTTAAAAAGAGAAATCCCTCTCTTGATTGGCCGAGCTAGCTTGCAAACACTGTGTCAAGGTTCACCAATGCCTCTTTGTGGGTACTTCGAGTAAAATGGGGCAACAATTCCAACTTTCCTAAGTAGTCCAGTGCTAACCCATGATGGACCCAATGCTCAGCTCCAGCCTGGGGGCACACTCCTCTTTCCCTGTTTCCTCAACAGGGTTTAGGGGGATGATGCCCTTTGAGACTTAAAGATGAGTTTGTTGGCTGCAGTTAAAAAATAGTTCAAAGCGAATAAACTAACTCGGAAACGTAATAAAAGGCAAACAACCCACAAACATGAATCAACTGGCTATATCTCCGTTACGTTATTAATCACCACATCTGGAGAAGCCCACATCTGTACACACTTAGCAGATCATTAGTAACGTCATATTCACACTGGAACCACTCAGAGTAAGAGGCATGCAAAGTGGCTTGAACGCAAATGCATCTAGCTAACAGGGCTTCCGACTGAAGTCTCGTGCAAGCTGCTAGTTTGGGGTTAGGGTAGTTTTAATGATTATTTATCGTTTTCTATGGGTTTTCTCTTTGGTATTTTGCTGCCCAACAAGCTAAACGCATGCTGAAATCCACAGTAGTACATCTTTCTTCTCCCACTGAGCTCAGCATGTTAAAGTAGAACATGGAGGGGTGCAGTTATTAAAAATTGGGATGGATTCCAAAACTCCTTCACCTGGCTCGGTCACAAGCCGAGAACTGTGAGTTGTGTTCTTGAACTCAAATGGGTCTTTGGGATAGCGTGATCTAGCTCCAACCTTGACTGCCAAACAATAACAAGAAAAGGAAACCGAAATTAATCCTTGGTGAAATTTGTCACTAGAAAAGTTCCAAACCCGTTTTAACATTGACTAGAACTACAGTCTTAAATTAAAATGGAAGTTTCCTCCCTCACAGCTGAATTGCAGGGTTTTTCTTTTCTTTTCCCCCGATGACTTCTTGAAATTCTTTTTGCTGTGCTATGTCATCGACATCAGATGGGATAATACGTCACAGACAATCCTGTGTGTGTTATCATTTCCTCAAACATACAGGGTTCCCTTCTCCCCTACGACAGACACAGAAAACTCAGTTTTGCAGGAATACCAGACCCCTTATTCTCCTGAAACGTGCTAAAAATGCATCCTACTGAATAATCATTATAGTCCAACTCATCAACCCTCAATGTGAAACTCTCGCTTTCATCTCAAACCGCCGGCTTGGTCAGCCCCCTTGGCTGTGATATCACCCGCCTAACTTGCATTAAATGCCAGGGGGTTGCCACTCCTAGGAAAGGGAGATGTGTAGCATCTCCTTGTATCATGAGTGACATCAGTGAAAACTGGGCGTGTGTTTTCAGCCTCGAAGGATGTGAATGTTGTTTTACTGAAAATGGCAACTTATGAAATCGTTGGACTAGAGATTGAACAGTGTGCTTCCTGTTCCCTGTGGGTTTATCAAACTTCTCATCCCCCCGAGAAAAATCATGTAAGTCACCGTACTACAGTCATTTTGCAATAAAGTAATTCACAATGGACAAAACTTCCAAGCTGAGCCAACCTCTCTCTAGTACAACTGCTTAAGACTTTCGCCAGGAAATCTGGGCTAGTTAACTCCGAGGTCTTACAATGTGGCCAGGAAAGAGCGATGCCTGGGTTGCAGCACAGAATGGCACCCTCTTTACAGAGGGATGTTTCCTGTCTTACAATCATAGACTACCAGAATCCTGGCTGTCTGTCACTCAAACCAGACCGGTGGTGAGAGGGTATGCATATTTCCATAAGCAATGAAGGCAAAACAACAATAACAAGAATAACAAATGCCAGATAAATAACCCATAATGTGAGTTTGGTCCTATAACTGCTGTAAAGGAGCACTTGCCCATTGTTTTAGCACGAATCTCCCAGTGGGGAATGCCATGGGCCCATCAGTGAGGTTGTGCAGCTAAGATAAGGGTACGACAGGCATCGCAGCCAAGTTCTACGCCTACAGGGTCAGTGGGCAGCTGGAGATCAGAACACGGGGAAGTTAAAGTGGGTATATCCTCTGAATTAGAGATTCAGGTTCTGACAACCTTGGGACAACATATATCACCAAGAAGTCTGGTGAAGACTTTGAGGTATTATTTAAAAAAAAAAACCAAAAAAAAAAAAAAAAAAAAAAAGCTTACTTGTTTTGAAAGATCACGGTGAATATTAATACACAGATAATTAAAAAATGAAGGATGCTCCCTATCAAAAGCAATGCCAACAATAATAATAATATCACCAATACAATATATATAACTCTCTATAATGGAACCATCACTTTACCATATACATTATCAGGCAGGGTAATTTCACAACTTCTAGCTGAGAAACAGCAAATGCATTTATCTGGAAAACCTAGAGGACGTAGGCAGGAAACAACAACGACCTGTTATTATGTAAAATGAGGATGGAAAGAATCTCCAAGCTGCCTGAGCCCAGGCACGGAGCAGCACGGTAAGGTAGGCTGAGGGGGCAGGGAAGGGGAGGCTTGTTGGAAGCTTTTCATTTCTGGCTTTTGTGGAGCTAACAGGAGAATGGAGGGGGGAGACTTTAAGGAACAATAGGTTATGCAGAAGTTAATCACAGGGTATATTTCTGGCTCTATTCACTGCCTAGGAAACCTGAATTGTGTACGTTTGAGTCCATCAACACAGAGTAATGAGAGAATTCAGCTCCTACATGGGAGAGAGAAGAAATATTCTACAAATATATTAACAGAATCCACATGACCTGGATTGCAATATTCTCTACAGAAATACTGTGGCCTAACAGATCTTCGAGAATCTAATTTGGTGGATTAGATGTACCTGCTGTACTCACACACCCCATCCCAAACCATAGCCTCATGTTCTATATGTATCGTGGTTAGAGTCGAAATCCCCGGTATCTGGAATCCTAGCTAAAATATCTTTACTAAAAACTTGAGCTGTCCTTATAACCTGCCCAATGCTCTTGCCCTGCCAGCATGTGGTAGAAAAGTCCTTTTGAAGATCTGGTTGCCTTTGGTTCTTTTCTTTCTTCTTTTCTTAGAATAGACTGTCTCCATCACCTCAAGGGCAAAGAAGAGTCTCAAGCAAAGATCACTCGCTATTAGCTTCTCAGAGATGAGACACAGAAAAGAACAAGGGAAATCTAAAAGCGAATACACAATGGAAATGAGAAATGCAAGAATTTCTTTGAATTATCGCTATGGAGTTTGGAGACTGGGAAGGTAGTAGAAGAAAACTTTTACTTTGAATCAAACAGAAAAAAATTGTACAAGAGTTCAACCCAAACAGCCTCTTCTCAACTTTCCTTTCCTTCTCTCCTTCTGCCCTACTCCCAACACCAAAAAGATGGTAAAGACTTTGAGGCCAAAAAGCATACCTGACTCCTTCTTGTAGCCCTGACACATGCAGTACATGTTTGTAGGGCTGAGTTGCAGAATAGGGATGAAATCTGCCAAGTTCCTGGCACCAACAGCTGCCTTCTTTCTTTTTATATTTCTCAAGTTCCGGGATCAGCAAACTGTACTCTGGAACATATCTCTGTAAAGCTTATGAGCTAAAAATAGTTTTTACATTTTTAAATGGTTAGGGGGAAAAATCTAAGATGAATAATATTTCGTAACACATTGAAATGATATGAAATTCAAATTGCAGTGGCTCTAAAGAAAGTTTCTCATAACGTGGCCACAGTCATTTGTTTACCTGGCATCTGTGGCTGCTTCCACTCTACAACACAGAGTCGAATAATTGCGATTGCGACTGTGAAGCCCACCAAGTGTAACATATTTACTAGCTGGTCCTCGACAGCCAAGGCTTGCTGATGTATGTATCAGCAAACCTTGGCTACCTCACGTATCTTCTCACGTTTGTCCTAGCTTTCCAGTTTTCAAAAAGGACAATGCTCTCCCCAGTCTGCCGAGACAGCCAGACAATAAAAGCAACACACACGGAACTCACTTCAAGTGCACAGCTGTGGGGAATTCGGGAGGGATGGAGGTAGTTCAGAGACTTGAACGTCCTTCCCACCCAACCTGCTATTTGTCCTGCAGAACCCCTTGTACTGGGGGAGACCAGTCAGGTGAGTTTCCCGTTTTCCAATGCAAGCTAAGTTAGATTCATCCACTGTGCACTTCGATAATGAAGGCAAACCACATCCACCATGGGCAATTCCTTGGAGCTGTCAGTGTGTACTCCAAGTCCACCCAGCAAGAGCCCATCCAAGACAAAAGATGAAACATTAGACTAGATCTGCTGAAAATATACAGTGTCAACCTTTCCCCAGTTAGCTCAGAGCGATATATAGATGATTATTTCAACCGTCAGCTGCCGCATAGATTTAAAGCCCTGTACGATAACTCCTGGATTCATCTGCCCCTTGTCAAACTTGCACAGCTTTACTTGGAGGATACATGGTGTGGCAGTTTCACTGTGAATCCAGAATGATCCAGACGGCTGCTGTCTTTTTGTTAACAGGAAGCCAAAATGATGAGTTTGTAATGCATTTCTTATCAAAGGTAGTTTCAGAAAAGAAAATGTGCCCCATCAGTTTGGCTAGAATTTCACATAGACTAGATTATGGGCTCAATCAGAACATCTCTGAGATTTTCTTGAGGAAATAGATAATTCTGCATCCATCCCATGGAAATCACTTTATGCCAATGAATGGTGTATTTATGAATTTATAATTATCCTTAATTTTTCCCCTTCCCGCAGTATACTTAATGAAAATCATCAGCTAGAGCCTACAAAGCAATGGTTCTTAATAGATACAAGCATGCTAATATATTTTTTAAAGTTAAGGCTGATCTTTTTGAGCTGTGAGTCTAAAATGATCATTGTGAATAAAGGGATTGTAATTTTCAACTCATATTTTAACAAAGACAAAATGGACTGTAATGAAATTTATGGAGCCTGTAAAGGAACTCTCTAATATAGTTTATTATCAAATAGATTTGGATTTACTGTAGGACAAATTGGGTCCCTCTGAAATGTATCAAGAGAAAATGCCTGTAAGGTACTGAACACTGTTCCTGGTACACATCAAGTGCTCACATAGATGGCAGAGGTGCCATTTGTTATTCTAACCCCTACTGACTTGTGAAATGCCGTGCTTAAATGCCAGCATTAAAATCGCTATTTATCCTGTCTTTATTTTAAATTCTGACATTATATGCATCATGGATATTTTTTGCATTTTGATTTTTTAAAAAACTACTGCATTGAACTATTATTTTTCTTGATGACTGAGGTTTCTGGTGCCCCTTAAATCTGGTGCCCAAAGCAAGTGCCTCGTTCTTCCCACTCTGGTCCCAGCCCTGCCCTGTCCATCTCTCAAGGGTGTTCTAGGTGCTGGTTCTGCCACCCTGCCTGTCATTACAGAGAAGTTACCGTAGTTTGTCTCTGCACGTGTGTCTATATGCTCCCTTGCTCCAAACTGGACAAGGCAAATATAAAACATGAATTATTCTTTTGATCACTTCATGCTGTGTGCATGAGATTTTTCAGGAAAATCCTTGCAAGAAAGGCTTCCTGGTAGATTTACAAATTGTTAGACAGCCGAAGGAGTGGAGAAAAGATCATGCTGCCTCAGGAATCTGAGATTTGCCACCAGCCCAGGGTGAGAAACAGAAGAGAGAGAAAGGGTCAGGTCTCTCCCGGACTTAATTTCACAGCTCACATCAAATTCTCCTGCTGAACACAATTTTGATTTACATTTCCACTTTGGGGTAAAAGTTTTTATTTGCTTATATGTGTTGACTGAATTGTTACCTTTCTTCTCTTTTTGTTTTTCCTCCCCCTAAACAGCTTCAAATAAACATGACTGGCAGAAGATGTCAATCATATTTTCATTTCCATTTTCACTTTGCTGTTTACGTTTTTAGAATTAATGCTTGCCCCAATGATTCTATTTGAAGATCAGCCTAGAATCTAATTGTGTGTATGTGAAATTGTTTTCTAAACCATAAGACACTATACAGATAAGGACCATTATTGTTATTAATATCATTATTATTATCGGCTCATCCATAAACACCCTATCTGCCATTGAGCCAGTTTTGTGAAGAACCCCCTAGCATTCTACTATGTATTCCAGACGGTTGCACTGATACTTTCTCTGAAACTCAGATAAAGGTAAAATGCATGGGTTTTTAGTGCAACCCAGGTGCACTGCATGGCCCGATGAAGAATGTCCTGTCAGAACACTTTAGAAATACTGTATGCTTTTAACCTTGGGAGGTAAGGACCCGTCTGGATTATGATTTTACACTAAACACAGCATTTAGTATATTTCTTAAGGGCACAGTCACCTTCTAAAGATGTTCTCAAACTATAAAATCATTATCTGTATTCTACTATAATTTATCTTCGGACATAGTCTCTGCAACATTTAAAAATGCTAGTGCACGGTGGGCCCTTGCTGGTCAACAGAGTTAGAGAACATGGTATGGAATGCAGAAGCAGGGCTGGACAAGGTTTAGGGGTGAGCAGACCTCACCCTCTTTGGGTTCAAGGCTCTACTAACATGCAGGCCCAGAAGCACCCAGGTCTGCTGACTTCTAATCCAGATCATTTGCTGTGAGAATTCTGCCCGTGAGGATAGCATGAAGATATGGGCTTCTAGAGTCAGGGCAACCGTCCAAGTCCTAGCTCCAACCCTCATTAGAGCTCTGATCTCAGACAAGTTACTCAACACCGTAATGTCACAAGATCCCTGCTGGACAGATGAGGACACCAAGATTTGGAGATGCTGTGGGAAAAATGAGATAACCAGTGGCCACACGCTGTCAGTCTGAGGACAAATACTGTCTTGATGTGCTCTGCTTGACACCACCCTGCCACTGCTCCATCGGATCTTATATGCAGGACAATCTTTGAGTCTCAAGAGTATCCATAAAAATCTGGGTTTCTCACTCCTGTCTTAAAATCTTGCAGAAGACTAGTCTCGCATTCCAGGAAGGGAACTGTCTCAGGGGACATGAGCTCACCAGCTGCTCAAATATCCCCAGGCTGCCTCCTGGACCCCCCAGTCATACGGCAGGTACCCCATGGTAGCATCTCCGGCTCTGACTCCAATGGCACTCAAGTTTGCTACCCCTGAGATAAGGATTGTAAGGCTGGAAGATCCCTCCACATACGTCAACTCATACTGAGCTGCAGTGAGGGTAGCGGTTAAGCAAACCCAGGCCTTGAAACCTGTGGGCTGTTAGGTCTGAACATGGGTATTTGGTAAATTGCCTAAGTTCATTTTTCTCACCTGTAAGATGGGAATAATCAGAGTACTTTCCCCAGAGGGTTGTTGTGAGGATAGAGTGAAAAAAGTGAAAAAAAGAGAATAGATTGAAAAGTGCTTAGAAGACTTCCTGGCAGGCTCTTGATAAAAGTTACCCATCATTATCTTGGCTTTGAGAAATCAAAGCAATTAGAGCTCTCTGTCATTGGATCCTTCTCCACAGTGCCAACCTGCTTTCTTTTGACTTTGTTCTACTCAAACGGGTGCACAATCTCTCCTCTGCCCCAAGCAACTGACCCGGTATCCAGGCGCTAGAATGGGGTGAGATTCACCACCCCCATCCCCGTTCTCTGCATCCTGTTTGATGGTCACCTTTGTCCCATGTTGCATATGGTCCCAAGGAACTGCTCGGGTCAAAATAATTAGGCTATGCTAAGTGTCATAAAAACAAGAAAAGCCAGAAAATGTTTAAATGGGCCCCAAATGAAGAAGGCTGGGACCGTTCAGAGCAATAACAAATGAAAGTCAGACGGAAATGTGGAGAAACCCCACTGTTTCCTCTAAATTACAGGAAATTCATGCTGCCTGCTTGTGAGGGGCTTTTTCCCTTCCGTTTCTGGTGGGAGGTCATAGGGTTGGGGCACATACTTGGGAGGTGATGGGAGGGGCAGGGGGATGATGGGATAGAGGGGTAGCAACTCCTCCATTCCTTCCCACCAGATCTTCCTTTTTCCTCCCTACTCTATCCACCCATCAAGAGACAGGTTAGCCTGCTTCCTCCGGGAAGCCTTCCCAGGTGACTGTAACAAGGTGGAATCCCTCCTTTCTTTAAAGTGCCTGGGCACTTCTCATCTCACACCCCTCTGACATCTCATTTTTTTTGCATTATAACTTGTTTTCCATTTCCACACGTCCTCCCCAACTAGACTTATAAGTTCCTTTACGTGGTCTCCCCACTTCTGAATCTCTCAATAGTGCTGAGCCCTTAGTAAAGTTCCTAAGAAATAGTTCCTAGCTGCCAGAGGTGGCATTGCAGAGGGAAAAAGCACAGCCTAGTAGTGAGGAGCTCTAGGGTCTAGTCCTGGCTTAGATCAAATGTGTGGCCTTGGCAAGACTCTTCCCATTCTGGAGGATTGGCATTAATTAAGCATAGGAGTTTTTCAGCTCTGCTCTGTAATGGTTCTGGGCTTAATGCTCTCTTCTGTTACTTGACAGATATCATAGGAACCAGCCACGGACTGAAGGCCTCAAAACCCTACAGCCACAAATAATTACCCAGAACTTCCTACCACCCTCAACCCCAAAGCACTACCGAATAGGAAAAGCAGGATTCCTGGTCCAAGGAAAGTGTGGTCCAGCTCAGTGGTTCTCAACTCTGCCTTTCTATAAAATGGACTGGAGAACTCTACAGAACACCAGACCAATTCAACACAAATCCTGAGGGGCTAGGGGCTGGGCATTGCTTTTTCTTTTTTTTCAAAAATCTTTTTAAAGATGCACAATAAAAGAGAACCACAAGTCTAGCTGGAGAAATGAGACAACTGCATTAAAGATGCGTGTATATCTATATAAAATTCACAAGTTATATGAAATAACAGTATGAAAAGTGTTGCATGATAATGTCAGGTGAGGGCTAAATGAAATGTTGTACATAATAAGTGCTAGTAGGCCTGGGTGGTTAGGGAAAATAAGACTGGAAACAAGAGTTGGATGGAGAGAGATGTCAGCCTTATTCACCTGCGTATCCCCAGAACCAAACATAGGGCCTGGTGCGCTGGGGCCCTTAAGCCATGATGCCGGAAAAACTGGGGGGGGGGGCAGCGAAGGGTGGGAAGGGCATGCTAGGAGGAGGGGGCAGCTGGAGCAAAGGCAAGGAGGTGGGGAGGCACTAAGCTCAGGAACTATAAGGAAAGCAGTTTGGCTGGAGCAGGAAGGCTTATTTGAGGGCACAGTTGGGGGATATAGGGGACAGATATTATAAAGCTTTAAATTCCAGATGGCAGAATTTGGATAATTCTTGGTAATAATCTGAATCCTCTGAAAGTTATTTTTCCTTCGATTTCAGTACTCAGATTCAGAGAGGATAGTGGGTGGTTTGCATCTTGGAAAAGTCTATCAGAAATCCCCCTAACTCAGCCCACTTCCTTTCCAGCCACTTCAGTTATAAGGGTCGAAGATAAGATGCACACATATGTGCATGGTACTAATAAGCAGGAGGATGCTGGCAAGGGTCCAGTTCCATTGGAGGTCTCGATTTTATTCTAGAGAGTATATTTGGCAGGAAAATAAAGTTATTTAATGCCTGGGAAAGGGGTCTGTGAAACTCACAAGGCTGCTTCTTCATAGCCCAGCCAGGTAAATCCAACCTTTACACTGGGATGGTTATTTCCTGCCTTCAACTACTCACGTTGATCTCATTCCCTATAAAGAGAACTGGAAGGGAAGCTGTCAGCGTTTGGCTTTAACAAGAAAACTGATTGCAGTCAATACTTCAAAAGACATTTTCAACAAAACCAGTGCTTCCAAGTGGATTCACCGAGAAGGAATGTTCCCCCCCCTCCAATCCTCTACTCCTTGATTTCACCTAACCAATAACACTTCAGGATTTTCTCTGTGAAAAGCATATAAATGAATAAAATAAGAACGTACATGATGTCATCTGGATCCTTAACCTACACCCCTTAGCCCAGTATGCCTAGAAAAAGTTTTAAAGAAAAACTCAAAAGAGAAAATTCCTATTGGATACCCAAAATCAATGGTTTGGAACTTTTAACTTACAAAAAGAGTAAAATATTTGCATCCAAATTTCTTTATAGGTAGCATTTAACAATTAAGAAAGTAAACAAATATAGGAGTCATCCTAGAATGTATTTTAATTCTCCCCTTTCATAACCTCAGTAAATCCACTGTCTCCTAAACAGGCCATGTTTATAACCAAACACCCTGTATAAAAGCAGTACTGTAGGTTAAAGGGAAAAAAAAAAAAAACGACTTAGTAAAAAGATGTAGTTGTGTCTTTAAAGAAATTTAAAAGATTGAAGAATAACCTGTGCGTGGATGAAAAAATAAATAAATAAAAGTAAGTTTTGCTTGTATATTTGTTTTTTTTTCACTCATTGTTGCCCAAATTGACAAGTTGATCAGTCTTTGTGTGGACAACCTTATCGAAAAAGGAAAAAACAAAACAAAACCAAAAACCTCTGATCCTGTTTGTCAGAAATTTAGTTCTGGCCTAAGGAGAAAAGCAACCTTCTTTGGTTAACTTGGATTCTAAAGTAATTCTTGATGAAAGAGCATTACATTAAAATTATTTTTATATAGCACACTAATCCAGTACCAAAGCCCCCTTTGTAAAAATGTCCCTCCTTATACTGGTATGGAACGAAGCCTAGGGAATTAATTTGTATAAATAAACAGTAGTTAAAAATGCGACTTGTCACATAACAATGATCAGATGGCAGAGGTAATCCAGTCTTAGGGGTGAGAATCTGGTATTGTGTAGTTACCTTTTAAAAACAGTAACATTTATTTAACTAGGACTTGTTCCAAATGAGCATTAAATCAAGCAAGTTGAATTTAAGGAAATCTTAGCAATTAAAAGGTGTTGTCTTATTGGAGAACTATCTCCTCAACAAACAAACAAATGAACATAGTTTTAGACATTCATTGTAGAGAACTAAAGGAGAGAGAGTCTGGAAAAGAAAAAGCAGAGAGTAGAGGTGGGGGGTAGGACCTAGAGTAATCCAGGTAGACGGTTTCTTTTATAGAAGAGCAGCGCCACCTGCTGGTAGATTCGCATTTCGAGGCCCTCTGCAGTTTGCTGGCCACCATCTATCTTGCAATCTTTGCATAAATATACAGCAGTATTTCTCAGCTGCTGTTATACATAAGAATTTTATCACCAGTCGGCAGATTTCTAACACACTGGTTGCAGTTTAATAATGCTCTATTACCTGAAGTATGGTTATATAAAAACCTAGAATGTTAACTGTTGATAAACCGATTCTAATATGTAAAGCACTGTACGTCACCCAGTAAATATTCAAATAAATCAAAAGGCAGAGCTCTTTTTCCTCCGACAACATGTTATTAAACACCACAACTTGATCGCTTACATAAAAATAATGTTCATACATTTCGATGTACTAAGAACTCAGGAAACGCGCATTATAATCTTACCGAGAGCTTTCCCTTCATTCACAGTTTAGAGGAAAATGTTTTTGCAGAGAATATTTCCCCCGTCTTTAAAAACTGTACTTGAACCAAGGTGTCATTTAGGGAATTTTTTTCATATAACAAAACCTGAGTTATAAATAACTATGATTACATCTATAAAATGTTATATTTTTTAAATGGCAATAGAGGAGCCATGGAGCATTTAAGTCACTGATAGAGTGAGCAAAGACACAGTAGCTGTCATTTTTTCAGAAAAAGATCACACAAATGCGATAGCAAAGGAACACAATGAAAGGAAGAACAGGAGTGTGATAGGTGACTCTGATTACAGCTGCAAAGGAAACTGTGAAATAAATTAACACCCAAGCACCCAGGAAAGGCATTACTGTAGCTTCACTGCAAAGTTATCGCTATGCAACAGAAGAAGGCTGGTCATTTCGTAAGAACAGAAACGTGTCAGCTGCAAAATCTGGTGGTGATAACTAATGACCATACTACTGACAACTCTGATTTGATCTCTAACAGAAAAAAATAAAAAAGCGTTCTATAGGATAGATGTATACAATAGGAATCGGATTTTTCATTTGAAACGAATAAATCCCAAATGGGATCAAAGGGCCCGGTAAGTGAAAAATGACAGTTCCTACGTGGCCCTGATTTGATCTCAAGCAAAACGACCACGCTGATAAAAGCTTAAGAAGAAGAAGGTAGGGCCGTTCTTGGATTGTTATTGGAAGCGGGTGAGTGCCACTGCCCATTCAGCTGATGGGAAGCCCACTCTAATTTCAAGAAGTTATTGAGATTTAATCTCTAACAACTACAATGAAAAAGATTACTCATGCAGCAACCAAAGGGGCATCCCTTAAAACACACACACACACTCAATTTTGTTATTTCTGATGGAAACTGTGGAATCCCTTTACATTCCGTTCTTCCACCTAAGTTGGCTAAGGCATACGTGTTAATAGAATCAAATGTCAGAGTGCTTCCTGTAAACCCAAAGCATCTCCAGTTACTTATCACATGGGACTTGAAGTGGAGGGACTCAAGCATGGGCAGAGAGCATCTCATCTCCCACCTCAGCTGGTTCTGACTTGTGTGGAGAGACAGGGTTACCAGGAGCAAGTTCAGGCAGATGCAGAGGGTGTGGGGGACTCTGGGAGCTTAAGGCTGTCGAGATTTGAGCTGGGGGCTTGCCCTGCCTCAACATAACTCCCAGTGGGTCAGCCAGTGTATTAGCACAGCAAGAGAAGGTCCCCGCAGCTGACTGGAGTCTGAGCGATGAAAGATGTAAGCCCGGCCTGCAGAGCAGTTGGATAAATTCAATTAATGGGGAGTCAGAGTTGGATGAAAGGAGCTTGTTTGAGTTAGGAACGTAGTGCGGACCTGAAGGGCAGAGTGAGGTCGCTCTGGAAGGAGCGAAACAATGGGTTTGCCGCACATCGCTAACTTGAACCTCTACTACCCACCCAGATGCAAAGACCCGATGACTTCCGGAAGGGAATGCGTCAGCACCCCCACATCCGCCACAGAGCACCACGGGCCTCAAACACGATGCCCAAAAGAAGCAGTGAAAGAAATGCGCTCTCTTCAAAAGAAGCAGTGGTTAATTCTAGACCCAGCTCTTCAAGAGTGCTCCAGCAGTCAAAGGAAGCAGCTGTTCAGAAACAAGTGTTTTGGTCAAGATGGCACGAGAGAACAAGAAGCGAGATCTCTAGGCTCAAGATCCCTTTTCTCTCGAGATACGTGCCTCATAAGCTATGGAAACATAATCCTGACCCAGTGCGCATGTTATTCAGCAAATAGGTGTTGAATTCCTACTGTGCGCCTTGGCTGCTGTGTGCAATACGTTGAGAGGAATCCGAAGACCGCTGAGAGTTGTCTGTGGCTTGTTGCTTACTTCTAGAAAGCCCAAGAAGAAAACTGCTCTAAATGAGGCTTATAGGAGTTGTTACAGAATTACAGAAGAGAGATCCGTCTGAGTTGGGGAGGGGGGGGCGGGTGGGCAGTCAGGAAGTCATCACAGAGATGGCTCCATTTGAACTGTGTGTTTAAAGCAGGAGTCAGCAAGTGTCTTTCTGCAAAGGTCAGGTAGTAACTATTTGGGGTTTCGTGAACCTTGCGCTCTCCATTGCAACTACCCATCTCTAGACCTGTCCTCACAGCAGGTCTGCTCAAAGGAAGAGGCAAAGGCAGGGCGTGGGTGAAAGATTTGGGCACCGTTTTGACCCTGATCTTTGCACTAATTTTACTAATAGGAAAATCAACAAGCAGCAGAGCCCAACTGCTCCTAAAGAAATTGAGAAAAGGTCATGATGCGAAGCCTTAACACCAACCAGTCCTCAAAGATGGGTTGAGATCAAGAACACCATCAAGAAAAGAAATCTGGATAGAATTTAAAGGAAATGTTCTCTCTCCCCTCCATCTGTTCCCCTCCTGTTTGCTCTCCAACCTTCATCTTCCGAAGACACGCTGAACTATAACTCCATGTCACTAACTCTATGTCCATTTCAGAGATGGAAAAGTCCTAAGGTAGTTTCAGTAAGATGAGGAATGAGGAGACACAGAGTCACAGTTGGTCCACGAGATAGGTCCTATTATTATCTCCGTTTTACAGATGAGGAAACTAAGGAATGGAGAGGTTCTGGAGCTGGCCCAAAGCCCCACAATAGTAAGGGAAGATGTCTATTCTGGGATTGCCTAAATAAGAGGATGCAGGTGCCTTGAGGAGTATGAGGACTCATACATGTGTAAGGCATTACTCTTATTATAGCAGTCAGCATCCACTGAGCATCCATTTCGTGAACCTATCAAAACGTGACTGCACCAGGACTGATTTCAAAGTCCCCAGAAAACACACAAATCTCACTCCTTCTCTCTTTTTCCCTTTTGCCCTAAGCTTTCCTAGAATTTCAGGCTTTAATTGCCAAGGAGATCACTTAGTTCACCCCACAGTGAGGAGAATGGCTTGGGAATCCCCTACTATGATTCAGAGAAAAGACAGGAGATGTCTGCCTATCAGAACCCATCTTCGTCTTCACGGAAGAAATCCGTGAAGGAGTGGCCCTTCCAGCAACTAGCACCTTGCATATTTCACACCTGCGTGCCAAGACCTCCAGGCCACATGACCTGAGTCCGTGCCTCATCCCTGCCTGCACTCTTAGCAAGTTTCACTCTGTCATTTTCACTGCACGTCCCTCTTCTCTGCAGGTCACTGTACCACCCTTTTCAGTAACACCCGTTTAGGGCTTTGGCTTGGAAGCATCCCTGATGGACGTGTTCTCTCAGTTGGTTATGTTACAAGCCGTATGTGGAAATGTACTGAAGAAACGGCCAGACCAAGCTTGAGAAAGTGCAGAGAGCAATTCAAAGCCACTCAAAGGTAAGGGAATGCTTGGTACAACCTGAGAGAGGTCTGTGAGCAAACAAGAAAGCTCCCTGCCCACTCCTTGTGTCGAGCGGAATAGACAGAAAAATGACACAATAGAAAATATCCATGAGACACACAGCCTTCAGACACCTCAACGTGGGAGGAACTGTCACTTGGGTGCTACACGACTGGATCTGCCCACCTCAGGTCAGAGTCAATGATCTTAATAGTCAAGCGTGGCCTCAAACGTGTCTCCACAGTTTGGCAGGCTGACTTGGTCATCTGCAAATGGTTACGGCTCTCTACAAATGGACCCCTCTTCTCATATTGGTCCCACCTGAGGCATTATTATTTTTGTGCCACCCTGACTCACACGAAAGTGATTAGGTTCATCAAAATTAGTAAAACGGAATGCAAATGTCACAAGTCCTTGCTTTTCTAGGATACATGCTCTACATACACATGGACACTTTGTGTGGCGATATCCCTGTCTCTCCTCACTTGAAACATTGGTGGGTTTTTGCCTACCGTGATTTTTTTTTTCAGTCTTTGTTTCTAGATCTTCTTTCCCAATGTTTAACCTTCACAAAGAATATGGATTGTACCTCCTAGTCGATAATTTTCAAGATCCTTCAGTTACGTCCTAGTTTTTCTTTTTCTCGCTACATTATCCCCTGTGAATCTCCTTGTATCCTAATTGTGGGATATCTCCAACTGGGATCCAAGAAGATTGTACTCACACACACACTATATGTATCTATATATCTGTATCTATATCTTTATCTATATATAAACACACACCCTATATATATCTATATATCTGTATCTATATTTATATATACACATTATATATCTATACATCTGTATCTATCTTTATATCTATATATACCCACACTATATATATTTATATATGCACACACACTATATATCTGTATCTATATCTTTATATCTACATACACACACACACACACACACACACACACTATATATATCTATATATCTGTACCTATATGTATATCTTTATATTTCTACCTGTATCTACACACACACTATATTGTAAGCGGCTTAGAAAGTTTTAGGAAACTTCACGGATCCGGGGCCATCCTGCTTCTGGCTGACCATCTATCCCTTTAACTAATGGCTGAGAATCCCTTCACTCATCCATTCTTTCACTCATCAAATATTTACTGAACTGGAATCCTTCAGGCCACTTCCTACTCAGGCATTCTTGCCAACATACAAAGCCCAGCCAAGGATTCCAGCACAGTACCTTGCTGGCCTTGGACGGAAAGGCAGGCAGTCCCCAGGTCTTTCCTTGACTGAGTGCAATCCAACTGGCTCCAGCCCAGAAAGCTGGCACGGGCCAAAAGGAAGATCACATTAAGGCAAGCAGAAGACGGCCCTTGCCCTGTGGCCTACAGATGCCCCTGCAGGTACCACCTTGTGTGGCTCCAGCTCTGAGGAGCGGTCTTTCTCATTTCATTTCAAAGTCGTTCAGGGCGGCTGATCACCCCCGACGCGGATCTGCCTCAAAAGCTCCCGCTTCGAGTTTGCACAGGGTTTTCTCTGTAGCTTTTGGAGTATTTGGTGGTACTCACCCCGCCATGTTGAACGGGATAAGAGCAGGGCTTTCAGCTTTACTCTGAGAGGCCAGAAGCATTTTTCTCTTGCTATTTCCCTCGGCTGTGGGAGGACAGCTCCTCCCGCGGATGAGCACGTGAAATGGTCAGAGAAGGCAGGCCACCTTGGAATCTTCAGACCTTTTCCCCAGCTCATCTGAGCTGGGGATCAGAAGAATGTCTCCTCAGTAAGAAAAAAAAAAACCTACTGGCTTGTCTAGAAGCTCTCTGCAAACCAGGCACTGACTATTTATAAAAAGGTCTTTTCGATGCTCTCTGAAATTTCAACTGTGTGGGTCTGACAATGCTGAACTTGTTTCTGCCCAGTTAGATTCCCCTTGGAAAGGTGTTTGGCTAGGGAAGCAAAACTCTGGTAAGCAAATGTAAGGATGGAAGATTTCTTGATTACCTAGGTAATTCAACGTGATGGACTTCCCTGGTAGTCCAGTGGTTAGGAACTCCGTGCTCCCACTGTAGGGGGCGCGGGTTTGATCCCTGGTCAGGGAACTAAGATCCCACAAGCTGTGCGGCATGGCCAAAAAAAAAAAAAGAAAAGAATGTTGTTGGTTCAGGAGAAAACCTCAGAGAGAATGCCAGGAGTTGGCATTCTCAGCACGCACGCTCCACCGTGTAGAGGGAGCTCAGGACTCACGTGCTCTTCTGTGCTGTTTCAATGACCCCTTGGGGTCAAAGGTGTGCATAAATCTCCGGTCGTGGGTGCTGACATACAGACACAATGAACGCAGATCAAATTCTTGTGCACAGAGAAATAAAAAGGAAAAGAAAATTGCTCCACGGTACTTAGAAATGCCACACGACTTCCTCGGATTTTGTGTGGCCGTACTTCACAGGAAATGTGTTTTGTATTTCCACCAGAGTCCGATGGTGGTTGGAAACAGCGGATTTTTCATTGAATGGGATGTGAAGCACTTTATTACTTTTTTCCCTCCATAGATGGAAGGAGACAAGCTGTCTCCCTGAGAAAGATGGGAGGAGAAAGTCACCTTGCCATACACAGGGATTTAAAAAAGAATTCTAACTGAAGCCACCACAGGCAGCTCGAGCCACGACCCTCAGGGCTGGCCACATGTCCCAGCTGGTGGCTCTCGTTGCTTTGTTTCTGCCGCCCAGCCTGGTTCAAGGCCATTCATGCCAGCGATTCAGAGCTGCCTGGCTCTGCCCCCATCAACACACTCAAGATGTGGGTCTTGTTGGAAATGCAGAGGCTGGTAAGGGAAGAAGAAATACTGGTTCAAAAAAAAAAAGATGGACTAGATCCCCAACACCAGGGGCTGTGGAGACAGTCCAGCAAGTCTCCAGGCCCAGCCAAGATCTCAGGAAATTCTCCAATAAGGCAACGACTCCACAGAGCCCAAATGGGAAGCACACTGCTGAGTCAGCTGGGGAGAATTAAGCTCAAGAAATTTAACTAATGGAATTCAATCGCTTCAGCGCCATCAATTAAAATTTCTTTAAAATGATTTTAACTTCTTGGAATTGTATTTGGATAATGTGCTTCAGCTGGGAGTCCTAGAGGCCGTTAGATCGTCTTCCTTCCTCAGGCTTCTTGGAGCAGCTCACTCCTGCCTCTTCCTAGCACATCCCCCCCCGCCCCAGCACCCCCACCCCCGCCCCCTGCTGGTCTTCTCCACCCTCACAGGATGGCTCCCAAGGCCCTCAGCTCCAGCCCCTCTTCCCAGAGCCGCCATTGAAATCCTACCGGAACAAAGCCTCTGTGGCTCATTCCCCTGATCAAATACCTTGAATGCTTTCTATTGTATTACGTGTGAATACAGTGCCGTAACAGGGCCCTACTCACCTTCCAAGGCTCCTCTCCCCCTGCTCCCAGGCACAGGTCTTAAGCTCCAGCCAAACTGGGTGACCAGCTGTTAGACAGGAGGCTCCAGCCGTCGGCAGGCCCCTCCACTGCCATGCCCTCTCTCATGCTGTCAGGCAGGATACCCTTTGCCTCCCATCCTCCAATGCACATCTGAACTGTCCTCTCCTGTGGGACCTTTCCTCGGCTGACCAACAGGAGGTGACCTCTGGGCCTTTGCACTGCCAAGCACTTTGCCCCCCTCTCTCACAACGCCTCCCACACTGTCTCCAGCTCTCAGGACTGGAATCCTCGTCTTTCTTCTCCTTCCTTGGAGACAGACCGACATACCCATCTTCTTCAACTGAGTAAGGAAATGAGTAACTCAGTTTGCTCCCTAGACTGAAGAAATCAACCGTCCAGCCTATCCTCAAATGCCAGCCCCACCACCGACTCGCTATGTGACCCCTGGCAAGTCACTTAACCGCTCTGTGCCTCAGTTACCTCATCTGTCAATGCACAGATGCCTCAGTTTACAGTTGCCTCAATGGCAAATAACAGTTATTACCTACCCCATGGTAAGGATTAAATAATATCTGTACAGGGCACAGAGCAGTGCCTGCAATGCAGCAAATGCTACGTGTGGGTTCAATTTGACAATAACAACAGTAACTAACATACACGTATCCACATACACACACCCCCTGGCAGGGCTGGCAGAGTCCCCTGCATACAGTAAGGGTAGACACGAAGTCTAGTCTTAACGTGAATCCAAGTTAAGCAGTTGGCCATTTCCCAGCACCACCACAGAAGCCTTGGTTCCTAGGAATACACACACACTAACAGCAGAGGTGTCAACCTCGCCTCAGAAGAGGAAAGCAATTTTTCAGCAAATCTTAGTAGGCTTCACTCTTCTTTCCTCCTCACCGATGAGTATGACCTGTTTGTAATCTCTACATCCACTCTATTCAGAAAACGGTTCCCATTACACTGTTCCGTGCTCCATCGTTTCTAGGCTTAAATGCGAATCAAAGATCCCAAGCCCTGAGAACTTGCCTGTAAGCACTCTGGCAGATGTCCTAAATGTGTTGGGCCAGATGACAAATGTCCACCTCAGATCAAGGAGCATCCAACTGAAATGATGGGCACCGTATGAGAAGGGAGGATCCCCAAGTCTGACTGAGACCAGAACGCTGCCGATCAACTGTTCATTTCCGTCTGGATGGGATTTGGAAGCAGGATGCTGTGCAGCCTGGGCCGCAGCCCTGCAAGCCTCTCTCCGATGGCTTTACACCATCGCTGGTCTGATGCTAATTCAAGACAATGCCCCAGCGCATCACAACAAATTAGCCACAGACACGCGATAGCAATCAACTCAGGGCGCTGTCCTGAATGCGGGCTGGGGGATTCCCTGTCTCCACGAGCTGCACGCTCCCACAGATGTTTCTAAAAGCCTCTTCCCAAAGGCCCATTTAGAGAGAAATTAAATGCAACTTTGACTTAATTAACGTTTTAAATGATAATGAGTACAATGTAGATTCATGGGAGGCATTTACATTGTGTTGTAAAATTGATAAAAATTTAATAACTCTTTGTTAATAAGTTATGTCTCCCCAGACCCATAAAGCCTAAGGCGCTGCAAACTCCAGCCTGGGTCTAATCCAGGCTCCTGGTGCAGGTGGAGGAGGGAAGCAGAGATGGCCTTGACATTTGCTCCAAGCCTGCTCTAATTCTAAACCTCTGCTTGTTCATCAGTACTTTATTTCATACAGTAAAGGTCAGGATTTGGGCTCAAGGCACAGCCTTGACAAGAAAGCTCAAGCGAAAGGCGGGCTGGCCCTGGCATCTGTCGCCTGAGATAGCAGGCGGTGGGGGGATGGAGAGCTAACTGGCCACTTCTCCCCTCCTCCATGGAGGTAAGAGGCAGAGCCCACTGCCTGGTGGTAGGAGCTGTCAGGGTGAGTATGGTGACAACTGGCCACTGTCCTGAAATAAAAATGCAAACATAATTTCCATGTCACCTTGCGTAACGACTTCTGCCTAGCTTACTCGTGGCATGCCAACATCTTTTCTGGTTCGTCCTTGAGGAGCCCAGTCACTTATTAAAGCAACATATCCCTGGGGAGGGAGGTGTCCAAGTGATGGGGGTAAACACAGAGCACCCTTTCCTCTTTCTGACCTTTCTACTTCTTATCTCCCAGCTCTGCTTCAAAGGATTTCTTGTGAAAAGTTGGCTGTTTGCCTACTTTTCCCTTTCTCTTCCATCTACATGTGGTACCTCTTCACAGCATATTTATCTTAAAGAATTCAACTATTTTGGAGGAGGAGAGTACAACAGGGTCTCAAAATGCAAGTCAATTACTTCACCTGACACTAGACTGAAAAAAACCCGGTTATTTATTATGAATAAAAACGTGGCCTCTTTACAGATGGGCAATTCAAAGGATTCTTTTCAAAGGAAACTTTGTCCAAGCATGATGGCTGCCTTACAATGAGCTGACCACCATATAAGCAAGTAGGAAGGCATCGTGCTTCGTGCCACCCCGCTGCTGAATGTGGCTACCAGAAAAATCAAAGGAGCCTTGCCTTCTAACAACAGAAGTGCCCTAAGATGCCCTCCCAGGTCCATTATTCGTGGAATGATTAAATGGTTGCCTAGGCCAAGTTGCCTTCCTGTTTTCACTTCCTGCAATGAAGCGCAAATGGCCAAATCAGGACACATGGGGCAAGGGTAGCTAAAGAGCTAGGGCAGAATCCAAAGCGTGCTTTAGTGTTAGCAGCAGTAAATGGATATTGGGGCGGGGGAGAGACAGAGACAGAGAGAGGCGGGGAGGGGGGGAGAGGGAGAGGGAGAGTTGGGGGGAGAGAGAGAGAGAGAGACAGAGAGAGAGACAGACAGACAGACAGACAGAGAGAGAGACAGAGAGAGAGACAGAGAGAGAGAGAGAGAAGAGAGAGACAGAGAGAGACAGAGAGAGAGAGAGAGAGAAAGAGAGAGAGACACTGCACCAGTAAGCGTGAGAAAATGGGAGAAACCCAGAATGAACAGGCTTTAAAAAATACAGGGAGAACAACAGTTAAACTGATTTGGGCTGAGTGTGCTTTGCCTATCCGTTTTCTTACTTTCTGTCACTGATGGTGGTAGTGGGAAGAGAGAGTCTTTGTTTTCAAGGTCCAGAGTAAAATAAACAAATAAAACTTAGGACTGGGGAGCTTGAGAAAGTCACCCAAAACTATACCTACAGAAGAGGACTGAGATGATAATGGGCTGTTGATTTTTAAAGGCAGCTTATTCAATTAAATCTCCCTGCAACAGGCACTGGAGACTGTCAGCACAGGGTGTGTCCTATTATAGACACTTTCCTAGAGCTATTTGCACTCCCTGCCCCAGTATCTGATTTTATGTACTTCGAGATGCCATTAGTTGAGTGACTTTAGTTCTATTGACAATGCTAATTCTCTGCCTGTACAAACCAAAGGCTACTCGGGATACGCTGATTTTTGTTTATTATCTGACAAGACTCAAGATCACACTGAACTGATTTTGGTATGTCTCCCTTCAACCTAATTGTATCGGACTTCTCCTCTCGACCGAACCACTGGAGTTGAATGCCTCCTTGTATTATATCTACACCCGAAAGAAAAGTCGCGCACCACTTAAAATTAGCTACAGTAGTTTGCAAGTGGGTGTGTGTAATTGTGCAGGTTTAACCTATTAGCAAATTGAAAGGTTGGTGTGAGTGATCACACGGGTCCTTTGGCTAAAACTACCTCCAAGGACAAATTTAAAGCTCTGTTTCTCTTCGACCACATGATTAATTTGTTCATGTCAGGGTTACTGATGGTTTGTGACCAGCATCATGTCAGGCAGTCCTCGGCAGGTCTGAATCAATAGGGTCTTATGTTGCCACTGCATCATAATTTTAATTGTCCCCTTTCTATTAGACTTAGCAATCAGATATCGAGCAAAGACCGAAATAACAAGAATAAATTCTGAACAGAGAAAAGGTACTATTTTACAAAATTATATGGAGGGGAAGTGGAATAGATTAGAATCTCAATCTATATTGATGGGTGTGTGGATGTCGCTAGCCATATATATATATATATATATATATATATATATATATATATACATACATATATTTTTTAAGCCATATATTTTTTATGTTTGACAGTACTAGAACATAGCTACTTGTGGAAAGTCTGGGGCCCGTACCATCTTAGCGTCTCTTAAGAGAGCTGGTACTTCTGCCCAGGACCATCCGGAGTAGAAACAAAATTGGAACGATCCAAAAATGATGCTCTGCACACCAATTCTAGCCCACCATATTGAATGATTCAGTCTTGCCAAAAATCGAATAGTCTTGTGATGAGTCCTTACTGGTCACTCTTTGCGTTACTTCTCTTACTGCTTTGTAAGTCTTCTGTAAAGGGGTCCCCTCCTTCTCTGCAAATCTTTTTGTCAGCACGGTGTGGCCTGACATCCCGTGCGCTCAACAGAGGGAGACAACCGTTAGAAAAGTATGTGACTTAGCAACAAGGGGAACGTGTAATGGGCCACACCTCCAAGGAGAGGTACATGCAGGCAGGGCTTGCTGTTAGGAAGCAGAGCTCTAAGACTGTGTGAAAACTTTTAATATATTGCCACTCCTCTGGGAACTGGCTACTTCTCTTCCCACTTCAGAAAACACATAATGGGACTCTGTGTTTCAATTTACCATCCCTTGAAAACGGAAATCTTTCCCCTTAAAAGAAAAAAAAAGAAAAAAAAACAGTAAAGAGGTAGACGAAAGGCAAAAGAGAAGGAATCGGACAGTCCCCAGAGCACACAGGCTCAACTGGGAAACTGCGACCAAAGCAAGCTCTGTAATAATATAATGACCTTTAATGAGTGTCTTGGGAAACAATACAGCCCCAGCATAAAAGACAAAGGGCAAAACCCATCACGGCTCCGCTGACACTAATTCAAAATGATTTTCAGAACAACTAAAGAATGTAAGAGAAGTAATCTGATCCGCCCATCTGACCTCACTTTGATTCAAGGGCCCTTCTCCTGCCATTCCTAATTGTCAAACCCTCTACGTTTCACATCTGCTCATATTTAATGAAAAGCCCACTCTCACCACCGCTCTTTGAGGCAACCAGCTCTGTCCAATGGGCACCACCCAACCCCACCACCAGCGAGGGAAGCCCGGGGATTGCTACTGGAGCTCTGCCAGAGGAATTCTGCGTAGACGTAGACATTCTTTAATTGGAGAAGAAGGGCTTATGTGGGCCCACGAAGGGGATCAAATTGGAATGGATTTTTCTAACTTATTATTAATGGTCAAAGGTGAGTGGACTCACACAGGGATGGATGAAATCTGCTTTTGTTTGACGGAGTGACGACGGCAGGGAGACTGATGAAAACAGAGGAGGCAAACCCCACCCCCACCCCCACCCCGCAAGCTGTCAGTACCAGTTACGCCTTCGACACACAGCCCAAAGCTCCACATTTTCCACGGTGGAGCTGATGCTGGAGGGGTAGAAAGACAGCAGTCTCATGCCCAGGATGTTTCTGAGAAGACGGGACCATCCCACCCCAAGTTTTTCTCCTCCTGGCCTCCATCAACACTTGGATTAAACTGCAGAGCTGAGAAATCCCTCCAATTATGGTTTCTCCTGGATAAGATGGAAATTGCACACACTGGGTATCATGGGCCTCACGTAGGGGACACAGATTTGCTGTGATTGGTATGGGTGGCCGGTGCCAAGACATGACCACAGGCCTTAGTTTAGAGCCTGAGTGGCTCCTTCCTTTTCTCCACTGGATCTCTGGCCAAGGTTTTAGAGCCTAGCGGTTATGTGAAAGTAGACGTTGTGCCTTAGACGGGTAACCGAGGGGGCTGGTGCTTACATTCACCACCATCAATCAAAGAGATGTGGCCAAACTGGGCCACCACAGCTCACCCCTCCACTCCCCCTCCCCAGCTCCTGTCTCTGAACCTGGTGTCTTGCCATACATCGTAGACAAACAAATGCTTTGTATGGTTGTGACCGAGTTCACCTTGGTGGTGTCATATGAACCAGACAGAACTGTGAGGAGAATAAAGGAGTAAGGGCATGTACGACGGCGTGCGCAAGAAAGATTTAAAGGAAATTTCCTTCCTAGGATTTTAGGTCAATATGATGGGACAGTCCAAAATCCCTCTCAGCACCACGTCTATTCAGTATCACTTTAAAAAAATGAATCCTGTCCCTCGGCACTGTTCTGATGGAGCAGTGAATCATAAATCAGAGTCGATGATGATTCTCTGGTCCTAGATCGAACTTTTCCAAGTGCCTCTAAGACCGCTCCAAGCACAGTAATGTCTCAGACCTGAACTGTGGTTTCAAACACCAGCACCGGGCATGGCACACTCCATTGCAGACAGTGATGTGAGGGCTCCCTCAGCCCTGGACGCCCCATCACTGCCACACAAGCACACCATGCTGGGACCGCAGGCTCTTTTCCCTCCTTGTTGCCAGAGTAAATTAACTGCTGCTGGTGAAAATTTAGCTCAACCCGCTCTGGGCACTTGGAAGAAAAGAGAGTGGATAATATGGTTACCAGCAAACGCGGCGGGTGCTTTCAAGAGGAAGGGATGAACACAGAGGGGTTGTCTTCTACCGCCCATGCAACCAAAAATGTGAAAATAAGGTGACAGCCATACTTTAAGGTATCCAAGTCCTCAAGCAGAGCACAACCTCTTCTGCCCTTAGACGAGGCCCCTCAGTGAACAAGCTGGAGCTTTCAGTAGCATCACCCATGTACCATGTCAGTAAACACAAGCAAAGTCCACGCTGAAGACAAGGGTAGTGTGGGGGCAGGGAAAGGTGCTCGGGAATCTGGTGTAGCTCAGCCTCGCCAGCTGCCACTGCAAGACCCTGAGAGACTCCTGAACGCCTCTGAACTTGCGGGGGGCAAAGACTGACGATGGACTCAAGGAAACCACGGAGCTTCTCGGCTTATGATTTTTGTTGTTATTTGGAATCACAGTTGCTACAAGATACCTTAAACAGGGGGCTATATTTCTAGAAAAAAAATGAAAGATATTAATGGACTGATCCTTTGAATGAGTCATCTTTTTGAGGGGAAGCTCTAGAAACCAGCGGTCTGTATAGGTTGGCAGATTCTTTTTCAGAGCATAGTAGGCAATCTGGCACTGGAGGAACGAGATACAGGTTAGGGGGACACAGTAAAAAAAAAAAAAAAAAAAAACCCATCTGCATTGAAACCCTGTTATATTTTGGAAAGTATCCAAGCTCAACTAAAAGCAATTTCATGCCAGAGTTGGCTTGTTCTCTCTAAACCGTTTTCCTTCCTCCTTTCGACCCAATCCGATGTCTAACCCCTTTCCCCAAATAGTAAGATATACATTTCCATGCATCTCTGTTATCAATATAGTATTTGATGTGTTTTCACATTTATTTCCAAGCATATTTACTTAAAGGAGAGAGGAATAATATCACTGGATTATAATATCACAGCCTGCACGCTCTTACAAGAGACACAACAAGTTCACAGAATAGGGAGGGAGGCCTCCCCAGCACGTACACAGTGACACAGGCAGCGAGGGCAACACATCACCACATACACTGGGAGGAAAACATCAGCCCGACTGACTCACAGCACCACAGGGCACGACACGAGACGGGGGCGATGCCACAGACAGCACAGACATGGAACTGTATGTGTTGGGGTTAAACTTACAGGCACGGAAAGTGGTGGAGCAATCATTAACAGAGACAGAAGAAAGTGGGAAGGCTCTCTCAAGGGTGTCCACGTTACCACGCACACGGCCTGACATGCACGAGCAGTCACGCTCAGAACGTCCGCAATCAAAACAACATGCCCGTCTCATTCTCTTGTAGATGGACATCTTGGCTATAACCATGGGGTTGGATGGGACGAGAGGAAGAGTGGTAGTTAATGGCAAGGTCACACACAGCAAGGCAGCTGGAAGGGAGCTGAAGGGATTGAACACAGGTCTTAGTTCACGTTAACAGTCTTGACCCAGAAAAAAAAAATGCAGAGAGAACTGTTGGTAACACTTTGGTTGTACATTGGAAAAAGCAGAGAAAGTTGCAATCGCCTGTAGAGTCCCCCAAGGCTGTTGCATATTATTTTTCTACCCTGGGTAAAGCGGGTGACCACGGGAAAGGACATGGCTGATGACAATCGGGTTGCTGGATGAGAAGCAGCACACATTGGAGACAGCAAAAATGTAACCAACATTTTTTCCCCTGGCACAATTAATACAGGAGGACAAAATATACACACAGCCAATCAATTAATTGCTTATTGCGTACAATAAATGGTTTTTGCAAGATGCAAACATATCTAGTATGTAGGCCTTCTAATTTCCATCCATTTCTGGGCATTAGGCAGAGGCTGGGACAAGCTTTCATCCAATTAGATATGAAACGATTACGTGTTAATATAGAATCTGAGGATGCCTCTGCTGAACTTCCCCAGAGTGAGTTTACATGATGCCTACAGGAATTTAAATTTAGTCTTGACAGAGCAAATACCCAAATCTGTCCATATAAGAAGTGCAGCTCCTCAAGGCTAACACTGCCTATTTGACATTAAAGGCAGTTCACAAATAAGAAATCACCCAAAGCATATGAGATGTTCGTCTATTGCAACGCATTTAGCTACTCATGGGTGTATTTTCTGCTTGAAGCTGACAGAATCTGAAAATCGCATCTGCTCTTCTCTCCCCCTCCCAAAAAAAAATTCAGAAAGTTATCGGGCTATTGGTTAACCATATTTTTTTCTTATATAGAAAATATCGGCCAAAAATAGATGAAAAATTACAAAACATGAAATGAGAGAATAGATCCCACATAAAATATCTTACTAAGATTTGTGCGAGGCACTGATAGCTCCTCTCAAGCTAATATCATAGGTTCTGCACTGCCTGGGAATCCAACTTGAGTGCTAACGTACAGAAGTTGTTGGACATCAATGTAATAGTTCTCAAGGCCCTGCACCTTCACCCTTCAAGCCAATTTATATTTCAGTACAAGAGAAGCTTTTTGTACCTCATTTTGACGCTACAGCAGGCAAACATCTTGGTTTATCCTTAGCATGAACCTGCCTGCTCCTTTCGCAAGATGGGAGAAGAATTCATGTTTATTCCAAGCATCACAGCCAAATAGTCAGCTGAACTGGAGAGGTGTTATTCCCTGTGCCCACACCTTCCATCGTGAAAATCATTTTTCCCCCATCGTTTTTTTTCTTAGTGGAGAAATGGTTGCACTCTTACTTTAAAATATGGCTAGTGGTTTTGAATGTTACAGTCACCAGGAAGAGGGGTTTAAATCTCTCCAATGGGTCAAGTCCTGTTCTAAGACCTTTATGACGTGCCATACAGTCTACTTGTCAAGCAGGGGTAACATTATGGTTGTGAGGAACAGGCACTGGGGCAGATGAATGAGAGATCCCTTCAGCAGCAACTCCATTCCTGTAATCCTGGCTCCCACTTTTAGCGACATGTTCTTTTAGCATCCTAGCTAGTCAGTCGTTCAGATCATCATCATGCAGCCCCAGCCCTGTTCAATGCGTGGGACATCATTCCTGAGCTTAGCTTTTATGAAAAAAAGAAAAAAGAAAAAGTTCCACTATAGCATTTGAATCAGAAGAATTTAGAAGGCATGGTGGGATTGCCCAGACACCCCAAAACAGCAGTTGTCGAAGTCGAGAACGGCAAAACAGTCTTCAGTTGAAGACATGAAAATAAAGTTATTTTAAATGCATCCAGATCTGGTGTACAACTCGCAGACCACTTGCTTGTTTTTTTCCTTCTTAGTTCTTTTACTGGAAATATTGACTTGTTATTTATACAGAGGAGGGAAACGAAGATGATTTTTTGTTTTGCTGTAGATAAATTGTTTTGAAAAAACTTTAATCAAATGCTGTAGCAGAAGAGAAGCCCATCAAACTCTGAAATGCTATGCTTCTCATTAGCAACAGTGCCTGGTTTTCGTTTCCATATTGCCATTTTGGGTTCACATACAATAACAGACTCTGACACATTGATAGGGAAAGCAAGTTCTTATATATATACCCTTTAAGGACAAGGGGAGGGAGGATGGGGGTGGAATAACTTTCAAAATGATTTTGTCAGAGGTAAGCCCATCATAATGGGTGACTGAAACCTCCTACTTGATAAGGGTTCAGGAGGAAACACAACTTCAAACCAGTGCCTCTCAGGGACTGTTTGCAATTGTTATTGTTGGCTCTTCCGGAGACCATGCATTGTTCTAAAATTTCATAGTGTTAGCATGCAGGAACAAGCTGAAATGGGTAATCAAAGCGGCAAAAAAACCATTTGCTATAAGAAGATTAAATGTTAATTGTAAGCACTCACATTCCAAAGCAGTATATGCATAAAAAAGAAAACATGCTCTTTCTCTCCATTCCTTCCCAGTCATCAGTTTTACAGTCACACCAAATCCAAAAGAGAAATCTCAGAAGACAAACAAGCACCACCACAAAAAGGAAAAAAAACAAAAAAAATCAGCAAGAATGATGGATGAGAGGCTCAAAGACAGGACAGAAACAGTTAAAAATGATTGAGCCCCACACACTGACAAACCTTTGTGAATTATTACAATGTCTAGACCAAGGTGCCACCAACTGCGAGGTTGGCTCTTTGCTTTACTTCTGGAATAGTCCATCTTCACTGACCCCCTATCGGGTGTCTTCACCTACATACTCCTGGGTCCACTTTCTTAAAAGGTAAGGCCCATTCTGACCTCCCATCTGGTGGTTGCGATCCGTCAGGCTTGAAGGATGTGTGTCCCAGCCAGGAAGAGCCTTCCTCTGGGCCATTTTGTGAGTCACGAACAAGCTCTTTAACTAAAAATCGGTGAGGATTTGCCTCTCTGGTGGTAGCTGTTCCAGGAGAAGTGGATACTCTGTGTGTAAAATTATACTCTCAAGTTGTAAAATAAAATTATATCAAAATTAAGTCGTGGACCTCCGACTTCGGAAAATACCATCCCTCATCCCCCTCGACGCTCTCTGCTTCCTAATCCTTCAGTTTTGTTTCAGTGAATTGTGGATATCCAGAACCACCGGTATTTTATTTCCACGTCTCCATGATTGTTTCCTTTTCTAGAGCTGATGTAGGTTCGAAGGTTAATTTCAGATATCAGAGTGCCACTTAAAACTCCCAAGGTTAGGTTTCAAGGAGCAATTTTGAAATTTTCAGTATTTATTTAAAACAGAAGTAAGTTTCCTATCTACTCCCTGGCCACATGAAGTGCCCTCTCTCCTCTGGTGTTTGCTGATTTTCTTTTTTATCGAGTCACCCAATGCTCTCTTCCTCAATCTCAATCCTCAGAAAGGGAGTTTTCCCCAGGATCTCAATGGTAATACTAAGTAGATCTGTGAGGACATCTAGTGGATCTGTGTGGAAGAGCAGCTAGCTAACAGATCACCTGAACTAGCTGGGAGAGGACGCTGTGTGCCTCTTAAGAATTGAAACGTGCAGTGTCATTTCAATTCAATGGCTTCTCCCAATCCACAGCAGAAGTTTAGGAAAGAGTGGAGATTAAGGCGAGAGAGGTTCTAGAACATGGTCCTAGAGTGGTCAAAAGTGGCAACTTGCTAGCACATCGGCGCTGCAGCCGCGGTCCGCAGAGAAGGACCACTTCAGCACCAGCTGGCTGGGTCTCCTTAAAGCCCTGCTGTATGTAGCTTCCTGAGACAGGGAACAGACAAGAGTGTGTCTCTCAGAGGTGTTAATGCTGCAGCTACTTGTCATTCCATCTTAGTACTCTTGCAATTTTACGCTCAATTAATTGCCCCCACTGGCCAACTTAACTCGGAGAAAGCAGAAACAGAAGCCTCTGCAGACTCAGTTTTCTCCTTGGCCCACATCATCAGGTTCTTGTTCTTGGACTGGCGCCACGGATGCAAAGAGGTTATGCAGTTGCCAAGACCCTGGGTCTCACCTTTCTCCTCCAAGAACTCTGTCCTAGAAGTTTTACAGTTTGAGAAAAAGCTTTTATGTGCTTGCCTTCCCCACGATGAAGTGGATATTCATCCAATGTTTCCATTATGACTTCCTAGTGCTATTTGTAGAGACAAAATAAAAGCGTTTCCCTCATGGACTTCATCAAAGCCATTTACTGGAAGACTGAGAACTGGAAGATTTCTCAGACGTACTCTTGGACAACTTTTCTTATATATTCAAAGGTCTCAATCATGAGAAAGAAAACCTCATGGGAAGGGGCTGCTGTAGATGTAGCTTAGTTACTGCTCTTTCCTTGTGTCAAACTGACAATGGGTTGTCAAGTTCAGGTGCTCTGCTGGTTAGCCCTTCGGAGCCAAGCCTGGAATGGAGGAGGGAGCTGGACTCTATCCTGCTCTCAGCTCCATCTGCCTCCTGCACCAGCAACCAAACTGTCAGCCAGTTTCCAACCGTAGAATCTTAATTTCCAGGGTGGGTTGGAAGGGGCAGGAAAAGCAGTGCTGAACTGAAAAGCTCAGGTGACATTTCCCAACTGCTGCGGAAAAAATATTTTAGGTTTCAAATGGAGCAATTCAAGACAAGACTGGGGCAGAAGAAAAAAAAAAAACCCTGCCATTCAATTCACAGACACTTGTCAGATTGCAACTTCCTGTTTAAAAATCAACCCAATGAAGGAAGGATTATTTCCAAGCCTTAACTCTGGAGCTGCTCTTCATATTCTCGGCAGCAATAAAATTTTAAGTTAAAATATCCATGGAAGAAAAAGTCCACCGAGGTGAATGGTGAAGGCATTTGTTTGATGGGACACAGTGGGAATCCAAGAGCGTTCTTTCAGGTCCTATAAATGAGGAATGATGTCTTCACTTAGCAAAATTCCTCTGATTAGCTTCTGGAGGAAGGAGAAAGACCTTTCAGGTGGTTTTCCAAGAACGGAAAGAAGGGAAAGAAAAAGCTGGTTAATGTCAGCCGCAGAGAGCACACCGAACTAGCTGACCCTCCCTCAATACCATATCGTGGCTGGAGAAGACAGAAGAATTTGGCACGAGAGTTGTTTGTTGACTGACATCACGGTTTCCCTCCAGTTCTGAAAGATCATTAGATACAGTAGGCAGCTCTGCAGGTAGGAAAGCGGTTCATGCCCTGAAGTCATTTTTCAAGGTGTTCTGCAGATAAAGGGAGCCATGGAGTCAACTTGGGCAGAATTTTGCTCTGAACCCAAGAAGGTCACTGTTTTTCTTTGTTGGTACATTGAGCATTCCGTACCCTCAAACTGTGAAGGCTAGCCCAAACCAGATGACCAACTTGCCTCTTCTTCTGCAAAGGAGCAGGAGAGGACCAGGTGCGGAGACATCTCCTGCAAACTCCAGGGCCGCTGGACTGGTCTACGGGTTGGGTCTCTTGTAGGTGAGTAAAGACGGATGCTCATCGCTGGTGCCGCTGAAAGCAGCACTGCTCTAAGTCACACACAGGAATACTGGCCTACAAGCTCCTCGTCAATTGCCACATCTTGCTGGGAGAGACGGTCCTATTCCTGGAGTAATTCAGGGGCTCAGAGACTTATATTTACTCATTCTGGCTTCTACACAGCTCATTAATGAAATGGAATGTTCTCTTCAAGCCATCTTTCTCTTCCTTAAACAAGTAAATGGATCTTGCAAGATGCCTAACACCCATAGAGGAACTAGGTATGTCCTAGTGGGTATTACTGAGGGAGAAATTTTATTTTAAAGCAAGGTGCTTCATAGACTATAGGAAATAATTACCACTGTAGAAATTACTTGTCTCCAGTAAGGCAATTTAGATACTTACAGTCCCAAAGCTGGGTGTCCAATTAATTCTCTCTCAAGCGCTTTCTCGTATAGAGAGGCACACATGGTGTAATAAATACATCACTCTCTCTATAAAATATCTCTACGCTTATATATAAAAATGTAGATTTTTACATATAAAGTACTGGTACATCTCATATATATCACAACACGGGAATATATATGTAGCATATGCGTTTCCGTCAGGATAGGGATTCAAGCTTAATAGCAGAGGAGACCAAGTATAATTTATCAAAGGCAAGCATGACAATGAACCCCAATTGACGAAGCATCTAGAGCTAGTGGTAATTACCTCAGCTGACTCAGTGTCCCCTAAAGGTCCTGAGACAAGGCCTTCAAGAGAAACACTGTTGTTAAGGTCTTATTTTCAAGTGGAAAAATAAGACAGCGCCAGAAGCTGACAAGAGGCTGGCGGGGGTTGGGTGGGGGGAGGGAGGATGAACAGAGAGGGGTTCCCTGCTCGCAGGGTTCTCCAGCTCCAGGCTACTCTGCAGACCGAGTTGGGGCATGATGTCACTGCTACATGCAACATAAATACCAAAAGAAAAAAGAAACTGCAACTGCACAGAAAATAAAAGAAGTATCTCTTCTAGGGAAAGACAGGGGGAACTGGATTCCGGGCTGCTGGGAACCCGTTTTACTCACAATATGTCACTACCAGTGTGCAGTTAAAATAGAGTAGGGGCAGTATTCCAAGGCAGCAAAGGGAAAGGAAATAAACCAAAAATATGTCAATGATTAGAAGTTAAAGAAAATTCCTTCAAACACAGCAATTTAGACATGACTTGTCCCCTAGGAGCCCACCTTTTGGCAAATATTTAGAGGCTGGGGGAGAAAATGTAAATCATTAGACTGGGTTTGTTATACAGAAAAAGAAAATAGGTAAATAGTAGATTCTGAGAACTTGCTCCTTGGCCAGACAGCTGAGTTTGACTCTCTTCCTTGATGGAGAACTATGAAGAAATGGGAAAAAAATGCAAAAGTTAAACTATACTACCAGAGAAATTCCAAAAATGGAGTGTGCACACTTGATATTTCTCCAGATAGTATGACGCGAGATGTTTAAGGCTGTTGAATGAAGGTGAATGGGGAGGTTGGGGGCTGGGTGGAGGGTTATTTGGAAAGGGAAAAGCCAGGTTGGGAGGGGAGGGTTAGAAAACTGTAGATAAAGACCACTGAAGTCATCAGCTCTGCCCTCCCGGAAACTTATCATTCCAGGGTGAATTATTAATACCTGGCCTAACAGGTTTGGGCAGTTGACTATGGGTCAGCTGCCCTCTCCAACTTAGGGCACCAGGCAATGTGCATTCAAAGGCAGGAACCCCCCTGCCCCGCATTATTAATAATTCTAGCTCTACTTCTAACAAAAGTTTCTTTGCAACCAAAATCTATCTTCACCAATTTCCTAACCTGCCTGGTATGCCCTAGGACGCCCATGTTTAAGCATTCGTTTTATTCGAACCACAATTTACACATACACATCCGCAACCCACCCTCTGTAACACAGGCTATGACCTTTTAATGAGGAAGAATGATATTTGGACAATTCTGATTGCTATCAAACATTAACCTCACAGCCGAGGGCCTCTATGAGACAAGGAGCCCACGGAGGGGAGAGGGGTGCAGAGAGAGAGACCAAGGCCCTGTCACACTGGCTTGGCTTTGCAGAGACAGTCCTTTTGTAGCCATCTGTGCTGTGCAGGATGGGAGATCATTCGATTCACCAGCTGAACCAACGTTAAAGGTAATGAGGAGAGCAGAATTATTTCAAACAATTACGTGCCTCTCTCTCCAGGATGAAGTTAAAGTCAGCTGCCGTTTGTTTGCCTGGAACCAAGATGGAAAAATATCCTAGAGGCCAATCCTCATTTCTAGGGACTTAAAAATCAGTCTGCTGGGTTCTACTATAGATAGTGCCCTGTGAGGAACATTCCAGCATCAGAGCAGGAGTCAGAGATGCTCACTCTTCCTCCTGCCATTTCCACTCGTGCCTCCCTAGAGCCTGTTCTCTGTCCAGTCACCAGGGAGACCCTTTAAAATAAGAACTGATGACGTCATTAACTTGTTTAAACTCTTCCAATGGCTGTATTTATCGTAACACCAAAACCCCGTTTCTTCCCATGGCCCCGCCTGCCTTTTTGACCTCGTCTCCTACCACCCTCTCCCCAGTCCCACCAGCCCCACCGGCCTTCCTGCCTTACCTCAAACACCACTAACTTATCCCTACCTTTGCCCTTGCTCTTCTGTCTACCTGGACTGAGTCTCAGCTTCAGTGTCACCTCTCAAAGGAGGTCTTCCAGACCTTTCTAGCTAAAGCAGCATCCCTACCAGGTCCCTCACACCCTCAGGCAGTCTCCTCTCCCTTCAGAGCACTTGTCTCTGTCTGAAGGCATTTAATTATTGCTGTGATCATTGCTTGCCTCCATTCACTAGAGTGAAGGCTTCAGGAGGGCAGGGCCTATCTCGTTCACTGCTCCATCCCTAGCACCCAGAATAGCACCTTGCACAAAGAAGGCACTTGAACATATGTGAATGACTGATCGCCACGTGAAAGCAGGCTTGTCATTTCACTGATACCCCCACGGGGCCAGGTTCTCCGGCGAGTATCTGGTCAAGGGTTATGGGCCTCAATACTCTCCTACATTCCCCAACCCTCTCCACTACAAGTGTTTTCTGACATGGGTTCATCCCCTTGTATTTGTTACTCTCTCTCATGTACTTCTGCCTTGGGATGTTGTGTTCCTTCTGATGGAAGTGAGCTGGGTGATGCCTGGTCAGCTGAGCTGTGTTTCTGTGTTTCCAGATAACTGAGCTGGGCCGGGAGCACTGCCTGGTGAGAAGGGTCTTTTGAGTTACGGAGTTTGGGGTATTGGTTGGGGAGTGAGTTTGTTCTGTGCCTTTATAGGCCCTTGGACGCTCTTCCTGGTAGGTTGTCGCAACTGGAGAGTTCTTAGGCCCCAAGAAGTTAGAGGTTCCTGTCCTGACGTATGGATACTCATTTTGGTGAGGTGTCAGAGCTGGGTGGAGGGGGCCATGTGTGTTAAGTCAGTGGGGAAGGGGGAGCAGAACAGTGGACCTAAGCTGCCCCAAGCTTGGGAACCAGCCCAAGAAGACTTCTACAGAAACTGCTCTAGACCAAGAGTGTTTCTCTGGGTATTTGCCCACGAGGCTGAGGGGCTCCTCCATGCTCCAGCAGAGTGGTGCTTACGTCTCACCGATTTTGTATTTCCTGTGCTCCCCTTTACGGCTTCTGTGAAAGCAGCTCTTGCTCTGGTCAGCGTACCTCAGGAATGGTGCTCTTCTGTCTGGTGTGTGCTTGAGAAAAAGTATTTTATGGGGTGATCCTTTATAGTTGGGTTCTTACTCATCAGACCCAATTTCACCCACCTTGACCTTCTCTCTTAGAAAAATGACTAGGGCACGGCACCAAGAGAAGCCTTCGGGTGAGCCTGAACCCCTGTCTGTTGGATCTATGTGACTCTCAGCAATCTCATCCTCCCATGAAACTTGGAGCCTCAGTTTCCTCTTTTTGTAAAATGGGATTAATAACACCATCTGCCAGAAACGCAGGGTTATGGGGAGGAGCAGCAAAAATAATGATCATAAAGAGCTTTGGAAACATTAAATCACCATGGGAAGGAAGGCATCACTATCGTGTTTTCTCCAGGGCTGTGAACAAATTCTATTAGGCAATGCAACATAACGACTGCAAACCTCACTTTAAGCCCTAGTTTTTCGAGAGCTCACCATCCACCATTCCTGATTTACCATATCTTTCTCAAGAAGTCCCAGTGGCAAGCTGCTTTGTAAGGAGTCTGAGACGATATGTCAGGAGCTATCAAGCCCAATCTAGTCTACCCCAAAGAGCGATGGTGTTTGAGGTTGGTCACCGGGGCAATGGCAAATAAAGCCCATTGGTGATGACCAAGTTCCTTCCTTGGGCCAGTCTGAGGATACCACAATTGAAAACTCTGGCCTTTGGTACCCAAACTGGCAGGAATCCCAAATGCAAAGAGAGTCAGCTCCCGTTTGGGAGACCGAATCCTCAGACCCAGTTTCCCGTCAGCCCTAGCACGGCCATCTTTACACTTGACAGCCTCCCATCCATCGGAAATCACTGTATGCAAAACCACTCCCTCCTCCAGGGCCTTGGCTGCCCTCCTTCTCATACACTGCATTTGCTCTGTTTGACTGGACACATCTACCTAGGCATCCCTTCAGAGTCAAGAAGCGGGGATTAGGCATGAGGCTCACGCCGAAGTGTTGATGGTGGTGATTTTCCATCCTCTGCTCTGATCAAGTGAGGACAGGTATTAATTTCATGTCTCTTTAAACTGCAGGGTGAAACATAAACGTATTCAAGAACCCTCTTGATGTTTAGTGTTTCTTTAAAAGGAAAAGGAGAAGGGAAATGAATTTGGGGAAAAAAGGAAGGAAAGAGGGAGGGAAGGGGGAAAGAAACACTACTTACGCCGTTTGCAGCCACATTTTTTTATTCTTTTGGGATCCGTGATGTCATCATGACAGGCCTTGCAGTAAAAAAATGCCCTGGAGGAAAAGAATGGAAAAACTGACACGATTCATAATCCACCCAAGTGAAATGAGGACCACATTTCCTCCACCATGGTGCCAAATTAATGAAACACGCCAGCACTAATTTCCTTTAATCTTCTGAAAGGTTTAGACGTTTACAGACGGAAATGTTTGTTGCGAGACCATTTATTTCAAACATAGGATTCTGCGATTTGAGTTAGTGCTTCTCTTCATAAACTTTTATTTGAAAAGGAGCTGGGAGAGAGATTGCTGACGTGACACACCACATCTGCTCGCTCCTCTTTCATTTTGGAGAACAGCTCTAAACGCTGCTCGTCAGAACACATGGGCAACCAGCTCTGGGCCCTTGGCGGGAAGTTAAATACATCTCCGACATCCTCACGGTCTGGTCAAATAGGTATTAAAGGGGCACGAGGGTGACATTCCTCAGTCAAATAAAAATGTTAGCCTACTCACTTGGAAAGCACCTTCTCTTGTCAGCCAGAGCGAGAGAGGTTGAGGAGGAAGGTGGAAAGGGAAAGTCAAAGGGGCCCTCTGTCAAATTCCTTCTGGGGTATCATAGCCCGTATTTACTCCCATACCATCCAGGCCTGAGAACACATCACCACTGAAGGTTTTCTTCTTACTAAGGAGCACAGCTCATGTGACCCTTTGGATGGGGTGGGCAGAGGGTATTATAGGATTGGGCTGGATAGAAGGAGACCCAGAGGAAGCAACCAACAAGAAAATCCTCTCCTGTGACTCAAATGTTAATATATGATTACAAGGTCCATTGGCTGTGTCGGAGATATTCTGGATGAGACAAAACAAGGTCATTGGAGCCCTATTTATTTATTTATTTTTGGCTGTGTTGGGTCTTCGTTTCTGTGCAAGGGCTTTCTCTAGTTGTGGCGAGCGGGGGCCACTCTTCATCGCGGTGCGCGGGCCTCTCACTGTCGCGGCCTCTCTTGTGGCGGAGCACAGGCTCCAGACGCGCAGGCTCAGTGGTTTTGGTGCACGGGCCTAGTTGCTCCGCGGCATGTGGGACCTTCCCAGACCAGGGCTCGAACCCGTGTCCCCTGCACTGGCAGGCAGATTCTCAACCACTGCGCCACCAGGGAAGCCCCGGAGCACTATTTAAAATGCACAGGAATAGGGACTTCCCTGGTGGCACAGTGGTTGAGAATCTGCCTGCCAATGCAGGGGACACGGGTTCGATCCCTGGTCCGGGAAGGTCCCTCATGCCGCGGAGCAACTAGGCCCGTGCGCCACAACTACTGAGCCTGTGCTCTAGAGCCCATGCTCTGCAACAGGAGAAGCCACCGCAATGAGAAGCCCGCGCACCACAATGAAGAGTAGACCCCGCTCGCTGCAACTAGAGAAAGCCTGCGCCCAGCAACGAAGACCCAATGCAGCCAAAAATAAATACATTAATTAATTAATTAAAAATAAAGTGCACAGGAATAAATGGAACAAAATAAAATGCACAGGGCCTAGAAGAATCGCACTGGGGGCCTGTGTCCTTTCAAAACTGGGGGATACTGTGATAAAATTCATTGGAACAGCCCTCTGGATAAGGGCATTAACAAAATCCTTGGCTCACCACCTTCACCATTCCCAACATGCAACTGAATGCCAGGGATAAACATAGTCTTTCCTTGACCAGGGCTATAAAGAAATAAACACAATTCTTGACCATTTTATTCTTGGTTCCTTTTTGCTTTCTCACAGGACTTCACTTATGGCTGGCACTGGTTGGAAACCAACATTAAGACTCTGCGATCTGGGAGAGGTCTTGCAGACCTTGCAGTCAAAGTCCCTGGGACTCAGCGTCCTTCCTCATCTGTAAATTGAGGAGGTTGTTGTGACCTGCCCAAAGTCATTCTGTCTGGACCTTGGCCGACTCCAGGACTTCTAAATCCACGCCCAAAGTTCCTTCCACCCTATCAGCTCATCCACTACTTAAATGCCAGTTCTTATCCATCTTGCAAAAAAGGAAAGGTAGCTGACTGCTTGTCTGAGTGACAATGTGGCTAAGAACCCAATCAGTGATGACCTGCCCTGAAAGGGGAAGGACAGGAAAGGAGGAAGTGATTTTGCTTCCACTTCCTTTGGCCATTTTCTCCCCCATTTGATGCTATACATAATAATAACTGTAACAAAAATAAGAGCTAGCATTTATAGAGCACAGATTATAGGCCAGGAGCTGTTCTAAGCATTTTATAAGCATTAACATATTTGATCCTCGAACAATCCTTTGAAGGAGATATTATTATCTCTGTTTTACAGATAAGGAGACTGAAGCACAGAGAGGTTAAGTGGCCTGCCCAAGGGCACACAGCTAGGAGTGGCAGAGCCAGGATTCAAATCCACACAGTCTAGTGCCAGAGTCCAAGGTCTTAACACGTCTTTACTAAAGAGATAGTGAGAGGATGATGAGTGAAGAGACTACCGAAAAGACAAAGTACGATTACTTCATGAATTAAAGCTGGGTTCTGAAAGTGAAATATTCGAAGGGCCGGACAGGTAAAGTTAATGAGTGGTGACCTAGAGACACCACCCCAGGCCCCCCAACTGAAGGGAGCAGAGTACCTAAGCTCCAGCTGATTTTTTGCCAAGTGGCACTTCTCTGCAGGCACCATTCTCTTCCCCATGCATCTCTGCCTCTCATGCTCACCTGGCAAAGCCCCGCCCTACCGCACACCTGCACCCAAGCAGCTGAGCATTGCTGGGGAAAGGACACACCTCTCTGCTGACTGATCTCACTTGAAATCCATGGCTGTGGATTCTGGGGGCCTTTTCACACTCTTCGGGATGCCCCCCCACCCCCCCGTACCTTCTCCTCCCATGTCAATCCTCTCTGCCCTCCTCACCACTCCCTCTCCTCCCACCCCTTCTCCAAACAGCTGGTGACCTGGCCCCATGCAGCATCAAGACCATATCTGCATCCTGCAAGGCTGGCCTTTAGGATCTCCTTGTCCTCAGGTTCTCCTGTTGTTTGGCCAATGGGAGGGGACAGCAGGAGACTGGAGGGTGGTCGTGAAATGGTGGTAGTGCCATTTCTCTACTGAAGGACACGGCTCCCGCCAGGCAGCCTTTCCTTCACTACAATCTCTCTCTCCGGGTTCTGATAGCCCTCCTTCCCCTTGAGTCTGCAGATCCTGGGCTGAGAGTGGCTCCCCTCTGTTGCTAGCTCTGGGGTGCTTTGCCATCCCTTGTTAGTTTCCCTTAACTCTCTGCCCACAGCTTTATACGGTTCCTTCATAAAACTCTCCTCCCTTTTCCCATTTAAGTGTGTCATCTGTTTCTCGCCAGGACCCTCACTGATACAGCACCCAAATTTACATCTCCAGCCCTCACCTTTTCCCAGAATGCCAGAATCTCAGGTCCCGCTGGCTTTATGACATCTCCATGTGCATGTTTAGTATGTACTGCCTGCTTATCCTAGTCCAAATAGAATTCTTGATTTCCTACCACCTCAAACTTGCTCTTTCCCCAGTTTTCCCCATCTCAGTAAGATGGAGCCACCATCCCCCCAACTGCATAAGCTCCAAATCTAGGCTCCATTTTTGATTTCTCTTCTTCCCCTCACTTCTTACATCCAGTTCATCAGTGGGTCCTACAGACTATCTAAAATATATCCTGAATTGCTCTTACTTCTCTCCACCTCCACTCACCAATCTAGCACAAGCTATCATGTCCCACCTGAACTAGTCCGTGAGTCTGTTGGCCTCCTCTCCCACCCTACTACGTCCTATCCTCTACCACGCAGATGGAAACGCCTCCTGCCCAGCTGAAAACCACCCATGACTCCATTTTATACTAACACAACCTCTGTAAGAAGTCCTACGGAAACGAGCTCCTGCCTTTCCCTCTAACCTCATCTAGCCCACTTTCTTCCCCTAGGTTCCCTGAACATGACAAAATTGTTCCCACCGTGTCTCCTCTTCCCTTCTGATCCCTGTATGATGGATTCTTTGCCCATCACCTCCATCTCTGCTCAAATCTTTCTCCCTCAGAGCAGCCGTCACTTACCTCCAATCTAAATCAGTGGCAGCTGCATTAATTCTTTGCGCCACGAATAAACAAAACTGCAGTTCTCTCCCCCACAGAATGTGAGCCCATGAGAGCAGCATCTTCTCCCCACTGTTCACCACTGCTTCCCTGGCACCTAGTACAGAGTGGTCTCAGAAGTGAGTGACCTACACACATTTGATAAATGAAGGAGTATGAGAACGCTTGGAGGCTTTCACTCCTCTTTTCCTAAAACACTGCATCTGAAAGTTTCTCTGAGCTACAATCCATTAACTTTTTCCGTTGCCTTTTTACAGCAGAGGGTGCGAACCCAATACTAGATCATCATAATCTACTTTACCATTTTCACAAAACTTGTTTAGTTTCCTCCAAACCTCCGATGTCCTTTCTGTGGTTTCCTGCAGTCTTCCTCTATTCGAAATCCCCTAACTGACAGCATTTGCTCTTGACACATCACACACCATGGAAAATTACAGGCTGGTGTTGAGGCTGATTGTGTCAGCATGTATTTGTGAATACCATAAAGCACTGAAATGAGACATATTGCACTCCCTAATATAGGAGGTAATTTGTTTTTTGGACTGCCTGGTATTTGTGACATTCATTAGTGCGAGATGCAATGGGAAATAGAATTACACAAATGGGAGCTTCATATTATATTTGCTATCTGGGAGGTACATGTGATCGATGGTGCCGCTGTGCTCCCAGCCCCCATACGTGGTGCTGAGATGCTGTTTCCAGCTTTTGTGCCTCGCAGTTTGGACGGGGGCCCAACCTTCTCTCCCAGAAGACCTGGAGGGGCTTCGGTCTCATTTACCCTCACTTTCCTCTCTCAGGTGACCCCAGTTTCAGGGGTACTCCTGGAAAAGGTGAGGATCCAGGAACTAGACGAGGAGGTTTTCCTCTTCCACACCTGAATAATGGCAATCCTTTCCCCATTTCCAGAAGTAAATTTAAATCATTACATTCCTCAATCTCAAGGATATTTTTTTTGCTTCTGCACCCCATTTTTTCCTAAAAGCTTCTATAACTAGTATGGCGAGTTTGTGAGAGTGGGTGAAGAAGAAAATAAGTGTCAGTTATCAAATCTCATAAGTCTGTACTCAGCGTGGCAGGCTCACCTCTTGGCAAATAAATAATTAAGAACATAAGCTCTGGAACGGGACTTCCTGGTTTTAAATCCTGACTTTACACTAGCAGTGCAGCTTTGGGCGGGTTAGTTAACCAACCTGTACCTCAGTTTCCTCGCATGTAAACGGGAATAGTAATGGTACCTGTCTGAGGTTGTCGAGAGGATTAAATGAGTTCATCAACACCTGGTACCTGGTTCGTAGAACAGCGCAGGCGCACACTCAACTCTGCATAAGAATTTGCTAGTATTATTAAGTGTGGTCGAAAACATGGGTTTTAGAAAAGGAAAGACCAGTTCTAATTGGGCTCTGCCACTTGCTTACGTGCTGCATGGCCTTGAACAAATCATTTGCCTCAATTTCACAGATGAGGAAACCAAAGCCTGAAGAGCTTTAGAAGACCTACCTCACCAGGTTATTTTGAGGAGTAGCATTAAAGAACACAGATCACCTAGCACAGGCCTGGCTTTGAGGAGGAGCTCACGGAATGAAGACAACAGGCTTATATAAAAGCGATAGATCTTGACAATTCATCATTTATTTAAAATATTTTATGTAACATTGTTGTTGAGCTGAGTGACCTGTCTGACCATCTGAGTCACATTTTCTACTAGTAAGTTTTTCCTAGTTCACAGGCTAGAATCAAATACAACAACAATTCCATGGTGTTCTGCAAAAAACCCTATGACTTCCTGGGCTGCTTTAAACAAGTTTGAGGATACTAATAAGAGTGTCATGAAACACTGAGGCCAGTGAAATCCTGGGCTGTACCTACAGAGGCTTAAGAAGTGAACCTGACAACTTCAGCCACTTACCTAGAAGGCCACCAATAAAAATACAGCCGGTTTAGTATTTCATCTGAAATTAATCCAAACCTTTTGAGATTCCATGTGGCACTTAAAGCAGAAAACGGTTAATTCTCGAGTAAATCTGCCTGGGTACTATTAAGTAAAAAGCACTAGACAAGGGGCCGGTTATCCTATGTTGTGTTGTTCTGGGTCATCAAGAATCAGGTTGATCACTTAGGCTCCCTGGGACTCACTTTCCTCCCCTGGAAAATGAAAGAGCAGGTATCTAGGGCCTCCTAGGTCTAAAATGTTATTATTCTAATTCAAAGGTGTGGAACTGACTGTGTGAAGAGGAATCCATGGAAGCATTTGAAAGCACAGTCTCTTTTTCCTAAGATTCAGCACCATCTGATGCCCATAGACATGTTAAGAAGCTTTGGGGTTAGGGCCCGGTACACACTGAAAGCATATCTCAGTGGATGGAGATACATATGTCTGAGCCAAAAAGGAAGGCAAGTGAAAATAAACTCTTACCTTTTAACTTCTTTGGCATCGCTTGCGATGAAAAATCCTAAAGTACCTTCTTGGATCTTAAGGTGGTTTCCAGGATTAATTAAGATACTGCTCAGTGAACAAAAACAAACAAAGAAGACATAGTTATGAGGTCGTGTTCTGAAGAAGAAAACCTTGAAGGCTACACCGTACTGTTAACTTTATAGGGGGCCCACTAGTCTAATGCTTTCCCCAAAGATTTTGTCTACAGCCTGACATCCACTGTCCCACACATTTAATTGGATAACGCCATCATAAAGGTCTGCTGCCCAGTTCCCAGGTTGGCATACTCCCAGTTGCAGATATCAAAGCAAATCCATGTTTTAGGGCCAGGTTTGTACAATGGGATTGCCATGGGCTTCTGATTTGAAGCAAAGTTCCTAATAATATATCCTTTTGGAAACTGCTGTTGACAGTCAATGTTGAGTGTTATTGGTCTAATAGAGCTACGGCTACACTAATTTTCCATTAGATGACAGAGCATTAATGGGACCCCTATATGCATACAGAAACATACAAATATGCACAACACATACTACTGCAGGGAATGGTACGGGACACCTGTAACCAATGCAGAAGCCAACAGAACATCTGCATGACATTGACAAGAACATGGAAGTGGATTCCATGTGCAGCCTAGGTAGAAAGAATTGGACCTACCCTAACGATGAGAAAGAAAAATGGCAGCAGTTGGAAATACTTAATGATTCCAGTCTGCTGTTTACAAAGATGTATGGGAGTGTTTGATTAAGGTATGTGTCTAGTATATCCTCATTGGGGCCAACCGTAATTAGAAAACGAATGCAAATTATCCCTAAAAAAACTTCCCCTGTGGGGAAGTATGAACCTAAATATACCCTGTCCTGTTTCAAAGTGGTATAAATAGATTAGCTGACCAAGTTGTGTTTGGACTGACAGAAGAGATAAATGTATCCTAATCTAATAAATGGATGAAACAAGCAAGTTTAATTGTCTTCAGATCAAAAGCAGAATACAGGGCTATCTTACACAGAGACTGAGATGAGGCTTTGGGCTTAATGGACATGGAATTGAGGCATTGTAAATGCAGCACCAGATACGACAGAGGTACTCTTTGATCTGAAAAGCTGGTGTTTAAGGTAAGAGATGTTTGGAATCAGGCTAAAGGAAGTCCTCAACTGTCTAAAACAATCAAAACAGAGAATGGTATTTAACGTGTAATCTTTTACTGCTGGTAAAACCATTACCAAAAAGTGCCGTGGCCAACACAGTGATGTGTCTGTAGCAAGACAGGAAGGACGCAGATGAACCTTTGTTCTGTTCGGAGAACTCACAGCAGATCATTACTGCAAAATGTCTGTGGTCACAAGAAGTTCCATCATTACCCATAACAAGACCTGACGGGGGAAACCAATCCTGTGACATCGTTGTGATTAACACTAAATAATAGCAAGAGTCCATGAAGATTTGAGTGTTCTGCCCTAGAAACACAGACAACAGTGAGATTCCCCGCCAGTCAGGAGGCAGCAGGCCATGCTAACAGCACAGCTTGCGATGGGCAGAAGCTCCATACAGGCACCTCCCAATCACCCCTACAACACCTCTTCACCTTGGTTTAAGAGCCCTCTGACTTTTCAGGATCATGGGAGGAAAAGGGTCAGAGTTTTTTCACAGTTTAGATGGATCCCTTTTTCAAATCCGAGTAAGTGGAATGTTGTAGAAAGGCAGGATGCTGGATTTTGCACTTTCCTACCCCCTTGCCTGCATGGCAGTTCTCCTGTGCCCTGGTTCTGCAATCAGAAATTAAGTCCAAATTCCAGCCCTGCCATTCAGTAGCTGTCTGACTTTGGGCAAGGTACTGAATCTTCCTAGAACTCAGTTACCTCACCTATGAGATGGAGATGAAGATAAGCACAGTCTTTTTTCAGAGGATTAAGGGAGATGATGCACAGAAAGCTCAATGCATATTAGTGATTATTTTTATTATTTATTATTGCAAAAAAATGCCCCCCAAATGCCCAAATTATCACTTTAGCTGGCCCCATGGAATGGAACACAGGACTTCTTATCAAAATACCCTGTCTATAATGAGATAAAAAATTACAGGGTGAAGAACTACACACTCCAGAATAATATACAGGGACATACATGAAAAGTTCTGGGTTCTTCTGGAGTTTAAAGGAACTAATTCCTTTAAGTTGGATAAGCCTACATTTTGATGTGTATTCATATAAGGGTGTAAAAAAAAGCTTCTGAGTGAAAAAAAATCCTATCATGATTTTAACAATGCAATTCAAAAGAGGAAATTTGACACTCATCAATGTCTTGGTGACATATATGTGCAAAACAAGCCTCGCACAGAACCCTGTTTCCCTGTTTTACATCATACGCTTCATTAATTGCACTCCAGTGATCAAGCCCATTGTGTCATGGTTCCCATCAATGGAAAGTTTCTTTTCATTTCCTTTGTTCTTTAGCAATAGTGAATAAGAATTGGCATACAGCGCGAATTTGGGACTGTCATTCCGGAGATGGCAGGTTGAGATAATTTATTACAGTCTTCAAGCGTTGCTTTAGTCAAGTTAGTGTGGTGGAGGGGAAAGATTCTGGGCACTGATGTAGAGCAGATTTGTGTTCAAATCTCAGTTTCGCTGCCGTTAAGGGAGCAGGTGCCTGTGTCGGGCAGCCGAGCTCAGGTCCTGGCCTTGGGCATGTACCTGCCGATAAACCTCACTCTCCTCATCTGTAAAATGGGGTGAATAATCACTAGCTTAAAGTGTCACTAAGAGAAGTAAAGTACATACTATGTGCAGAGTGAGGGCCACATAGTAGGTTCTTAACACACGGTCCCTATTACTAGTAAGCCAGGTAATTACAGCAACTAAACAAGAGATAGATGATCTCTCACTGCATCACAGCTCTCATTTTGTCTTTGGTGCTAATAAACTACCTAGGAGGCATCCCAGTGGCATCGAAAGACCTCTGTATCGACCACAGTATCTGAAACATTTTATCTCCACGCCACATCTGGAGATGGGCTCATTTGGACTGCCTATTGGTTGCACAGTGGAGTATCTCTCTGTTCTTTAAACCTTATGGCTGATTGTTAAGGTACCGAAAGCACCTCCAAAGACATCAGTGACCGTGGGATTTCAGGATGCCCTCTAGTTCTCTTCTGGACATGGGGGAGAGGCTTTACATCATCTCTGTGTAATGATGTGAGGCTGAATCATTTGCAGTATACCGATCAGGCTAAGGCAGCCTTCTGGGCAGGAACTGAAAGGCTGAGGTCAGCTCTCGAGAACAATGAAGGAAAGACATCTAGATACATCAGGAAGCTCGTTGTGCTGGATCCCACTCACAGATTTAAGGGTTTGGTAAAGAAGCAGGTGCCCCTGATTTCAGGGGACCTTTGCATATAATACTTCCTGTGTAAGGGTACTAAGTTTCAAAGTCTCTCTGAGGAAATATGTTACTCTTTTTGATATTTTAGACATTGAGTCTTCTATCCACATTCCAAATCTAGAAAGTTTAAATAGAGTAAATCCTCCTCTCTTTCAAAATATAAAAAGATAAGGATCCTAGACAGAAGTAACTTTTTTTCCTGCCAAATGCCTGCTACCCTTAGAATATGTTATTGACCTTCTAATGGGAATATGTAAATCTTGCCAAAGACCTTTGATCTCAAAAGACTATCCAATGTTAAGTTTGTTTGGCTCCTACGGCTGCCAAAAGTCTCCCTCCTTGTGCCTCACTTTAAATCAGGCTTTTGCTCCCATTTTGTCTAATTCACTAGCTTATCAGAGATAAACTTCAAGATGTGTCATGTGAAGAATCAAGAAAATCTCTAAGGAAAAAGTCCATATATCAATTAGCAGAATTCCAATGGGGACATCTTCTTGGCAGGGGTGAACTTTCTCTCATCGAGGAACTATAAATTATCCTCTTTCTTTTATGACCTTGTTAATTTCAACTGAAAACATTCAGTAACAGCTGGAGGCAAAGGGCTGGTGTGGTCCCTTCCCCAAGGATTCTTGCTCTCTCTCTTTTTATCCTTTGCTCTCAAACTAGTTATGTATCTAGACTTATTCTTTGGCCCCTTATCCACTCTATGAAACAAAGATGTATTTTCTGTAGGGAACCCATAGTTAAGTAAAAGAGTGAAAAACATAATCCTATTTTATTTACTTTTGTAAACAAGTTTCTCATAGCAGCCACTTTAGAGCCCTGAATGCAATAGGCACATTTCAACTATCTGTTGAACAAATGAAAACCATAAGCAGTGGTCTCAGTTCCAAAAGTGTCTTCTTTCCCGCTCTAATAAAGAGAAACGTAGTCACAGCTGTTCTTTCAAAGAGCAAGCTGCAACTCTTACCAGTCGGGCCTATCAAAGGAGTGACCACACCTCTTCTAGGGGGTTGGCAAATGAGCTAAGAATCTCCCAGGTGCATTAAGTATAAATATGTAAATATACAGAGATATAAACGGCAGGTCCCTTGGGGAGGTGGAACAATTGATTTCAATACTGAAGACAACCACTCACTTAGAAACTGAAATATCTGTTCCTAAATATGAAATACATTCACATGAAACTGCTGGCAGGGCTCTCAGTCTAACAGGGAAACATCCCGTCGGGCTCCTCCGGGAAGGGAGCTCCAGCTCACAAGCTGCAACTCATTTCATGGTGTCTCTCTTGCTGAACGTTGGTCAGGTTGGAGATTTGGGGCTTGATGGGGCAAAATGATTTATTCCCTTTCTCCACCACTTATGCATAACAACTGGGAAACATCTAGTTATCCCTTCTTCAATCACCATAAACTTTACTTGTTTGCTGCTTTTGGAGACAACCAAGGATCAGTAATTCAACGGAAACAGATATTTTTTTAAAGGAAACTTTTACCCATTATGGATAAATATGACAGGTGCATATTTCTCTCCTCCCCACCCCCCAATTTTGATAGGTGTAGCGTACCATTCCCTGAGCAATTACAAAAATATCACTCACATGAGAAGATAGTTTGTACTTGATAACATGGTAATTATATCTGTGTCTAGCAAGCTAATGGGACTTCATTAACTAGAACAAGAAGATAAGAACCATCTAGAACTTCAGCTCATGCTGTGCCCAGATGAAGCATGCCACTGGGAAGTGGCCTTTCTGACCACACAAGGTCAGAGATGATTGCTATTGCGTGGGACTCTGTTTGACCCAATTGGTGCCCTGCAGTTTATGGGCTGTGCTAGGGCACAGCCTACAGAAACCCCAAAGCTCAAATCTTACTGCCTTTCTGACACTTTTCATTGCATTACTTCTGTGCTTTAAAATATGTTCTGCTGGAGTCCCACACAACTAGACACACGCGCTTTTCTTACAGAAGATACGTAAGAGCACAGTGTGTAGTCTATGCTTCAATATATTTGAGCCCAATTCACTGACACAGAGACAGCATAATAAAGATTGCTCCCAGTTGGTCACACTCAAATGACTGCCACTGTGGTCTGCCAATGACAGGGGCAAGGACTTGTTTAGCCTGAATCCATCTCAATCATTTTAGAAATGGCATTTTAATATCTATTTTGCACATAAGGAAAAGAGTAGCCACATGGGATGGGGAAGAGAGTTCATTTGGGAAGGACCATGCTGGATATTTGGTTCTGGGAGCAAGCCATGTCACTTTCTGATACGCTTCAGGACAAGTCATGCCTACATCACATGCCTTCACCACAAGATAAAAGCTCTCAAAGACCAAAAGCCAACAGCAGAGGTGCAACCACTGTGGACCTTTGAAGATGCAAAGTGTTGCAGTAACTTCTCGCAGTTGGATCATATCAATAATACCAAACTGACAGGAAGCCACCTCTACTCGAGAAAATCACAGAAGAATCTGACTTCGGAAAGAGTTCCAGACAAATACACACACACACACACACACACACAATTACAAACACAAACACATGACAGTGATTACAATCACAGAGCAAAACAACTCTAGAGAAGATGAACGAGTAGGCATCTCAATAGTATGTTTTCGACAGTACTGTCTTCGAGAAAACGACATTGGAAATATTAACCCAAAAAGTTGAAAAAAAATCTATCGATGAGGATTTGGTCATGCTTCATGCAACATAAAACAGCAGCAAAACAGGGTGAGGTCACATGGTGAAAGTTGAGATACTTCATATTAAGAAATATGCCCAAACACACTGGGAAGAAAGAAAGCCATGGTGAGTTCATCTCAATAAACAGTACTCATTCAGTAAATCAAATGTGATGATCTGGAGATGCAGTAGCAGTGTTCTAAGTCTGTACTGAGTACTGGCCCAGAGAGAAAGTACGCCAAATGTTATCATCAAAATCAGCATAAGGAAAAAGAGTTAAGTGTAAGGGCTTGGTCTCTGTTTTGTGGATAAAAGGACACAAATTCGGCTCTACAAACTGGAAACCCGACACAGGGCAGAGGAGGTCACTGGGAACGTGGATGTGGTATGCAGACAAATGGCACCAAGACACATCAGGACAGGACAGAAACAGACACCAAGGGCTGGAGAGAAGCGTCCTCCTTTGTCAACTCTAATAGCATTTGTTCCCATCGGTGGTGCCATGACTGAAAACAGGATTGGGCCTCTGTTTTTGTGTAGGTTTCCTGCAAAGAAGTTAGTGCGCCATCCAAAAGAATCAACAAATCAAACAAGAAAAGCAATATGCTACTTTCAATTTTTATGGACTCTGGTTGGAGAGAGGTTTGTATATAAAAATACATATATATACATATATATGTATCTACTAGACAAGGGAATGAGATTATATATACATATACACATATATGTATAATCTCTGTCTTCCTGAATTCTTGGCAAAGGGTTAGTCCTGTGGTTAGACGTGAAGACGGAGGGTGGAAGTTGGGAGGAAAGTTAACGAAGAGAGCATACCGCTTTCGGCTTCTGCAAAACGACAAGAAAAGAATTGAAAATCAAACAATTGGATAATAAATTGACTGACACCAGAAGGATAGAAGGAATAAAACCTTTGTTTCAAATTATCTGAAGGATGTGTGTGAAAACAAGGTTTTTCAACAAAGCATGGAAACAGTATCATGGGATAACAGCAACAGAGGAGGCAGTTCACACAGGTCGGAGGCACGGGGTGGGCGTGGAAAAGAGAAGCAGGGTTCTCCGAATTTTCACACCCGATCACTTAGGAAATGGGAGAGGAAGGGAAATGGGACATTTTTAAATGAAAAACAAAATCAAAACTATTATCTCAGGAAGGTCAGAAACTCAGTTCTTTTTAACACGGATATTGTGTGCGAGTCCTGTGTTTTCTCGGAGGCACGATCCACATTCCCTCCAGCACACCTTTTTCCAAAAGAACCAATGTGCTTCCACACTGAGACCAAGCCACGTTTGAGGATTAAAGCTGGTAGCTGCACACAGAAAGCCAAAACCAAGCCAAACAAGTTCTTTCCTCCCTTTTCTGAAGAAGGAAATTTGAAAAAACTATCTGTATGTATAAATCCGGCTTCGGTGAAAACATCTCAGACTGGTGAATTAATGGGAACATCCATCAAAGAAAAGATTGTGTCTTCAGAGAAAGCTCTGAGTTATTTTTCTTAGAATGGTGACAGTGGATTCACACCGAACCATGAACAGCCTTTCTCTCTCCCTCCTCGTGACCAAAAGGTGGCAGGTGGAAGACGGCTGGTCAAGGTTCAGGGTGCAGTCCCCTGCCATGAAATTATTCCAGCATGGTGGAGAAGCGCTATTCAGGATCACTTGCATCGTGACTTTTTTTTTTTTTTTTTTTTAAAGAGATGCACAGAAGTGATAAAAAGAGAACACTGAATTACACAAAGATTTACTGACTTGGCAACATGAAGAATATCATTTGCAGAAACCCAGGATACACATTTCCCCTACACAGGTGCAGGTGTGTATCGGCAACAACATGGGCAAGCCACAATCCCAGAAACATCCACCTTATCTGTTGAACGGCAAAGAGCCAAGGACTCTTGGGTTCTTTGCAAATAATATTTTTCACTTTGCCACAACAGAGAAGGAAAGTGTGTATCTGCGTAAATAGTTGTTAACGGCTACAACCATGGTCTACCATGTGGCCACCAAATCTACCATTTTGTCTTCCTTTTGGTTGATTTGGAGTTTCAGAATAGTTTAACATGTGATCAGATTGACTTTGTGAGCAATCTGATCTGGTGGTTAAGGTAACAGAGAACATTGGAATGACTGGCTTACAATCCAGCGTTTGTTTGGTGTTTTGTTGGTCATAGAGACACGGACTGCACATTTGGGGCTTTATTGAGTCATTCACCAGGATAATGAAAACTCCTTAAATGATGATAGCAGGAACCTTCTAGTCTTGCCCTGCACTCCGCTCAGTTATTAAGGCGTATGTTGGAGGGTATCTGTGCCCTTCCCCTGGGCACCTAAAGGAAGACTTTTTAGCATAGCTAGGAAAAAAGCATGGTTGTCCTTTCAGAGGACACAAGCCTGAGCATTTCTCAGTGAGCTCTCTTCCAAAACTATTGATAAGAACCGGGGAGCAAAAATCATCTCTCTTATGTCTGTAATGCATACGGTACTCCGACAAAATTCCTTGTTGATGCAACGCTTCCTTCTTTCAGCGCAAACTCATATATTGACTGGGGTGTTATCTATTTCGACCAGACCCAGTCCCTCATCAGTCTGATTTGCACATAATTAAGTGCAAAATAAATAAAGAGGGCTCCTGCCTCCAAGCCCTGCTCTCCTGGCTAATTTACATGTAGCTGATATTCATGCCACATGGATTTCAGTTGCACTGGGAGAGAAACATATGGTACACAATAGGCTGCCTGTAATTTGGCTATCAAGAGAGCTGGAAACTCCCATCGCGACTCTGCCCCATGCCTGCTATGAAGGAGGCCAGAGTCCACCTGCTTTTTGATCACAGCAGTAAAAATGGGTTTAAGGACAGGGTCTGTCCCTGGTTTTATGCTTAGAGGGTGAAAAGTGTAAGTTGGCATGATGGGTTAGAGATCTGGATGCCTCATCCCTTTCCCCCGGAAAAATACTCTTTGGGTGCCCAGTGGGGCCTGGGATGCCAGCAGTGTCTGGGATAGAAGCGGCAATGTCTACCTGAACACACCTTGAAATGTGCCTTCGAGTCAGAGAGGTGCTGCATTAGGCTTCCAAACAAATAAATAATGCGTAAGAAAGAAGTGGACTGAGCGTTCCCGGGCCGCACTCTTACCATCGTGAACGTCAGCCAGCCGCTGGGTCACGGCAAACTTACCGGCTCTCTCGGTTGGCGGACTTGTACTCGATAGCTATCATCAGAAGCTTGAGCTTCACAAAGCACAGCCTGCAGTGAGACGGAGAAACGCCGCAGTCAGTGCTTCAGAGCGGCCAGAGCCACAGAACTGACACTGTTACGAGCCTTCCATCTCCTGATGCGGCCATTACCCAAGGGACCCGCATTCTACGGTCACTGTGCCAGAGGGAGGGGGATGTGAGCCACACCTCCCCGTCCTCCCCATTAAACTTGATTTCTCACAAGTGATAAGGGGCTGAATGTTCAAAGTGCAAACTGCACTCAGGTCTGGATGTCTAGACACAGACCTGAAGCAGGGATCTGTGCCTGGGGATTTATGCTGGGCCAGATTCATTAGTCACTCGGTTGGGTAGTAAAAATGTGAACTGCAGGGGGAGGGAGGTATTTGGAGCAGCTGGCCCTGTTATCTGGATTCCGTTTCGGTCTTTTGTACAAATGGCTCACACTGTTGTTCTGAGCAGACCCCTGTGCGCTCGGAATGATGGTCATAATCCTTAGCCTCCGTGATGGTAAGAATCCCAGCACATGACGACGGCACTGTTACTCCTGGCTCCATCCAAGCTGTCTCACCGCATCTGCCCAGCAATGAGAGGATCTGGGCAAAGAGCCTTCTAGGGAGTGGAAACAGCCAGTGCAAGGGCCCTTAGGTAGGAAGGAAGTCGGGGTGTTTGGGGACCAGCATACAGGCCAGCGAGCCTGCTGTTGAGTATGCAAAGTCGAGAGGGACCGTGATTAGGTCAGGGAACTAGGTGGAAACAAGATCATGAAGACTGTGCCGGCTACAACAAGGAATCTGCGGCTTATTCTAAGTGGACTGGGAGTCTCTGGGTTGCTTCTAAATAGAAAAGTGACACAATCAGATGCGCTGGACCCGTGTATGTGTTGCTTGCAGGTAAGGTGGTGGTGAAGGACTCAAGCTCTGCAATGGGAATAAGACCGATAGCTCATTCCTGCCTGGGAGGCCATGATCCCCTGTATTGCTGTAAACAGACAGTCAGATTTCAAAGGACCACTTCCATCCAGGCGTATCTGGGCTCTCCCAGTGATTTGCACATTTTCTGATTCCTGCCAGCAGACTCTAATGACCTGGGTTTTGTGGTGATTATGCAGTTTGCTGAAACACCAACCCACGTACCCAACTACAGCTGGAAAAATGCTCTTCTTAATTTATGTTCCATAGAGCACCGCTAACACATACCCTTTACGGGGCTGTTACCTCCGGAGCTTAAATTGTTTAAAATATCAGGTGGCTTATGCAATATTTGTTGAAACAAATTACCAGATTAAGTAACCACTTTCTAATGTAAATAACAACTAAGTGCCAAACTCAAGGAGAAGGCTGATCTTAACTTCACATTGATCATGAAGATGTTGATTTGCTGAAATCCTATGAGCAATGGCCACTCCGATTTGGGATTCTGGTGGTTCATGGGATCCAGGATCTTAATTGCTTTAATGATCTGACCCTATTGGTGAGAAGGGAAGAAACAATTCAAAGTAATGGTGGATTATGTCTTCCTAGCTACTACGATATCATTTACCACTTAGATATAAAAAGAAAGACGCTTCCTAACTCAGAAAAGTCAATAAAATCTACATGGCCTTGGGCATATTCCTTACCTAGCACAGGGCGGACCAGCTGATCTGAGCCCTCTTTTGTAACTTTCAAATCAATATCTAAAATTTTTCTACATGGCCTTATAGAAGCCTCTTTTTAAGAATGCTCTGACCTAAAACAAGCCTTTGTTCACTGGCCAAAGGGACTGAGAGGGACAGAGTGATGTAAACAAAGTGATCACAGGCAGACCTTGGAGATATTGTGAGTTTGGTGGAGGCCACCACAATAAAGCAATTATCACAATAAAACAAGTAAGGTGAAGTTTTTGGTTTCTCAGTGTATATAAAAGTTATGTTTACACTGTAGTCTATTAGTGTGCAACAGCATTATGTCAAAAAAATCAATGAACACACCTTAATTAAAAAATACTCTATTGCTGAAAAAAACCCAAAACAATTACAATAGTAACATCAAAGATCACTGATCACAGATCACCATAACAAATACAGTAATCATGAAAAAGTTTGAAATATTGTGAGAATTACCAAAATGTGACACAGAGACATGAAGTGAGTAAATACTGTTGGAAAAATGGCACTGATAGTGTTGCCTGAACAGGGTTGCCACAAACATTCAATTTGTAAAAAAAATAAAAAAAATAAAAATGCAGTATCTGCAAAGTGCAAAAAAGTCAAGTGTAATAAAAAGAGGTATGCCGGTACATGCAAACAGTGCCACAACCATAGATTTTCAGACTCAGGCACTTCAAGACTGGCTGGTCCTGCCCTTCTCGTACAGAAAACAAACTGAGGTCCAAAGAAGGAAAAGCGACTTGTTCAAGGTTAAATGGCCTTTATGGAGAAAAGCCAAAAGTGGAAATCAAACAACTTGTTCAAGGTTAAACAATTTTCATGTAGAAATGTCAAAAGTGGAAATCAAGTCTCTAGGCAGTATGCTACACAGATGCTTCTTATAAAAGCAAAGGAAATGAAGAGGTTGCCAGAAACCCAACATGCAGACATGCTCTGTTTGGTCAGTACAGCATTTAAGAAAAAAAAAAAAAATCTAGAATTAGGTACCAACAGGTGATTTCATATAAAAGTGAGCTTTTCAGCTTTCCTTGATAAATCAGATATGGCCATACTGGAGCCACATTCCATATGGCTAAAAGGGACTGGACCTTCAAAGCAATTACCCCTCTGGGTGGGACACGTGCTCTCCAAAGTGCCACAGTCTCGACTACCCCCTACTGTCTCGGACCTCCTCATTCTAATTCTTTGTTGCTAACTGCCTGCCCCCTATGGGCATCTAAGCTATTACTCCTTACTCTAGTTGAGTATCCCTCTGGACGTCTGCGAAGTACAAATCTTGAGTAATTTACAATTTACACCGGAAACAGAACTACGTCTCTCCCTGTTTAAAATCACAGGTTTTCCTGAGTTCCTGCCACAGAGAACTGGCGAAGGTCAGGGTGCTGGGCTTAAGGCTGCAGCTCAGGCACAGCCTCTGTTGTGGTTCTGGGGGGAAGGGCAGATCAAGGTGAGTAAACAGGGAGTGGGTACGGTGGGGTGTGGTAATTACTTGTTTACTTGCCTCTCTGCCCTCTACACTGAGCTTCTTCAGGGCAAGATGTATGCTTGTCTCGCTGGTAGTTTGCAAAATGCAAAGAGTAAGCTTTCAGTAAATGCTGATTAACTAAATGTATGAAAGAATGGGGAGCAGACTCTCATGAGTTGCTAGAATTATCCACAACAGATAAAGTGGTAAACTAGGAAAGTCTAGTTTAGGCAGAGAAAGCTTGGAAGTGAGCTAGCATCGTGAAACGAGATGCTTTTTAACTTGGTGGATAGAAGCAGACAGATAGGAAAAGAAGGGCGGAGAAGGGAATAATAGCAGTGACATGCTCTGGGAATCTAATGTTTGCTTTCAATCCGCTATGACATGAGGTAAGTACAATTCTAAGATACAGACAGCGATTTCTCCTTGGAACCCTCTGCAGATCCTGTTATACAAAGGATGTGCCTTTGGACTACTTAGAATTGATGTCCTGAAATTAAATATTTACTTGCATCATTTACACCATTTTTCTGGTAAAGCAAAATGGGTTTTGCTCATCCAATCCTTAAAGTTATTCTTATGGCTTAAACATACACAGACCTGGGGTGGGAAAGAGAAAGGAGGCTTAGCATGAGGTAGAGTATAAGAGAGAAACAAGGTAGCTTCCACAATGTGATAAACAGGATGAAATCAGCCATAAGTTAGCAAGAATTTAATTCCTGGTTTCTAAAATAAAATGTCCCAGTATGTCCAATGCCGGAAGTTGCCACTTGCTGCAAAAATAATTACGGGAGAATAGAAATGACTTCTTCTTTCAAGGAAAAAAAAAAAGTTAGATTGCTTTCTTGATAATTATTAAGTAGAGGTCTACCAAATTTGACAACATTATACAAAGCCCTCTTTTTTTTTTCCTTACTGCCAGCATCATCTGTTAACTACAGTAGTTTCAACCCAAATGTTCCTGAACAAAGGCTCTTAAGAATTAGAGTCCGACTGTTTCTACCTACCCAGAGGGAAATAAATTATTCTTGCTATTAAATCAGCCCCCTTGACTAGAAAGATTGCTTGCTGGTGTGAATTAAGCATAGAAACCTGTCGTGGAGTTTGCACCTTCTAATGTGTTCAGGAAGGGTATGCAAAGGTGTGGTTTGGGGCTGACTCACCTAGGAGTGAAGGGGCAAGGACAGAAGAGGCAGCTTTCACTGTGCCCCCCAAAACCCAGGTCCACCCCAAAGCGCCAGCCCCTCTTCAGTTGTCCAGAGGGACCCTGGGAATGTCAGGCTGATACATGTAACCAGAGTAGATGAGGATGTAAATACTGCACATTGGGGAACCAGATCTTTAGGATCTAGGGGCTAAAATGAAAAGAAGATCCACATTTAGGAGCTTTGATTTAAAATGATAGGCTCTCAAAATGGAAACATCTAGTTAAAGAAAACTCGAAGCAGCGGGATTTGTAAGACTCAGCACCAGGAAAATGGAAGTGATTTAAAATGCCCATGAAAATGTTGTTCAGATTTCCCAGCAGCTTTCATAGAGGTGGAGTGGGAAGGCTTCACAACACCCTCACCTTCGAACACTCATAATATCGCCACTCTCATAATATCTCCACTAGCACACCTAAGACACTTGAATTTAAATATAATTACATTCTTTCATATGGACAGTTAACATTTGCCTAAAATGTCAGTAAATGCATTTTTTTACAAAGCTTTGCTATTATTATTAATCAGAAATATAAAATGTAAACTGTGTGTTTGCTATGTGTACCCAGCATCAAGTGAAGCCCCAGTATTTCCTACCGGACTGCCGCCTGACCCCTCCTGTAGAGAATTCTAGAATTGCCACTACCTCTGTAGCCTTCAATTAAGGGTTTTAATAGATTTTATGGCCACTGGTTTATTCACATGTGGCAGGATTATCGGTCACCTTCTGAATCCCTGTAACAGAAGTAATCATAAACGTTGTATTCCTATCTGTGTTCATATATGCTCAGTCCCAATTACAATACCCCCAAATAATTGGAGGAATAGGGCCAGTTCTTTGAGGAAAAATATGTTTTCAAGATGAGACTCAAGCCTCTCCATAAATTCTCATAAAATGTTCATTTCTGCAGCCTGGCTAAATAAATCTACCATATAACAATAGAATCTGCTGATTTCTTCCTGCTCCATGTTCAAATTCGGATGCCTTTCTCTAAGAACTACTGATTTCACAGAACTCAAGTTAAACTAGCTGTAGCTTTCACTGGGCAAGAGACCCAGCTTTCTCTAGGCAGCCTTAAATTTAAGCTTCCTCAAGCGGCTTCCCTGGAAAGATCGGTCCATGCCAAACAACACAGGAGAAGAGCGTGATTTTCTCAATGTTAGGGCCCTGAATGCGGGTGGATGGGGGGAAGCAGAACCATGCCCTGCAGACCCCACACTGTCTAAACCAGCACAGAAGCATCCAGGCTTGCATTTGGGCTGGAGGGCAGAACTCCTGCCCTTTAGCGTAGGGAAGATCTGGTCAGAGTTCCTCAAGCTACCTAGGCATTAAATACTCCACATCAAATCTGAATTGTAACAGCTGGAGGGGGACACAGAGACACGCAGTATTTCAAATCCATCTTTTGTCCTAATCCCCTGAGCTGTAAAACCCGATACAATTAAGCATTTATATTTTGCAAGTGATGACTGACTGACTGATCTGCTCACCATGAGATTCAGGACCTGGCACATGGCATTCTTGCAGTAGCCAAACCTGTGAACCTGTGGCTTCCTGCACTCCTCCTTCCCACCTCCCTCCTCTGCCCTCACTCCCCTACCCGGAGGCAGGCGGGTACAACCTCTCGTTTGCTAGTTCTCATAATAAAAACACTATCGCTGTTTCCCCCTGAAAACATCACATGTCAAAAGAACTCTGATTTTTCTCCTTCTCCCATCTAAAGTGGAAATCAACTTGTTCTCGTTGGAAAATCTCAGAGACCTGGGTGTTGAGAGAGTTCTCTGTGGCTCCCAGCCTCCTGGTTCCCTATCACTTACAAATCCCTCTTCCCTCTTTATTCCTTCTCTGAACCCAACCTCCATACAAGGTACAGCTCAAGTATCACCTCTTCCAGGAAGCCTCTCCTGGCCACCCCAGCCTGCAGGGAGCTCTCAGCATCTGTCCCCCGGCTGTGTGCATCCATCAAACACTCATCAATGGGCGCTCATCTCTCCCTGAGGATGGGTGTTACTTTCTTTCACCAGACTGCAAACTCTCAGAAGGCAGCAGCTGCAGGGAAACAGGATCTTTTCCTCGGCATTTGAAAGTATTGCTATTAATCTTTTAACGAGCATATATTTGATCACACCTAATTGCACCATGCCTGGCACACTGGCACAAATACCCCAAGCTCATTAAACAGCTAGCTGATTAACCGGCTGGTGACCGATGGCAGAATTTTCTAAAAGGTAAGAGTAAATAAAACGTGGAAATGTCACGATATATTTCTTTCTTTCTTGATGTTTATATTATATTCAGTGGGCAGAATAGAAGGGTGGTGGGAAGAGGATAGGCAGGAGAGGGGAAAAGGGCATTAGCTGGTACTGAGAGACAAGTTCTCTCATTCCGATTTTAGAGTTGAGGAAACCGGGGTGAGCACTAAGCCCAAGGTCAGGCAGCTGGTAACTATCAAAAGGAGGAGGTAGGGGGCTTCCCTGGTGGCGCAGTGGTTGAGAGTCCGCCTGCAGATGCAGGGGACACGGGTTCGTGCCCCGGTCTGGGAAGATCCCACATGCCGCGGAGCAGCTGGGCCCGTGAGCCGTGGCCGCTGAGCCTGCGCGTCCGGAGCCTGTGCTCCGCAACGGGAGAGGCCACAGCAGTGAGAGGCCCGCTTACCGCAAAAAAAAAAAGGAGGTAGGCAGAAATCAACTATCTTGTCCCAAGTCACATATCCAGCAAGTGGGTTTGACCCCAAACCTTTGCGACTCCACAGCTCACACCACCTGACATCACACAGCATCCTACTACTTGAACCACTCAAAAACAGGACCCCTTCGTGGAAAACATAGCCTCATACCCCAGCCCCGGCCTCCTGCAGGCTTGGCTGGCACTGGCCATCTGCACCTTCCACAGTCAGCTACTGAGGAAGATGGGGTGTGGGAGGGAAAGGGAAGCGGGTGGTTTCCTGGTGTTCAGAGAACAATGGGTGGCACCCTCTCTTTCAGATCCCATAGCTCCTTTGCCTTGATCTTACTGCCACACAGACCAGGGGCAAGCCAGCTATGCAAAACCAAAGGGAGATGCTCAGGAGTTGCTGGCACTTAAAAGGAACACCCTAAGAGCATCCTGAGGAAGGTCCAGGACATACCCACTATGGTGTCCATCAAGGCCAAGAGGCATCTGGCTTGTTGCACCCTAAGTTGTCCTTCTCTGCATTTGGTGCTTAACTGTTCTCCCCACCCTGAAACTGCTTTTACGATCCCCAGCGGAAACCTGAATGAGAGCATTAAAGGGCTCAGTACCCCCACGTCTTTTTCCTATTCTGATTTGGATTAGACGTGGGGAGTGGGGAGAGCAGTCATCAGTCTGCCTGGCATGGTAGAGGGCAGACTCATTCCTATATCCATGGAGACTGCAGAATACCCTTCGTGAAGAAGGAGCAATGGAGAGGAAGTGCCCGCAAAGGCCCAAATCCTAACATGAGCTTGTAAGATGTGGCCCACCTACAATTCTATGATTTGGCAAAAATCAGAAACGTTCCAGTGACTGAGCCCGAAGTTGGAATAAGAAGTTACTCCAGCCTGTGGTGTGGAGAATGGGGTTGCTGGGGGTCCCCAGTCATCAGACTGAATCAGAATCACCCCCACTCACCTACAAAAAAAAAAATGCAGATTTGGGGGATCTACCCCAGATATTAGAATCTGGAGATGGAACCTAGAATCCTCTGTTTAATAAGCTCCGCAGGAGATTCTTAATTAGCCAGCCTTCATCTACCACATCCTCCAAGCTGTTCCCAACTGCATGAGGCCCCAGCATCGAAATCCTGTAACCTGTCTGCTAGGTGGCTTTGGAAGGGGACACCAATGTCCTCTGAGTCTCAGCGTCCTCCTTCATAAACCAGGGATGGTAACATTCACATAATCGTCACAGGATTTTTGTGAGGCTTCAATTAGAAAATGTAAGTGAAATATTTAGAAATGATACTGCATTTTGTCTAAATTAGTTATTGCTTTTGGAACAAAGCTGCGTCTTCTGGTGATACACATGTGAAGGCCAAAGGCTGGTGCAGAGAAGCTGGTGCAAGTCTTACCTGAGCCGGAGAAAGCGTCTCTCTGCTCGAAATTCTTAAAAAGCTCAACTTGGGGGCCTCCTGCCCCTCCTCTCTCTCCTCCTCCCACATCTGTTCTCTTGGGAAACGACCTCAGATTGCACCCGTTAATCCTGCCCCCTTAGCTTTTCACTGAATGACTCTCCCAGCTTCTGAAAAAACTCCCATCTTTTCGGTGTGGTGATCCTGCCCTGCAAGGGGGCACTCTGCCAGCCCAAGGGAAGAGCAAATTTATTTCTTTTCATGCTTCAAGACGTTACTGGCTGCATACTGTTTTAATGCCGTGCATAATTACAGAGACGGCTCTGAAAATCTGTATACTTTATCAGTGCTTTATTATACCCAGAATATTCTCCAACTCTTTTTCTTCTACGTGAACCAGCTGAAAATATATTTTGGCGTCCTTCATGTCATCTTGAAATTGAATAGCCAATTCTTACTGTAATGAAAATACTTATGCGCCAGCCTGGTGATATACAACCCTACACTCTAATTACGGCTGTGCTTTAATTAACCTGAATTGAAGAGTGTTATCATTAAACTGCTGGTAACTCTGAGTTATGGCTTTTCTTTAATTTAAAGTAGAAAACACAGATAATTAAGCCTCCAGATAATCAAATGCTTGAGGAGAGCTTCAATGTTTTGGGATGTTCCTAAATCTCATTAAGTGTCCTTTCTTTATTGATTATTCCTACCTCTGCTGTATCATTGTGTTAAACGAGTACTAGCAGTCAGTTGAACACATTCTCACTCACATCAGAAGTTTTTCATGATGGTATTTTGTTTTTTGTCTTTGTATTCCGGAAGCTGTACCAAACAAACACCAAATTCTCTGACAACATGGTATGTCTGAGGGATCTTCTCCTTCTCGGAACATGTTGTCAAGGGAAATATTTACAGACTAGTGTCCAGCTCTTGAGCCGGCTCCAAAGGGCAGAGAAGTTTCACACACCCAACGGGTCAGAGTTGGCAAACTCACACATCGAGGGGGCCAGGCCCTGATGCAAATGCAAATCTGGCCAGTTTAAGACATCAGGGAGGGGAGGTCCTTCACCAAACCCCTCCTTACAGCACACTGGAGTCCCTTAGCATTCAGTAGAAATGCAAGTCCCGTGTTGGTTCATCAGATTTTCAAAAGAGGCCAGGAATCTAGTTTTTATGTGAAGAACCACCTTTCTGAAACATTGGCAACTAACTGTTAAGAAATGAAACACTGTGTAGGACAAATACGTGAGTCCAACTGACCCCACAGGTATCCCAGCTGGAACTTCTAGAGGGAGCGGTTCTAACCTTCCAGGTTAACACTCTTAAAATGAACTCACTCAGTTTCCAGAAGCAAAATAAGAGAAGCGATGGGAAAGCAGGAAGGGGGTGGGGGGAGGGACATGGACTAAGGGATTTGCAAGGCAGCACTCATGTTGACACCAATCAAGCCTAGGAGACTCAAAGACAAGGAAGGGGACGTCACATACTCCATTGCCAATGCCTGAGGTGCCACAGGACTCCTCCAGGCGTTGGCAGTTCTGCTGTGGGCTCAGACCACATCTACATCAGACCTGAGAGGCCTCAATTGTCTTTTCATATGACCAGCTTCTAATGTAAGTCCTGAATCCTCCTGGACTTTTTATCCTAGGCAGGCCACTCTCCAAGACAGAGAAAATCCCCTGGGACAGCCTCAGTGTTCCAGGACCCAGTGCCTCGGAATGGTTAACTCCTTTCTACGGCAGAATGAGAAATAGCTCTCAAAGAAAGGAACACATGGGAGTTACAATAGGGCATCCATTTTCGGAAAATAACTCCTTCGGAATCAATTACCTATGCCCTCTTCCAGTCCACTTAGCGTTTAAACTTTCGCTTCGAGACAGGGTGAGAAATCTCAGTAAACAGTCAAACCATTTTGGATTGCTTAGGGCCTGGGCCCAGGGACAGGCAGGGTGCACCTGCTGTGCTCACTGACAGAAGTCACTGACAGGTAAACACCAAGCTACCAGGTGCCCTGGCCCCGCTCTGCTGTGCACAGAACAGCAAACTATGAGACAAAGGAACCCAAGAGCCCCCCAGGACTGTCCTCTTCAGGACGCCCTTTCCAGAAGGTGGGTTTGGTTTCCAGGCAGGTAGATAGCACAAGGGAAGAGCTCTTCTTCCTCAGCCCAGTGGGTTCCCAGGTTCCACTGTTTCTTCCCAGTTTTTATCAGTGAGACTGAGTTTACCAAATTCTTTGCTCAGTGTCCAAGTACAGGGCTTCGTGTTTCAGCATTCCCAGGGAGTCTGTGTTTTCATAAGGACAAAGCCCCTGTTTGACTTACATCTAACATCTGAGCTTCTAGGTGGGGAATCTGAGGCATCGTCCTGGTGGAAGTTTCTTGGGGTCTGGGACACCTGGAGCTCCTGACGTCATACCCCTTAAATGATCACCTGTTCTACCTCGAGGGGTCATGCAGGCTGGGGCTACCCCTTGCTCAAATCCATCTTGCTGAGCCAGTATAAGGAGATGCTATGTCTTTTTATTGTTATAACATGCCAGTTGTCCATCTCGGGGCTAAACCACTCAGGACTATTTCAAGGTCTCTCTGTGTACATCTGGTTCCACATTGCCTCAGGAAATAGTGAAAGCACTTTGAACAGTGGCTTCTCTGATGTCTTTATGATCTGACTTAATTGAAAGAGATTAAAATTTCTTTCATCAAGGTGCTAGCAAGATTTGGTTTTGCCCTGGTAAAATCAGAGGCATGGGTTCATGCTACCCTTCATACATGTGTCTACATCATAGGGGCATAATTCAAGATATGCAGGAAAACTGCAGTTCATAATTTAGGTCAAATGATGAATCCAAGCCTGAGATTCTCAGGACTGGAGGGAAAGGAGAGCCAGCAGAAATCCCCAAGGCAGGGGCCATATAATGACCCATCTTCCCCTTCATCACAGAAGGCTGAGAACAGGACACTTGGTAATTGTCGAGTGTCCCCACTGTGCTGGCCATAGGTGGGGTGCATTTCCTTCAAGAGACACGTTAAATGTTTTCTGAAAGCCAAAGAGCATATGGTTAATGGTCACTTACTCACAAACAGTAGGGAAGGACAGACCCACGAAGGCACTGGAGAGATATTCTGTGTACATTTCATTTGAGACTCCTTCCAAGTAGTATTTCTGCCACGTGTCTTCCTCAATCTAAGGGAGAAGAACACAGGAGAAGGGTTTAAGATAGGATAGTAAAAGGAAAGTGGGGTCACCCCATCTGGCAAACAAATGAATGCACTGGTTGTGTCATGGCGACCTTCCTGAACAACCAGGAACATACCCCATCACCACATGAAGTTTCCATGTCCCTAAACTCACAGACTAGACGGATGTCCCCTCTAAAGCACCACTTCTTCCTAAACCTGTATGACTTCCAAGAATGTGGAGGCATGGGCACTCATCCACAATTGATAAAAATTTTTGAGAGCAATTTTTAAATTGTTATCAAAATGTACAAAAGTGCGTACTCCTTTACACAATTCCATTTTAAGTATTCATAGCAAAGAAACAAGTAGATAAGTATACACATACACATGTACAAGAACATCCTTCTTGTTCTTAGAACAAGAAATTAGAAATAACCACAAATGGTAGGTTTATACCATGGAACACAGGGAAGCAATTAAAAGTTATGATGAAAATGTATATATTTTCACAGAGAAATTACCTTAAAAGGCACATTACTAAATAGTGTGTATAGTCTGATCCTATTTTTAAATACCCTATAATTATCTGAATGTCCGTAAAGCCGTAGAAAAATCTAGAAAGCTTTATACCAAAACAGTAACAGTTGTTATCTCTGAGATGTAGAATGACACTTTTTCGCTATAGATTTCTGTATTGTCTGAAGGCTTTTGCAGTGAGCATAAATATATAACATGAAACAACATATCTATTTCTACTTTGGGGAAAAAGTAGATTTTTCCAACACCACCTTGAATATCACAAAAAGTAAAATGTAGGACTTCGCTGGTGGCGCAATGGTTAAGAATCCGCCTGCCAATGAAGGGGACATGGGTTCGAGCCCTGGTCCAGGAAGATCCCACATGCTGCGGAGCAACTAAGCCCGTGCGCCACAACTACTGAGCCTGCACTCTAGAGCCCGTGAGCCACAACTACTGAGCCTGTGTGCCACAGCTACTGAAGCCTGCGTGCCTAGAGCCTGTGCTCTGCAACAAGATAAGCCACTGCAACGAGAAGGCCATGCACTGCAACGAAGAGTAGCCCCTGCTTGCCGCAACTAGAGAAAGCCCGTGCGCAGCAACAAAGACCCAGTGCAGCCAAAAATAAATTTAAAAAATAAATAAATAAAATAAAATAATTAAAAAAAAAGTAAAATGTAGTTTCAGAAAGGTCTTAACCAAAATGTCATTAATATGTTTTTTTGTTGTTTTTTTTTTGGTCGTAATTAATCAAGTTCAACTGGTTTTCCCAACAGCCCTCTTCACGCTAGGTATTTCTGGAAAGGTTTTACCTTAGAATCGACCATTTAAAAGTATAAATTGAAAACAACAAGAATGCTGAGCCCCTCTAGGAGCTTGGGGATGTCATGGATTCCCAAGGCAGCAAGACAGGCAGGCTGTGTGGTCCTTGGGTATCTGTAAGCTGCTGTCTCCCCAGTTCACTTCCACTGGAGGTTAGATAAGGGGGAGGATGAAAAGGAGCTTCCCAGTCAACTGGAAGTGGCTCTTAATAATGTCCTGTGCTGGTACTGAATTAAAAGGCATCTTGGGACTTCCCCGGTTGTCCAATGGTAAAGAATCCACCTACCAATGCGGGAGATGCGAGTTTGATCCCTGGTCAGGGAACTAACATCCCACCAGCTGCAGGGCAACTAAGCCCGCGCGCCACAACTACTGAGCCCGCGCCTCAACTAGGGAGCCTGGGTTTTGCAAACTATAGAGCCCACGCACTCTGGAGCCCTCATGCCACAACTACAGAGCCAACGCACTCTGGATCCTGAGCGCCACAACTAGAGAGAGAAAACCCGCATGCCACAACTAGAGAGAAGCCCATGTGCCACAACTAGAGAGAGAGGAGAAAAAAAAAAAAACGCGCACGCTGCCAACTAGAGAAAAGCCCACACGCCACAACGGAGAACCCACATGCCGCAACTAAGACCAGACACAGCCAAAAACACAAAGGCATCTTGCTTATGACCCAATAGTCAGTTAACTGGGGGAAATGAAAGAGACTTGGAAACAGTGGGAAATGCACACCTACCATCTACTTGGTGATGTTCTGGAATACGAAAGCTAGGAGTAATTTAGAAATAAATTGAATGCTCCCTGCTTCTATGCTATGTCTGCTTTGTGTCCTGGCTGGGTTATAAGATTATGTGGGTTAACCTCATTAGTTTGTGCTGCTTCTAACCTACTACCACACATTAGAAATGTGCTATGCAATACTGCTGGGTATGGGTTGTTCATCTAAAAAATTAGTCTTCCCCAGAGTGGGGTCTTTCAAAACAAAACGACTCAACCTTTTCTACTGCTAAACTTTATGATTTTAAAGATTAACTGCTATGTGTTTAGCTAAGCACAAAGTTTTTAATTTCCCCAACTCATAAGATTTCAACTTATTTTTTCAAATAAAAGATATTCTTGACTTCATAAACAAAGGTTATTAATTCCAACTAATTTGAAGAAAGCTTAGTCTGCATTAGTAAATAGTCTGAAATATATAATATTTGGGGCACTATGTTATCATAATTTTTTATTGGTAAATAGGATAGTATCTGAGGGACTGCCAATTATAAATCCTCATAGTTGAGTTTTATGGGCAAATAGTTTTCTTGAAGTAGAAGAATTCAGCCTATTCTTTTAGCAGGGACATTCCTTTTATAATATGTTGCTTATGTTGCCAATTTAAATATTCCACTTGGCTTTCAAAAATAATGAAAATATGAAGCTTTATCTCAATTGATTGTTGGTGCTATTCCTCAATTAATATGATTTTAATTTGGTTCTTTTAGTTATGGTCATTATTTTCATGCCTCTATGTTCTAATGGAACTACTCTTGAGACCAAATTTTATTGTAGGTTCATCACTAAACTTTTTAAAGTAGAAATAAATTCTTTTTAGGATACAAATATTATATTCATGTTTCTTTTGAATTTAGCATAAATTGTTCATTGATTTATTGATTCAGCAAATAATTTTTAGCATATTCTGTGTCTTATGAGCCATTCTAGTTACTGACTGAATTTTATTTAAACTGGAATTTATTTTCCCATATTTTTCTCTTTGCCAGAAAAAGCATCAGATATACCTGTCTAAGATATATCTGACGATATATATCTGACTTTTGCTGATTTTTTTCCACATTTCTTTTCCTGAAAGTTTGTGGCTGATCTGAAATGCTTCAGGACTAAAAGCCAAAAAGCTCGGAAAAAAAAAATGAACAGAACTTTTCTGGAAAGCAAAATGCCTCTTCCATAGACATATGCAGATGCTCAGATGGTATGTATAATGCGAGATGCAGAAGTACTGAATGGCCTGACTAAAAGCTGAGGAGTTTAAATTCATTGTTATAACCCTTTAAGATTTCTACATCTTTAACACAATGTCCCTATTGACAAGTTAACAAAATTTTCAGGTTCTCATAAATGTCCCCCCCCACACACACAAAAACTTACTGAAAATGATTTAAATGGTAAAATGGTAAATTTTGTTATATGTATTTTACCACAAGTAATTTTTTTTAAAAAAAACAATACGTATAATATAAGGAGAATCAGTAATTATAATTAACACTTACACCCTTTAATCCTTAAGGGCAAGAATGACAAGTTGTGGCAGAACAACGACAGGAACAGGTTATCACATCAGGAGAGTCAGGGATAGAGCACCCAGCCTTAAGACACTGTAATGTGTCACAAACTCAGACAACAGAACCTCAATCTTCATCCCGAGGCAAGCGCTTCAATTACCCCTTCTTATCAAAGTTTACCTAAGTCTCAAGCACGGCACCTTTCACTTATTTTGAAAAAAGCAAAAGCAAAATGCACATTCCTTTTAGTTTTGTTAGCCGTAATCAAATACATTCTTAGGGAAGGAAAAATTAGTATAAAATACAATATGTTGAGTTTAAAACACCTGACAGTGAACAAAGAGATCTAGAGACGGTAGAATGAGTTACTGTCATTGTAAGTCCCCTTTAATAGAGGCACAGAGAGGTTAAGTAACCCACTAAAGGTTACAAAGCCAATGAGTGGTACAAACAGGATTCAGAGTTCATACTGTTAACCACCCACCATATTATCTCTTGCTAGAGATTGACAAGGTAAATATATAGAGAAGCAGTGGTGCTAGGATTTTGGGGGGCTTGGAGGGTTTGCGGAATATAAGTACCTAAGAGGAAAAGCTCCTCAAGAACGCAAGATCTTAAACCCTGGAGCCCCTGACTTTGTGAGAAGTCCGTGAGAAGTAATACTGATTTTAAGTCGAGCTGAAAGGAGAGTTCAGACCTCCTCTCAGAGCACGACGGCATCATTTCCATTCTATAAAATGGAACCACCCCAGCCTACAACTTCTTGCCTAAAATAGTACATGCTGTTCTCCACATTTGTGTTGTCGAAATATTTTTAACTGTAATGTGAATACACACTTCCCAGCAGAAAAGTGAAAGAATGGGACCAAGATGACTGAGGGAAAGGTGCCAAAATTAATTTGCCAGCCATTCAACCATCAGTCAAAGGCAAAGCATTTCCTGAGGCAGCAAGTTCTCCTCTGGCTGTCACATCAAACTCCCGCTGCTTCAGAAGAGCACCTAGCAAAGATGAGCAGGTGATGTGCTCTGGGTCCTTATTCATCAAACACTCGCGGATCTTCAGTGAGAAAAGAGATCTGAGCCGTGGGGCTCACTCGTCCACACTTCTCATGGTCTTATTTATCTGCCCTTCATTATCTAACTTTTCAACCAGTCTAGTTCAATCCCTTAAGTAAACAGTTGTACACCAATCTGGGGGCCGATGGCTCCACCACCAAAGGCACCATCAAACTGGAAACATCAGCCTTGGCTCTGGGGGAAGTAACACCTTCTTGCTCCCAGATTTTGCATGTGTTACTAACGGTGGGTCAGTAACGACACCTTTTATATTTTATGCTTTCTCTGATTAGGGTGAAACTGTGTTTCTCTAACGCTAACAGCCCAGTGCATGTGAAAAATCAACCATCCCAGCTGTGGTATGTTATAGTCACTGTGATTTCTGTTTCCAGCAGAGTCTGAATAACTGTGTTGATTACAGCCAAATAATTTTGCAGAAGTCCATCCCTACCTCCAGAGTCGTATAAATAATTCCAAAGACTATCATATACCAATCCTTATTTAACTGAAAACAAGTACATTGTTTTAATCCAAATATACGTTATGTTGTGCACATCAAATATAATGAACTAAGGAAATTATAAAAATCAATAACCATTATGTTAATAGTTGCAATAAGAAGAGATGAGTTGTAACATACATACCAGCATTGCCCAAAACTGGCAGTGGAAGACTATTGATTGTAATAGCAGGTATTTATTACATTCATGATTTTTAAAAAATCTATCCAAATTCTCAATATTCTTGCTCTAAAGGATGTATAGTTTTAAATCATAAGTCCTTAATTAGAATCAATTAGCTACATCTGAATGAATATTTATACATATAAATTACACAATACATTGTCACTGTCCTTTGTAATGTGACAGTCTAAAACAGAGCGCACTGACAGGAACTGGCCAACGTATCTGAGATTCCACAAAAACATATTTACGCCCACAAAAAACAGAGAACACCCACAGAACGTGTCAAGCTCTTAATTACAGTAATAAACATGGAATCAGCACTGATGGGCTCTAGGGTGATGAGCGTATGGGCTGGTCACTAAAATGAATGGGGTCCTTTATCCCCAGCCCTCAAAGGCATGCTGTGCCACTGGGAAAAATCTGATTCAATGTTGCATCTAATCATTTCTTGCTGGAAAGAACAACGCTAAGGACAACTGATTGTTAAGAAGACTTTATCACTGACCCAGTTCCTGGATTCTCTCTCCTCCTTTATTTCCCTCTATGTTCCAATGTTAACAAACTTGCCGCAGTTTTTACCAGTGGGCATGCGGCTCTTTCTCCCTCTCTTCCTCGCCTCAACATAAACTCGTAGAATTAAAAAACAAAACGTTTGAGTCTTGCTAGCTTAGCTCCTCACGAGTGCCAGAACAGAGAAAGCCTCGCTGCACAGCTTTCTGGGGGGTGGAAGAAACTGGTGATAAAGTTGAAAACAAAGGAAAGAAACAGAAGAGATGCGAAACCAACAGTGATTTGCACCTTTTCAGAATATATCTCTTCTCTGTGCCAAATTGCATATCAACGCTGTCCTTCTTGGATGTGGACTCGGGTCGGCTGTCCTTCCGAGAACAGCACTGGATTTCAGGGACCCCATAACGATTTGGCATTCCACAATTATGGCCTATTTCAGATTGTACTTTCCAGAATGTGAGAACAGAACGAAAGGATCTCAGATTTTTCCAAAGGCTTTGGGACAATGTCAATTAAAACACATTATTTGGAATTTGATGGAACGCAAGATAACTGGTTGCTTCAGCACTGAACGAATAAATAAACAACTCCAGAGATTAATTCTGGGGTGGACTTCCACTGAATCTCTTAATCCCAGACTAGTGGGCTGCAGGCTATCAAATGAGATTTCTTCCATCAAGCATTATGAAAAAAACATCAGCCCACATGAAGTGTTCAGAGCGAGATCAACAGACCACACCACGTGCAAAAGAGTTAGCAGACAGGGTATTTTCCCCCCTGCTATGTTACCCCAACTTTGATTACTTCTGAAAACGCAGAATGCCAGAGGAACTGAAGTTAAAGGAAGGGTTAACAGAAAGAGTGATATGAAAACTTTTAAAAATAATTATCATTTATAAATTATTTCAGAAAGTGTGGCCTATGTGGCAGGAAATCGGTATTTTAATACGTAGGTAGGTTGTTCTACCCTTTTCTTTTTTTCCTCTCCAATGTAGAAAAGGTATTTATGCTTAAGTGTTGCCAGGCCTTTTTAAAGATGGGTCTATTCACTATCTATCCAAATAGGACTTTGGTTTTGCAATCTTGATAATAGTTAAGAACATCCTCACTTGTGCTTCAAATAATAAGGTTCTTAAAATACTACTAAAAATAATTCTCATCTGGGTAGGGCAAGCAGCAAGTAAGTGTTCTCAAGCAGACGCCTGCCAAGCAATCCTCAGGAGAACAATTCAGTCCCTGACAGGCAGGATTTTCCAGAACAGAGCTTCTCAACCCATTTGGGGTGAGAGACCAGGGTTTTACTTTTATTTCTAGTATCCATCGTTTTGCAGACTCAAACTTCTGCAAAATCTAACAGAAATGATTTCCAAAAAAAAAAATAGACAAGACATGCAAAATACAAGTCCAAAATTTCTATCATTAGATTCAACCAATATATAATTAATCTGGCAAATTGCTCTAAAAGTTCCTAAGCATTCCTCTCATTTTCTGTACTTGCCACTTCGTGGACGAGTAGCAAACAGCTCATGGCACCCATCCACAGACTGCATTTGCAGTTGTGCTGGTCCTACTCTAGCTTACAAACCTTACTTCTCACAATTTCCCCCAAACTCCAGTAAAGTAGGATTATCCCCAACTAAGATTTCCCAAAGTAGCCTTGACAGAACTTACTAACAGGTGTCACCTTGAACATAAGAGAGTGAAGAGAGAGTTCTATGGTGTCCCCATTAAAATATAGGTTTTTTGAAGGCAGAAAAACTCACCTGAGTCTCCAGAGTTTGGAACAGTGCATGGAACATAGCAGTAGCTCAATATGTGCTGAATGGATGAAACACATTTGGGAAGTGCTGGATTTCACAAAGCCAAACTGGGGAGTTTTTTAGTGCAACTCAAGAGTATTTCACATGTTACTATGAATTGTAAGTCTCCAAAGGGAAAACATGGTACTAAGTCACAGAATCCTTTATTTCAAGGATCAGCTCATGGAGACCAGCAAACTTCCTCCCTCTGATCTCCCCACCACTTCGTTTCCCTGATCCTACTGTCAGAAATCTCTCTGTGGCAATTTTCAGCTGTCAAGATCCAACTCTACCTATAAAGTTCCCATCGTATGCCACCTCGTCTGTGAGGACTTTCCTCCTCTCCCCCAATTGATGTGCTCTGCCCTGCCTTAATGGGAACACAAATCATGCCCACCTCTGGTGAGCTTGGGAGGGCTAAAAGAGATAATGGATAAAGAATGCTTAGAACATTCCCTGGTTGGCAGTATGCACTCAGTATGCGTTAGTTGTCATTAGCTACCCGTCATAGTATCTGAGTCTTCTAACATCTGACAAGAACTATAATAAAGTGGAATTCTGGAACACGAGACCCTCCCTTAGGCATTCAACTTTGAATCTTCTAGAACAAGCAGCATACTACCTTATGAGGTGCTTATAAGAGGTGCTTAATTAATATTTGTTGAATTGAACTCAGCAAGACAAAACTGGAGAAAGAGACACAAAGAAACGAGCACAATTTTTCCAGGCATCTAATCACAAGTCAGTGCTGATAACTTCATAGCATTTAGTGTTGACCATGAAAGGAACCAATTTCTGCCCCCTGAATGCTGAAAAATTCTGCATTCTTGGCATCTCATAGGGAACGTGTAGAGTCGGGTGATTTTTAAACTTCCCAGAACACTTCCTACTGAGCGGTACATTTCTGGGAAACTTTGTCATCACAGAACATCTTGGGCTACTTAGCAAGTGGCTTATGGTTTTCTAAATTCTAGATCCAATACCTTGGAGGCTTGAATTTGAAAGAAGGGACTCTCAGGAACTGGTGTATTTGCCAATCTAACAGAAGTCCTACCTCTTACTAGCTAGGAGTCCCACCGCACTCCCTGCAGAAAGGAGCCCCCTTTGCTCCGTCTCATGACTATGCTCTCTTTCCCATGTGACCTAGCCCTCTATCTTCTGGACTGCACTCTTTTGAATTCCAAGGTAGGGTCAAACAACAATTCAACAGGAAATAGACTGAGCCCAGCAAAGGCTGCATTTGGCAATTCCATTACTCCTAAATTCTAAAATTGAGACCCAAAACAACTGTTTGCTATTAACTAATTAAGAACTGGGAGAAAAAGAAAGGAGTTAGATAGAAAAGCACTTGAATCAGCCCGGGAATTATGAGGTTGCTTTTAATTAGACAAACCATTAGAGAATTACCTAAGCGTTTGCAAAATCTTCAATATTTTAGACAGTTTGGGGAGAATCCCACTGCATCCACTGAAGTTAACACAGGATAGTTTCTCACCAGTGGGCATGTCTAAGGCTGTGAGTCCAGTGCTCCCCAAACTCTGAAGAGCATGTAAATCACCCAAGGGTGTTAGTAAAATGTGCTTTCTGTAGTCCTGGGGTGGGGTCTAAGATTCTGCATTTCTAACAAGCTCCCAGGCAACAGAAATACTCCCCGAACATGGACCACACGTACAGTAGCAGAGGTGTTCCCAAAGAGAGTGAAGAACATGGAACAAGTATTCTCTTTGAGGACCAGAGAATCAATCATGGCCCAAAGGATTTGAATAAGAGATGCAAAAGGATGCTTTCTACGAGCATCACTAACTATTGGAGTCAGTTACAGAGAAAGCCTGTAGATAATTAAGCACAAGATGGGTATCCCAGTGTTTGGGTTGCTGTGCTAATTAGTCTAAACAATATTTCAGGGATCCATATTTATCTACCCAGTCTCTCTCCATTGATCCAATGACCCCAATAATAACTTAGTCTCCCCTTCAATGTGGGCTGTGTAAAGACAGAACAATGACACAGCTATATTTAATTCAATCAAAGTTTCAGAAAATGGCTATTTGTATCCTTAATTTCTATTTAACTTTTCCATTTTAGGACACAGTGTTGAGTGTGAGGACAAAAATGTTGGCCAACTCAGTCCTGTTTTAGTGACAGCGGATTCTGAATACTTATGTCTCGTATCGCTGTACGATACGGCCTAACAAAGTCGAGCCAAAGAGACTAGATTTCATTTCAGAGCAAAGGGTTTCAGCCATCAACTTTTGCTTTTTGGCTGAACAGAGCCATTCAAGCCGCGAGCATAAATTCTGCTAGTTTTAGGTATCAGGGTGATTGGGAAGCCAAACGGGTTGTGAGCCAGGTACCCAAGGTAGAGGCACCTGCTTTATTGTGTATTTGCTGTTACCTGGAAAAATCTCTTGCCAGCTAGAGAATATTTTCACAGGAAGTTAGAAGTGACTTGAGATTCCCCTCTGTGGCTTCCTGGAGTGGATTTTAGGCCTCATCAAAATGACATTTGGTTCAGAGACTGAAAGGGGACAGCTTATAAATTGCTGAGGTATTTAGCTGGCCTTAGCAGTTTCTGTTTAAGAGGGGCCATGATCCCGAGTGCAGCAGCAATGTAGGAAGTACCAAAGCACATGCAGCCTCTGGGTTCAACTCCCAGCCTCACTGAACGTCCCTGGGCCAGTTGTATAACCTCTCCAAGCCTCAATCCCCTCACCTGCAAAATGAGAGCGACAACAGTACCTACTTCCTAGGAAGACAGATGAAATGAGGTGATCCATGTAAAACACCTAACATAGTGCCTGGCAAATACCTAATGTTTTCTGAGTGCTTCCTATGTGATAGGTGCTTTGGCGGCTTAATCATACTAAAAGATGGTACTTACTGAGTGTGTACCCGGAGATGTTCTAGAAATGCTCTATCATAAATAATGAGCGTTGGTGATGGAGATTATGAAGACATCTCTACTACTCGCACAAGGGAACACAGCCAGTTAGACGTTGGGCCAGTGATTCATGGCTTCCTATTGCTTAGTTGCTACTGGAAAAACCTGGGACATCACTAATCAACAAATGATCCTCTGGACTGAGGAGAAAAACTAAGTACCTTGAGTTTATCCCCAAAAGACAGCAGTGTTCCCTGGAGGTCCTCCCTCCCCCTCCCCTTCCCTAGTGGCCAGCAAGTTCACTCTGAATAGATAGGATGATAAGAGAGAAGTTAGGTATTTGGAGGAACTGTCTCCCCAAATAGGAGAAAGGTCATACGTGGATATAAAGACCCAGCCTGGTCTCCTGAAAGGAGCCCTGAGACAAAACGACTCTGATGTGTAGGCCGGATTAGCTACTTCCAATTTCTGGGCTTGACTCTTGCCTACATCCTTCCAGTGGAGACTTACTAGATTCTACTTTCATCTTTCATCCTCCCTCCTAGCAAATGGCTTTCCTCTTTGTTTGCCAGGTATCAGTTCAGACTGATTCTGAACTGATAACCTGGCATATCCTTGGTCCACCAGAAAGGCATGCTAATACTCTGATGCTTGTTCAAACATTATTTTTAAAAGTACTTGTTTAACTTGTATTTGGAGGAGAGGCTGAGTACTGGGTGGGGATAAAAGAGAGAAGAATGACCACAGGTCAGAGCCCTCTACTGCCCTCAGCAATTCAATCCTGGCCCCAATTTTGCATACTCCCCTCAGCAAAAGAAAAGCCTTGCAATTAAGTGGATGCGACTTTTTAGAAGGCAAATTAGAAAATATCTGTTGTTACTTGAACGTGGAGTAACATGTTCAAGGGAACTCATTCCTCCTATCCCCAAGAGTTCCCCTAAGTATTCCTTCCAACCACAAACTGTATGCCTCCTGAGAAGAGTTCTGGAAGGCACATTTCCTCCTTCTTGTTGCATTTCTTGGAAGATTTTAGCCCTTGTTATAGTGCAGTATTCCCAGAAAATTGCCAGGATGGTATCCTACAGTTGGTTTAAGATGAGAAGATAAAGAAGACGCGTGATAATCCTGCTTGGTCAAGGAGAGGTCTCTCTGTTCCTGTGCCCATTGGTTCTATGAGCAAGTTCAAGTCCACAGTACATATCAGTCCTCCAGGCAGGACCCGGGAGGTCACTACGCTCTCTGAGTTCTCCACAGGTAACACAGCCCAGCACACAGCCGTTCTCCTTCCAGGCACTGCCACTGCAGGGCTCTGTCCTGGGCAGGGCTGCACTTGCTGGCTGGACATTCATTATGTATGGAAAAGAATAGCCAGCAGATCTCCATTCACTGAGAGGCCTGGGAAAAGCCAGACAGGTGCATCCAGGTTTCACCTGTACATGCAGGTAAAATCTTCTAGCCGTGGGGGTAAGGGACAGGAAGGTTGAGGGACCCAGTGTCACTTAGGCTGATGAACAATGCTGCTGCCCTAGAAAATGTACTCAGGCAGAAGATTCTACTAATTCTGCATCTCACCACAGAGTTCCAGGGACCTCCCCCAATATCAGTCATTTACAAAGATTTTGGCAACACGAAATTATAAGCAGTGTAGGGAGGGATGTCTTTACACCACCCTAGACAGTGGCTTTAGATTAGGTTCATCCCTCTGTGTTCTCCCATCAGTGACCCAATCCTAATCCAGTGTCAGATCTCATCACAAACAGAAACCCAAACAGTACCGCCAACCCCTAAGGAATAAGAAGGGGGTGACGTACCGTCACGTGCTGGTTATCTTTCCAACAATCTGCTAGGCTCTTCCACTTTTTACTGCGGGTGGATATGAAGCTCAGAAAGCTTGGGCAAGCAGTGCGAGGTCTTACAACAAATCACGTCCTAACTCAGAGGCTTACAACACACCCCCAACCCCAGCCTTCCGCCCACTGCACGGCTTCACAACTCCCCTCACACTTCACGAGTGAGGGAGAACAGGAAGGGTGAGGCTGTGCTGGCACATCTGAATAACATAGTGTTCCATAGATATATCTGGACAGGGGGACACCATCCAAGATCTTTGGATGATCAAGTCTAATACCTAATCCAAATTCTGAAAGAGGTACCAAGTATTCCTCTTTCACTGATTTTTTTCCTCACTAGTCCATTTAAGGGGAAGAAAAAATACCCAACCATTAAAATAAATGGCCTTCTCACTGCCAAACTTTAGCTGAAACAGGAAACCAATAGAAACTCCTTAAGAAATGATACTTATTTTGTCAGTCTAGGAAAAAAAGGAGAAACTAATTAAATCCATTGTCCTAAAAAGCAACACCATAAATATGGAGGCTAGGCATAAACATAGACTTCTCTTTGCAGACTGACCACAACAAAGAGCTTCTGCACCCCAAGGTCAGTGGGCATAGAGCTGTACGTTAGTTTTTGGTGGGCAGAGATACTCTACCTGCTGACACGGTATGGGGGAAAGGGAGGAAGTGATATCTCTCACTTATATAATGTCAGTTAATTCCATCCGCTTCCCAGCCTACTTCCCATCCCCTAGTGTACACAAAACACAGCATCAAGGCAGGCAGGACACCTGTATTTCTTAGTACTTGAAACCCTAATCAGTGGGCCTGCATCACTCTCGCTACCGTGGGATACATGTGGCAGCTGCTAAAAGCTACAAAAATTACACCCGGTTGAAAGGTTTTATTGCATGCCATTTTTCAAGATGGCAGATGGATGCCTAAAATTGATCTCAGCGTCATTTTACAGGTGTCCCAAAGTTTCTCTAAATCAGCCAAATGAGTCTGAAGTGGAAACAGCCGCCTCCCATTGTTCTACCAGGAGATGCGCAGGATTCCACAGTAATGCAGCTTGCCAGGTTATGGTATTCATAGTCTCTGATGAAAAGGTGGATCACTGCAAACTCACCCCAAAGAGAGTGATTACTGAATACACTAAAAGGACGTGATGACAACACTGCCTCAGAGGCAATATTCTCCCTGGTCCAGCTATAAGGGACAAACGTAGAATATGGTTTCTAAAGTGATATCTGGTTTTCGGGCTCTGGATAAAATAGAATAAGGACACTCCACCCTGTGTCCTTCCTCGATTGCATCCATTAAACCTGGACAAAATGCATGGAGCAGCTATTTGAAGTCTCTGAGACAAACATTAGCAAACAGATTAGGGAAAATGACCAGAATTGGAAGTCCCACCAAATCAGCAGTTAGTTTACCATTGTTTTTGCTCTGGTATCCTCTAACCTGACTTTGAGGAAGCCCAGAACCTGTAAATGAAGACAAGAATGTGGAAAGACAAAGCCCCAAGAGAAGCGCTCATTCTGGCTCAAAGACCGGTAGAGGCAATTCCTAACACTCAGAGAGAATGGGGACGTCATGGTTTGGGTTCTTTTTGCTTTTCTTCTCTTTTCTTGCATCTCCACCCCTAAGACACCCAGTGCCGGCAGTAGCAGCAGTGGCAATGGGAGATAAAAGGAGGTAGGAGAAACTTTTCTGGCAAGAGGGTCTGAGGTCCAAAGATAGTGAGGCAAAGCCCTACTGTTTTTTGTCTCTCTTCGTCCTCCCACTGGTTTGCCCAGGTGAGGACACAGTAGCAGAAAGTGTATAACAAACCAGGGTAGCTAAAGCCCCAGCTTTCTGGTCAGAGGATAAAAAGGAAAACTCCATGGAAGCTCAAATTCCCCTGGAGATCACAGAGAAAGAGGACTTAAGAAGGGAGGCCCTTACAATTACTTATGAACTCCTGGGCTCACCCTGAGCTGTGCAAGGATGAAACTGACCCTACACAGCATATATAGATTTTGAGGACTAAAGCATAATATGAACTATCACCCAGTTTGAGACCGATGTGGGACAGGTCCAAACAGCACTGCCAATGTTTTGAAAATTCAACTCATATTGGAATTACAACCCATAGAAGCTTGGCCACAATTTCAGTCTAAAGTAAAACAGGTCATTACATGCCACAATAAAATTATCAGTGTGTTTGCAAGTTTTAAACAAGACCCAGAATTTCATAATAACAAAACAAAGTGTCGAGAATACAATAAAAAAAAGTACTTGGCATATGAATAACTAAAAAAAAGAATCTCAACTTGCATCCAATGCCTACATGGCACAGATATTAGAATTATCTAACAAGAGCCTAAAGTAGCTATTATAAAATGTTCCAATAACTAAGAGAGAACACTTTCCTAAAGAATTAAAAGACAGAAAGCCTTAGTAAAGAAACAAGATAAAAATAATTATGTGAAAATTCTAGAATTGAAAAATATAATAACTAGCACACTCAGGGGACAGGCTCAATAACAGGATGGAGATGAAAAAGGGAAGAAGCAATAAACCTGAAGCTAGATCAATATAAATTGTACAAGTTGAACAACAAAGAAAAAATATTGAAAAAAAATGAATAGAGCCTCAGGGCCCTGTGGTATATTCAAAAGTCCCACATTTGTGTCATAGGAATTCCAGAAGGAGAGGAGAAAGAGTATGGTACAGAAAATATATATGAGGAAATAATGAATAGAAACTTCCCAAATTCTACCAAAGACAAACCTAGAGATTCAAGAATCTCAGGCCCAGCAGAATAAACCCAAAGAAATAATGCTTAAACTCAGGGTAATCAGATGAGAGAAAACTAAAGTCAAAAAGAAAATCTTGAAAGTAACCAGAGAAAAGTGACTCATTACTTATAGGTTAACAATTCAAATGACTATAGATTTCTCACCTGAAACAATGGAGGCAGGAAGGAAGTGAAACAACATACTTAAAGTCCTGAAAGAGAAGATTAGTCAACCCAGAATTCTGTACCCACCAAAAATGTCCTTCAGGAATGAAGATGAAATAAAGACATTCTCAGATGAAGGAAAATTGTATTTGTTGCCAACAGACTGATCTAAAGGAATTGTTAAAGGAAGTTGTTCAGACAGAATGGAAATGATTCCAAGTGGAAAGATGGAGCATCAGGAATGAAGAGAGAACAACAGAGATGGGAAATATCAGAATAAATATAAAAGACTATACTTCTCTTGAGTTCTTTAAAATACGTTTGATGACGGAAAAGAAAAACTTATAGCATTGCCTGATGGCGTTTTCAACAACACAAGTATAAAAAAATGGGGAGGGTAAAGAGACCTATAGGATTACACTGGTGAATCACTGAATCTAAGTAGACTTGGAAAGTTAAGTAGGTACATGACAATCCCAAGGGCAATCAGTTAAAAGGCTACATAAAGTTATATAATAAGAAACACTGTAAATGAAATGAAATCTAAAAATATTCAAAATAACCCAAAAGAAGAAAATAAAGAGGAAAGAGGAGAACTAAAACAGAAAATCGACAGAAAACAAATATTAGATATAATCCAAACATATCTATAATTACATTTTATATAAATGGTCTAGTACACTTTTTTTTTTTTTTTTTTTTTTTTTTTTTGTGGTACGCGGGCCTCTCACTGTTGTGGCCTCTCCCGTTGCGGAGCACAGGCTCCAGACGCGCAGGCTCAGCGGCCATGGCTCACGGGCCCAGCCGCTCCGTGGCATGTGGGATCTTCCTGGACCGGGGCACGAACCCGTGTCCCCTGAATCTGCAGGCGGACTCTCAACCACTGCACCACCAGGGAGTCCCCTAGTACACCTTTTAACGAATGGAGATTCACAGAATAATTTTTTTAATTGACCCAACTATAAGGTGGCTATAAGGAAATCACTTAGAATTTAAAGATATATTTTTAGTTTGGTTCAAACAAAAAAATCATGAGAATAGATACATTTTTTTCATGAAAACACTAATCAAAAGAAATATTGGGGCTTCCCTGGTGGCGCAGTGGTTGAGAGTCTGCCTGCCGATGCAGGGGACACGGGTTTGTGCCCCGGTCCGGGAAGATCCCACAGGCCGCGGAGCGGCTGGGCCCGTGAGCCATGGCCGCTGAGCCTGCGCGTCTGGAGCCTGTGCTCCGCAACGGGAGAGGCCACAACAGTGAGAGGCCCGCGTACCGCAAAAAAATAAAAAAGAAAAAAAAGAAATATTGAGTGGGTCTATTAAATCAGATCTGAAGTCTTCCAGATTTAAGAACAAAGAAAATTGCCAAGGATATTAGGGGCAAAATATAATGACAAAAAGTTCAGTTCATCAAGAAAATGCAACAATCCAAACATATATATTCCTCAGCAGAGTTTCAAAATTCACAAAGCAAAATTTGATAGAACTAAAATAAACAAATCCATAATTATAGCTGGAGACTCAGCACGCATCTCATTGTAATGGGTAGAACTAGTAGACATAAAATCAGCAAGGGCACAGAACTGAACACCATCCACCAACTGGCCCTAATGAACATTTATAAGACACTCTACCCAACAATATATCAGGATATATATTCTTTTTAAGCTCCCATGGAACATTCACCAAGATAGATTGTATAAAACACACTAACAGGGCTTCCCTGGTGGCGCCGTGGTTCAGAATCCGCCTGCCAATGCAGGGGACATGGGTTCTGCCCCTGGTACGGGAAGATCCCACATGCTGCGGAGCAACTAAACCCGTGTGCCACAACTACTGAGCCTGTGCTCTAGAGCCCATGCTCTGCAACAAGCCACCACAATGACAAGCCCGTGCACCGCAATGACAAGCCCACACACCGCAACAAAGAGTAGCCCTCGCTCGCCGCAACTAGAGAAAAGCCCATGCGCAGCAACAAAGACCCAATGCATCCAAAAATAAAATAAATAAAATTAAAACACACTAACAAATTTAAAAGAGGTGAAATCATACAAAGTAGGTTCTCTTACCATAATGGAATCAGACCATGAATAAATAATAGAAATATAAGAGGAATATCTCTAAATACTTGGAAATTAAGCAACACACATTCAAATAACCCGTGGGTCAAAGAAGAAGTCTCAAATGGAATTATAAAGTATTTTTAACTAAATGAAAAAGAAAATACAACATTTTAAAAATTGTGGAATGCACCTAAAGCAGTGCTTAGAAGGAAATATATAGCATTAGATGCTTATATTAGAAAAGTATCAAATCAATAACCTAAGCTTCATTTAAGCTGGAAGAGTAAAATAAACCCAAAGTAAGCAGAAAGAAAACAGAAAAATAAAGAAAATAATGCCACCAAAAAACTTTGAAAAGATCAGCAGAATTGACATGTATAAGACTGAGAAAAAAATGAAAAAAAAAAAGGAAGGGAGGGAGGGAGACACAAATCAAAAAATCAAGGATGAGAGAGAGGTTATCATTACAGACCCTGCAGACATTAGATAGGCAATAATAGAAAACTACAAACAACTTACATACATCAATTGAACAACTCAAATAAATTAGACTAATTCCTAAATTTTTCAAAAACCTCAAACTGCGGCAACTCACTCAGGATTAAATAAATAACCTAAATAGACTTACAGCTATTAAAGAAATTAAATTAGTCTTTAAAAACCTTTGGGAAAATAAATTGAGGCCCAGATCATTTCACTAGTGAATTCTACTAAACATTTAAGGAAAATATAAAACCAATTCTACACAATCACTTCCAGAAAATAGAAGGGAAAGACTTCCCAACTCATTTTATGAAGTCAACTTTACCCTGATACTAAAGCCAGACAAAGACAGTGTAAGAAATCTATAGAACAATATCTACTCACAAACACAGACATAAAAAATCTTCACAAACATATCAGCAAATCAAATCTTTATATCTACCTATAAATATATATATATATATATATATATATATATATATATAGAGAGAGAGAGAGAGAGAGAGAGAGAGAGAGAGAGAGAGAGGGAGAGAGAGAGAGAGAGAGGGAGAAATAGATATAGATATAAATAAATCACACTATGACCAAGTGGGGTCTATCTTGGAATGCACAGTGGCTGGTTCAATATTCTCAAATCAGTCAGTGTAATCCACCATATTAACAGTGTAAAGAACAGAAACAACATGATTATATGAATTGATGCAGAAAAAGCATTTGGCAAAACTCAAAATCCATTCACAATAAAAACTCTCATCAAATTGTTAATAGAAAAGAACTTCCTCAACCTCAGAAGAAGAACATCTACAGAACACCTACAACTAACGTTATACTTCATGGTGAAACAATGAATATTTTCCCCCTAAGAGTAGGAATAAATCAAAGATGTCCACTCTCACTCCACGTATTCCATATCCTGGAAGAAGTGCTAGCCAGTGTAACAGAGTTAAGGATTCAAGGTCAACATAGAAAAATAATGTGCGTTTCTACATACCACCAATGAACAATTGGAAACTGAAGTTTTAGAAAATGCCACTTACAATATCTCCCCCAAAATGTAATACTTATGTATAAATCTAACAAAAATGTACAGAATCCGTTTGCTGAAAACCACAAAACACTGATGAAAGAAGTTAAAGATTATCTAATAAATGGAGAGACCGCGTTCATGGGTTGGAATCCATGTTCATGGATGCCAATGCTCCCCCAAGTTGGTCTATGGGTTTAACACGTTTCAATCAAAAGAGCAGTAGGAGTTTTTGTAGGTATAGAAAAGTTGATCCTAAAATGTATATGTTTTGAAAGGCAACAACACTAGAATAGCCAAAGCAACTCTGAAAAAGAACACATTTGGAGGAATCATATTACCTAATGCCAATTTTAAGCCACACAGGATTATTCCCGGATCTTAAAACCCAATGGAATTTGTCTGGTTGGATTTTGAACGTACTTGGGGCTGGTAGCTCCTTTCTTCCTTCCATTTTCTTCCCTTTGGAATGGGAATGCCTGTAACTGTTATCTTATGGCTGTCCTACTATTAGAGTTTAGAGGCAGAATACTTGTTTTCTAGTTTTATGGATACGAGATGCCCTGCAAACACCTTGACTTTAGTCCAGTGAAACTGAATTCAGACTTTTGGCCTCCAGAAAAAGAAGAGAAAAAATCAGTTGTAAGCAACTAAGTTTGTAGTAACTTATTATAGCAGCCAGAGGAAATTAATACATATGGTTTCATTTCTCTTGGGAAGATACCCAGGAGTAGAACTGTTGGGTCATATGGAAACTCTCTATTTAACATTTTGAGAAATCCCCCAAATTTTCAAAATTAAAAACCTTATCTGGAAAAGACAGTGTTAGAAATTTTCCTTTCTTCCTCTTCTTGGCATTGTTTAACTCTCTGGATTGCACGTCCTCTTACTGATACGACCCCCCGCCCCCGGCCCCGATTGGAAATCTACCATACTGCATTCTGACCCACTTGCGCCCTCCTTCAGAGGCTTGGGACTATCCTTTTGAGCTTTCTTACATTCCCCCTCAGCAAATAGGTCATCATCTCCCTCCCCTGATCCACTGCGGCACTTGACTTGAGCAACAAATTCTCCCACGTGACAAGGCATTATGGTCTAGGGAAAACAACAGTGCCTGGGTCTTTTCCAGACTAAGGCACCATGGAGGGAATGGATGCAGATGTAAGAATTTCCCACCTTTGAAAAATGTCTTAATTTTTATAGCATGTAGTTTGGCATGGTTGGAGAAACCTAGGGTACTACTTTTACAAATATTGCAAAGTGAATTCTGTTCTTAGAAGCTATTGATTTGAATACAAAACCAAGTAGTGTTCATATTTGAGACATTTCTCCAGGGGAAGCAACGTGTAACTGTGGGGAAAGCACTGAGCTAAGAACCCAACGATCTAGCATCATCATGGTCCTTGCTCTATCAAATCCCGTCCAGCATCATCTTCTATTTCCTCTTTCTTCCTACCCTACAGGGGAGAAAGGGTCAGAAATGCCAGCTACTCCGCATTAGGCACATTTCCCAAACGATACTCGATACCTGTGTACCAAATGAAAATAATTTAAGTTAAATGCATAGCTTATAAATTCTAAAGTGCTATGCACACTTAGAGTGCTATGATAACTTTAAAGATCTTGACAAAATATCTCCCTTATCGAACCAATGGTGGTTTCTCACTTTGCGCCCCCTAGATATGTAGAATGGCCACCTCAGAGTTCCAGGTTCCTCATCATTATTCTGGGCATAGATTTCTATCTGGTATCACTTTAGGGCAGTGATAACCAAGAGCTTTAATAAGGGAATCTGAGATTTTATTCCTAAGAGTTTAACAGCACTTTGAGATTTTTGCTTGAAAAATCACTGATGGTGGGTAGCACCCATAAAACCTAAGTTAGAAGTTGTAAGGGGGCGGGGGAAAGGCCAGGTGGATGCCTTGCTGCGCTCAGAAATGCACTCAATTAATAAAAGGCCAATAATCTCTGAAAGAGCTCATTTTGATGTTGGACCAGAGGCTTGGTCAAGAGGGCCTTCCTTCACATTAGTGACGATATCCTGCCAGCTGATAAGAGCCAGGGAGAGCGGCAGCTTCTCCTGGGTTTCACACTGAGTCCTGGCCACTGCAGTTCCTGTGGCTCCATGCTTAACAGGCACAGGGCTTTGTACATTATGTAATCTTTCTGTGTTGCTTCCCCTTTGTTCAGTCCTTGCCAAGAGCCAAATAAAAGAATCCATATGTGATTACAGCTATAAAACCAAAAGGAAAATATTAGACAAAAATATAACATTTTGGGGTTTCTAAGTTTGTTTTACCTTTAATGCTAGGCAGACAGTTTACACAAATCATTTTGCTGCAAAGTAAAGAATAATGAATTAAATGTGTTCCCTGTCACCATCAATCATGTATGTTTGCCTCTGATTGACCAAACATATAAGACACATGAAATGACTTTCTAATCATGTTAGGGGGAGGAAGGGAGGGAGAAGGGGAGAAGATGGGGAAGGGGAGTTTCAACCTTTTTTATTTTATTCAGAAATTCCACTGACATTTTCTGGCAATTTTCTAACATGCTGTATGGGCTTCTCTTTGCTAATAATGTTTGCCTTGAGAATTTGTAAAGGTCTGAGAACTCTTTAATTCAATGTTCTAGAAATTACCAGGGCCAGAGGAGAACAGAATCCCTGTTAATAGTTCACGGATTAATTCTTTCTTCATTTGAAATCGTTTTCAGGGAAGTTGCTCTACGTTCAGGTGGGCATTAGTCATCTTGGGCAGAGTCAAAGGCGTCGGTCGGGGGAGGCAGACAGAGCCCCTGATCTAACGAGATTCAAGCAGTAAGGAAAGGGGATGCACAATGATGTTGACCCAAATGGGATACTGAGGTTTAGCAAATTCATTTCAATCCATGGCTGTTTATTTTGATTTGTGAATTTAAACAACACACTGACTGGATTTTCTGGCAATCGAAATGGTTTATAACCAAATCTAACCAGCCTCCACGCATCCTCGCCAAGGACTATAAAGCTTTGCATTTCAAGTGTCTACATGGAGTCAAAGCTCTTTAATTTGGCAAAGGAACCGCGTACAGTAGCAAAGGAAGAAGGTTTCAGCACCAAAATCACCCCAAATTGTAAGTCCCTGCTGGTGCCGGCCCCATCCAGCTGTCTGCGATAAAGGCTGGTCACGCCAGGCTCCAGCCATTCATTCATTCATTCGACATGCGTGTATTGAGGACCTCTTATGAGTCAGGTGCTGTTCTAGGCATCGGGAATACAGCAAGCAGCTCTAGGCTTCAGAGTGCTTACAGTGTCTCCGGGAAAAGAGGCAATTAAAAAATGCCGTGCAGAAAAACAAAGCCAGGAGAGTCGACAAGGATGTGCATGTATGGGGTGTGGCGGGACGGGGGATGCAAATTTTTAACATGTAATTTTGAGGTTTTTTCACATGGAAACTTTATTCACCCCATGAAGCCTAAGAGAACATCTAGATCGTTCCTAGAGGATCTGGTGAAGGGGGACATCTACTCCCTGTAGGGACTCTCAGAAGCCCCAGAGAAATCTATGAGTTTGGTCACTTTCTTCTTGATCGTCCTATATTTGCCAGGAAAACTGTTGATTCATAAAGCATCCCTTTATTACAGGTATACCATCTTCATAGACTGGAGAACTCAACATTTTAGAGATGTCAATGCTCCCAAGAAAGCCCCAAAACAGACCCACACATACACTGCCATCTGGCTTTAAAAACAGGGACTGCTGGGTTACTAATAATATACTGTTTCTTAATCTGGGTCCTGGTTACATGAGAGTGTGAGTTTGTAAATACTTAGTAAGCTATCCATTTATCAGATGCACACTTTTGTTTGTATATTATACTTCAACTAAAAGTTTGCTTTTAATCTCTTTTTTCAAAATGCAATTCTAATGTTTTAGAAAAAGTTCCCCCTGAGAAATTAACACTGAGCAAGGATATGAGGGATTCGCTGGAGGGAAGCCATGCAGCTACGTAGGGGAAGAGCATTTCAGGCAGAGGGAACAACAAATGCAAAATTCCTAGACTAGCTAAATGGAGTGTGGATGATGTTTAGAAGCAGAAGAGTATTTAGGAGATGAGGCCAGTGGGGTCACAGGCACCCAACTGCTTGAGACCTACAGATGTTTGTAAGAACTTTATTCTGATAAGATGGGACATCGTGGAGAGATTTACGTGGAGAGGGGTGACGGTATCTGACTCATGCTTGAGAAGGATGCTGTAATGAGAACAGACTAGAATAGGGGAGGGATAAGGGCAGAGCAGGGAGGCCAATTAGGATGCTGGTATAATACTCTAGGAGATGGATGATGGTGACCTGGATCTGATAGTAAAGTGAAGGTAGTGAGAAGTGCTCAGATTCTGGGCTTATTTTCAAAGACGAACCAAGTGGGTTTTCTGCTGAATTGAATATGGTACGTGAGAGGAAGAAAGGAGCTAAGGCGGAATCCAAAGGCTTTAGTCTGAGCAGCGGGAAGGATGACCTTGCCAATAGTGCAATGGGAGAAGACCAGGTTTACAGAGAAAGAACAGGAATTCCACTCTGGATAGGTTAGGTCTCAGAGGAGATGAAACATTCAAATAAAGATGTTGAGTAGCAATTAAATAAATGATACTGGGATCGGGTTCTGGATAGATATATAAATCTGGGAGTCATCTATATATCTAGGACTCCCGAGAATAAACGAGATTACTGAGGAAGTGAGTATACCTGTAGTGGGAGCAGCTCTCCACTGACAAGGGATGTCTGTAGAAGCCCACTGTCATGATACCGTTTGTGATCAGGGTGATCACATTGCCCTTCAGTGTGGAATAAGCAACAGTTTGCATCTCACTATCTAACTTACACCATGTGGGTTTACTTTGCAGGCAAACCCTCTACTCTGGCACCATTAGCATTTCCTCCTGGAGCAGAAAGCCACCTAGATCCCAGCCTTATCAGGTGGAGCCCTGGCCCCATTTCAGAGATTCTGTCACCCACCACTCTGCCATTCCACACAGGGTTGATCCCTGCTTCTAACATGCTTCCCTCATCTAGATGAATGTCTCTGGTCTCCAGAGCTTATTACACCCATTAGCCAATAAGAATCGCTTGTTATCCCCCAGAAGCACCTACTTAAGCCAATTAGCTTCACCCCCTGAATAAATCAGAGTGTAATGTCATTTCCTTCTTGACAGCCCAGTTCATTTTCCCACCTTAACTCATCCCAGCCTAGGCTAATTCCTCACCTGTCCTGATGCAGTGACCTCTGCTGTTATAGAGCTGGCCAGAGAGAAAGGCCAACAAAACCCACAGGATGGGGCTGTGCAAACATGTGCCCATACATCCCAGTCACAACAGAAGCTTCCTGAAACTTATGAGTGCCTCCTATAGCCATAAGGATGGCGGTGTGATTAGCACACTGCTTGCAACATGGTAGGTGCCTGGGGAATCTCTACTGCATCAATATTTCCCGTAAAATAAGCTACAGAAAGTTATGAAGGTACACTCAAGGACATACTTGGAACCAGTGTACCTAGTTTAACACGTGAGTTTGTCAATTCCAAGCTTTATATCCTCACACAAGTTGCTGCACTTCCCTTAACCCACAGTGCCTGCCACTATAAAGAGGTGATAATAATAATGCCAGGTTTGGGCGGGGTCATTGTGAGAATTAAATGAGATGATGCCTATACAGCACTTAGCATAGGGCTTGACACTAAGTTAGAACCCAGTATATTCTAGCTATTATTAAAGATTCTTGATTTCTATTTCCAGCTCCTAAACCATAATGTTTTAATACATGCATATATACAAACACACATATGCACATAAACATAACCCAAAATAAAGGGACTAAAAACAATTCCCTTGGCTACAATTAGTGCCAGGACTCTGCATTGCTGACAGTTTATCACAATATGGTAACAGCAATACTGAACAAATGGTTTCCAGGTCCAGCAAAGTCCACCTCAACCAAGATACAATCTGAATAAGACGGGCCTGATTTCCCTAGTGCTTCCCCATTCAGAAATAGAAAATGTGATGGAGGGGACTGTGCTGTGATCAATATTAAGTAAATTTCACCCATAAATTCCAAATCTTGTAAAACAGGGAAAAAATACAAGAAGTGTATCATGTACTTCCTCCAATTTCATAATTGATTTATTCAAACAAGAAATAATTATGGAGTACATACCATTTTCTAGGGGGTGTGTGTGTGTGTGTGTGTGTGTGTGTGTGTGTGTGTGTGTGTGTG